>NC_136489.1:119124190-119214190 GCF_053919585.1 Euprymna scolopes | reverse complement strand
CCAGAATCGGCATCAGAATCGAAAAAATTTGAGCCTATTATCTGATGCCAAAATCGATTCCTTAAATTATCTTTTTTTATTTGATTTTGGTTTAAGAAACATCTTCCATTGCTTTTAATAATGAGAAAATAATAAATATTTATTGACTTAAACTTCCAGTAATATATAGATCACTCCCCGTCAAATGTGTTTTTACGTTTGAGAACATATATGCATGTTTAAGATGTGTTTTTACAGTAATCAGGAGAAAATAACACCTTTATAGTTAAACATTTAGATATTTATAAATTATCGGAATCAGAATCGGTAATTGTATCGGAATCAGAAATTTAGTACGGAATCAATAATTGTATCGGAATCGGGGAAAAATATATAAAAATAAATAGTTTTTATATTTTTTTGTCTGGCAAATAATTTACGCCGCTAAACTACACATTTACCTAAATAAAAAACATAAACGCACACATTAATGTTTATAAACTTTATTTTTTTAGGTTCACAAAATCGTGAGTTTTCTTTGGACAGTGATCCCTTCTGCCGAAATATCTGGTGGGGAGGGTATCAAGTACTTCTTTTTTTTTGGGGGGGGGCGATTACATTTACATGTTTTTATCCGTTCTTTTATTTTTGAAATTGTTGTGGGGGTATTCACGTTACCCATGATGAAAATGATTAGTATAGCAGGCGTGTTTCAAACTGAACTTCATGTCAACCCAGGCAACGCCAGGTACCCATACTAGCGCATATATATATATATATATATATATATATATATATATATATATATATATATATGTATATATATGTATATATATATATATATATATATATACACTTGTGCCCGATATTATTCATACCCCTCGGATCTTTGAGATTTCTATAAGAATATTGCTCAAACCAGAAGATAGACAATATTAAAGGGATTTCAAACAATAAATCAAGCATAAGCATTTAATTTAAACTCAACAAATAAATAAATTATGCAAGTTTGAAGCATTATACTAAGAAAAACAATAATGGCACTAGTTCAAAATTATTCATACCTCTCTTACTAATAGTCAATAGCATGCCCTTTATTCTTAATAACTGCCTGTAACCGTTTTGGATATTCATCAACAAGGTTTTTACAATCATCAACACTGATTTTTGACCATTCTTCAATGCAGTAGTTCTCTTAATCCCTCAAATTTCTAGGTTTCCGCTTTTTAACCTCAGTTTTCAATATGTGCCAGAGGTTTTCGATAGGGTTCAGGTCAGGACTCTGGCTAGGCCATTCCAAAACATTAATGTGATTATCCTCAAACCATTTCTTGACTATTTTGGCAGTATGTTTTGGATCATTATCCTGTTGAAGGACCCAGTTTGGTCCTAAATGGAGCTTCTCCGCATCCTGTCTAATGTTTTTCTGGAGTATCTCCAAATATTGCTCCTTCTTCATGGTCCCATCTATCTTGACCAAACTACCTTGACCACTAGCCGAAAAGGAGCCCCAAAACATTAGGCTACCGCCACCATGTTTCACCGTGGGTATGGTGTTCTTTGGGTTGTAAGCTTCTCCTTTCTTCCTCCAAACGTAAGAAGCATCCATATGGCCAAACAATTCAATTTTTGTTTCGTCAGTCCACAAAATACTTGAGAAAACGGACTCTGGAGAATTCACATGGGTCCTAGAAAACTTTAGACGTGCTGTAAGGCGTTTTCCGGTGTGCAATGGAGTCCTTCTTGGTCTTCTTCCTTTCAGACCATTTTCATGCAGAGTCCTTTGCAATGTTTGCCTTGATATTTTTATGCCAGAAGACTCCAGATTTTCTAAAATGTCCTTAGTAGTGGTGGTTGGATTTGCATTAACACTTCTTACAATATTCCTGGTGGCTCTAGCAGACAGTTTCCTTTTCCTTCCTCTACCAATCAAGTTGTTTGTTGTGTGGTGGCTCTGGAATTTTTTGATGATGCTCTGTACTGTTGCTGTAGGGACCTACAATTTCTTGGAAATTGACTTGTAACCTAAACCATCCTTATGTGAATTCACAATTTTAGTCCTAAGATCATTACTAAGCTCTTTTTTCTTCCCCATTCTAATAATTTTTATTCTTTTTTTGGTTTTCAGTTGATATCATTTTAATTTCTGAAAAATGCAAAAAACGAAATGAAATTAATCAAAGGTTGTATAAAAGCATTCAAAATAAGAATCAAACAGGAAACAAACAGTCAGAAACTCGATTAATACTGAAAAAATAAGGGGGTATGATTATTTTTGAACATTGCAGATTTTATAAATAGCTGTATATTTCTTTTATTACAAGTATCCCGAGATTTTAAAATGACGAAAATGATCAGAAGAGGTTTATTAAGAATATGTATCAATATGGACGTAAACAATAAATTCTTACAAAGTTACACCTAATAAACTCAATTTTCAAGAGGGGGTATGAATAATATCGGGCACAAGTGTATATATATATAAGAGAGAGAGAGAGAGAGAGAGATTACTACCTGGTTATGGTTGACAGAATGAGAACATGCTACTCCATAATAATAAATATGAAATTATTAAATGTATTTAAAAATCTCACTTGGGTCGAAAGTCTCCCTATGTTGATCAATACTGGCTTGTGCATCCGTCCGTAACATTTTAAAATATGCCTCGATCTTCCGAATTGCCGATAATTCAAATATGCGCATCCATGGAACAAAATCAGAGATAAATCCATTGCCAAACAATTCTTGGAAACTATTATTGAAATCAACCATTTTTGTGAAGTCAGGGTCATCGAATTCATATCTGGAAAGAGATTAAAAAAAAAAAAAACTGCATAAAATAAATGTTTTGTATGCTTTTCCCAAATTCTTCCAATGTTTTACCATATCAGACTGAAGCTTTCAGCAGACAAGTTGTTTAATTGTGATATGTATTCTCTGTTTTATTATAGGAAAATGTTAATGTTTATATTTATTTCAGTTTTTAATTTCAACAGATTCGAGGATTCTATTTATTTTCATTTAGTGAGAGGGAATCTATCACCATACTTTCCCTTAAACACGTCAGTTGGGTTTATATTAAGTAAATTACTTAATATTATCATTGTTTTTAATGGAGAGTAGACAATGCTTTGTGGATGCGTTATCTGCAACTCCCGTTACTCTCACTTCTCCTAATTTGTCCCTCAGTCCTTATTTTTAATGACTGATTTTTTTTTTTTTTTTTTTTTTTGACAAAAGGAAACGAAAAAGCTGTATTCTGCATAAACAGACGTCAGATATGTCGGAAATTTTTTTTTTTTTTTTTTTTGTCTATCCTTGTAGCCATGTCACTAATAAGGGTGCTGGAGGTAAACGTTTAACTGGGTTGACATTATCCGCCTGATAGGCAGGGACCCGAACCTTGGATTAACCACTAAGGAGGCTATTCTATCAGTAGGTGCAAAGTACTGGGGCTGCTGTATTGCCATTAGGTAGGTTCTGGTGGAGCTTCTCAATGTCATCTTAGTGGGTAATTGCTACAGTTTTACCTTATCATGTGTTGCATATATATATATATATATATATATATATATATATATATATATATATATATATATATATATCTTTGTTTCTTTTTCTCCCTTACTTTCCCTCTCTGCCCTGCTTTAAGCAATCTGTCGACCTATTCCATAAATCCCAAAACTCTGCCATGAAAAGTTTCCAAAAAGAATACACGATTAAACCCAGATCTTCAACTTCCAACGTAGACCCCCACTACCATGTCTCCTCCAACATCAGGGGTCTACGTTTCAATCTTCCAGAGGTTGAAACCCAATTACAGGAGACTAAACCAGACTTATTATTCCTAAGCAAAACTGACATTAGACCGACTATTGCCCTGTTGAGCTGTAATTAAAGGATGTTCTAACTTAACATCCAAATCTGACCCCTAATATCGCCATGGGCATGGAATATGTGCCTACATTAAAGATGGCTTTCCATGTGGTAGGGGCATCTCCAGAGAAGACTCTAATTTACCTTATATGTGCTTCCGAGTTGAACTTGCTCACACTACTGCGTTTATATTTGCCCTCTATCGCCTCCACAACATCGGAGTTACTATCTTTAAGAGAATATCTGAAAAAATTGACTTCAATGTTCACAGTGTGAAATGGCTAACCTACTACACAACAAAGGCCTTCGACAAGGTATGACATAAAGGCCTACTTCACAAGATTTCCAGCTATGGTATAACTGGAAATGTTTTCTCTATCATTAAATCGTTTCTCTCTGATAGGCTCATAAGAGTAGTGGTCGATGGACAAACATCAGAGGCCTGCAGTATTAATGCTGGAGTCCCTCAGGGGTCAATCCTGGGCCCAACTCTCTTCCTGATCTACATCAATGATCTCCCTAAACACATACTTAGTAGGGCTTAAAAGCCACATTTGTGCAGCCCATCACTGAATGTTTTCGTGTTTCTATATAATTTTTTTTGTGTGCTATATCGAGTGATGGCAATGTTCGAAAGCGAATTTGCTGCCATCATATATATATATATATATATATATATATATATATATATATATATATATATATATATATATGGGAAAATATGCTTATTCAATTACATTTTACCTTTTATTTATACCAACCTTTAATTTATAAAGTTCGATGTAACTGGAGAGTATATACAAATAAATTACAAAATATATTAGATAATATTGATAACGGTTAAATCCAGAGTGTGCGTATTTAGGTTTATTTTATACGAAACTAACTATTAAATTCATTGAATTTGTGTACGGTAATTACAATTGATTAGCTAGATTTAAACTTTGCTTAACTTTTATTTTATTTATTACCTTAAAAAATGTCTTTATTATGTATATTACTACGTTTAAACGGACTTCTATTACTGCCATTTAGTTAGAATTAATTAACCATTTATTTTCATTAATATGAGAAATGCTTTTATTTTTTTTTTCCAATACATTTATTTTCTCTGTCGAAGGGAAACAACTTACTTTCATAAGTACATTGAATTGTCTGTCATTACAGAATCTAATATAATAAATATAAACTAATTATAAATAATAAATTAATAAAACATTAAATAAGATATTTTGTATACTAATTATGATAATAATTTATGGGTTTGTTTTACTATACACATAGATTCGAAAAAGTTGTCAAAAAAACAAATATATAATAAATAAATGTTATCAAAGGCACGATAAGTTACTTTTCTACCTAACTGGCTAATTTTTTAGTGTTTTTATTTAATGTGAAGTGTTTATTTGGCTCGAAAAACATATAATATTTACCGATGTATTTGAAAAATGCAAATGGCGACGGACTCTGTGTTGAATACGTAAGTTTGGGAAAATGAGTTAAAACTAAAAACTATACAAAATACTGTTAGAAACTCACTCAATATATGTTACTGTAACATAGGCTGATAGATATTCGGTGTGTTTCTAACAGTATTTTGTACAGTTTTTTTAATTTTAACTCATTATCCCAAACTTACGTATTCAACAGATTCTGCTGCCATTTGCATTTTTCAAATACATCTGTAAACACTGTATGTTTTTCGAGACAAATAAACACGTTACGTTAAATAAAAAAACACTAAAAAATTATTCATTTAGGTAGAAAAATAATTAATCTTGCCTTATTTGTTATATATTTGTTTTTTGACAATGTTTCGCATCTTTGTGTATAGTAATACAAACCTTTATTTATTAATACGTAGATTTAGCGTTGGTGATTTTAATGTAAAATTCAAAGATGGTGTAACTAAAAGAAAACACAATTGCAACTGCTCTTCCGATTTTCAGATTTTGTAATCATACCCATATTCCTTTATTTTCTTTGAAAGGTGATGTTTCTCAATAAATGTTATTTACCAGGCCATTTGTCGACTCCAGTCGTGGAATTTAATTGCATGACTACCGAACCTATTATCGAAATCTCTTTGGATAGATTTGTTCCCCCTTGGAGTTTGAGAGATAACTAACGACTATTTTTCCGAAATTCTTACCTTGTTCCATGGCAAATATCAGCAATTAGGTTGTATAGAATCAAATCGATGTATTTGTGCGGATCGAATGGTCCTTTTAATTTGCTCATATATCCTAATGCTTGGTCAATTGATAGAGTGATTTTTTCAGTTAAACTCGGTCCAGATAAAGCCGACCTGTATTTTAATAATAGAAAAAGAAAACACAAACATTAAATTAGAAAAAAAAAAAAAAAAAAAAAAAAAGCAAATAATCAACTGGAAAAATCTTAGCAGCTAAATGACTTATATTAATAATTAATAGCAATTTCGCAATCATCAATGACTGCGATGAAATGCTGTGTGTCTATGCACTTTACCAAACATGAAAACAATGAAGGGCAAACAGAACTGGAAGCAGTTGGAGGCTAGTAGTGTTATACATGAAAGGGGACAGATCCTAGTGAATAAAGAAACGATGCAAATAGGATTGAAAATAATATTTAATATGAGAAAAAGGCTAGAATCGAACCCAGTATTCAAGAGTTGAAAAGAATAAGTATCGCTATTTAGATGCGATTCCAGGAATTTAATGAATTGCTCTTATAGTAGAAATAATTAAAAAAAAACAAAGACAGGTCAGTTAGGAATAGTAGACAATGGATTGAGGAATCTTTTTTCTGTTGCAAAGGCGTGTTTGGAGATATGCGTTATATATAGAATCCGCCTGAGGGACTCTCACCTGGTTGACCATGTGTCTGACGTCACAAACAAAGATAGATTCAATATATTCAGTTAAGAGGATTCAAAATCAGAGTCAGTTCAGTCAGTGTCGATTCCGGGAGTTGAGTTCGGAACAGTCAGAGGAGGAGAGTTTGCTAAGCCCCTTTTGGAAGTGAAAGAAAGGGAGACAAGACAATGTAACGCTGAAAGGCATTCGAATACATCCTCATCCTCCTCCTCCTCCTCCTCCTCATCATCATCATCAGCAGCAGCAGCAGCTGAAATAAATGTCGTTTTGTAATTTTTAAGTCTTTATCTTGTCATCATTCAACCAGATTTTTATACATATTTGAAAAAACGCTTAGTCATGTCACCGGATGCGACATCAGCGCCCTTTAATGGCAACTTTTAATACTTACATTAACCGCCTTCGAAGGGTAACTTGATATTATAACCCAGATGGAAATACTAATTTTTGAGTAAAAAAAAATTGGTTCCAACGTGATTGTCGCATTTCAAAACCTAAAATACCAAATTATATGTTTTTATGATTTGTCTTTGTAAAAAGAACTTTGTATGAAACACCCTCCTCAAAAGTGTTAACGGTATCCCCTTCATAAATAATGTATCCCCTCTGTATAAAAAGAAAAAAACTGTCTATGTCTCTCTTTATATCAAGCGCATAATATAAATATGAACTGTGTACCATCTATTATAAACTAGCCTGGGTGCCCGGCGTTGCCCGGGTGTTTGGAGGTTTGTGTTGAGCAAAAAAAAGTGTTAGTAAGCAAGCAGGCTCGAACCCATGACGTGAAGGCGGAAAGAAAGTAAAAGAAAACCTGACGTCTTACCCCTACTCCATGACGCGACCGGAAGTTCGGAACATTGAAATTAAACAAGTCATTCCAACCGATACAATGACTTGCAAAAAATGGCGACGCAAAAAATGCAGCCCTCCTTGTAGAAAACTGCCCAGTTGAGGGTGAAGGAATTAATGTTTTTAGCCAATTTTTCGATATTTGTCGTCCGCAGTGTCGAGCTTCAAAATGATACCGATCTTGTGAAAATCTGTCGCCTTTGTTCAAAGTTTTAGACAGATATACATACATACATACATACATTTAAACAGACAGGTGAGATTCATATAATAGATGACGTTATCCGTCCCCGTTCTGTGTACCTCGTTATGTGTCGTCTCCACTATGTACAAACACCCCACTAGTAAGAGGAAGGGAATAGGAGAAAGGGGGGGGGGGATGTATTAAGTATAAAAGATTCATAATCTGACGGTTGACGGTGGGAGTAAAAAAAGTAGAGGGAAGAAGAGCGTATAAAACACAAAGGCATCTTTGACTCCAGACTTCAGAAGATGTGAGATGTAAGGAGGGAAATATAAGTAGGTGGCATATTAAACATAAAAGCCTCATAATATGAAAACTGTGAGTTCAATCCTGTTACAGGGCAGTACTGATGAACAATATACTTTTTTTCTTTTTAATTATAAAATATAAAATGTAAAAAGCATATAATGTCAATAGAGAAATATATTTAAAGTGTATTTTTACAGGATGGAACAATAAAATTGTTGCCCTAAAGAAAACAACACTACAGCTTTATTTTAAACTTTTATTGAAAAAAATCAATCCAGGTAACTTATTTTGTAGTAGAGCTGACATCTATTCAATGTAGCCACCTTCAGCTTCAATCACGACCTTGATACGGGTCCGGAACTGGGAGCATGCCTTTTCCACAAGCACCGGCAGAAGCTTGGCAAATACTCGGTAGATGGTAGCGATCAGGCTGGCTTTGGTGTTGTGGGAGTTCATGTTGATGATGTTCTCGACATATGACCAAACGAAGTAGTCCAATGGGTTTAGGCCGGGGGAAGAGAAGGGTCAGTGAGAGAAAAGTACAAAGTCATAGCACTCCTTTTGAAGCCAAGCCTGGGTCTTTTTGGAGGTCCTGCTGCCACACTCAGGGTTTGCCAGCAGCCACCTGATTGCACCAGGAGATCACCACACTCTTCGACACATCCAGGTACACATTGGTGTTGACTTTCAAGCCGACTTCAAAGATGTGAGATGGCATGATGTCGCTCTCACTTGAAACCACACCAAAGACCATAACCATGGCCGGAAACTTTGTTTTCTTCACCCTGAGCACGTCCCTGTTACTCGTGGCAATTCAGCAATGCATTTTGAGGGTGCTGGCAATGGTCCTGTTGTCATAACTTCGATTGGTAGAGAGCATGAGTTGTACAGTGGCGCATCTCCGATCTTGCTCGTTAAACATTGTGTCACTTTCAGACATGATAGAAGGCTCCCATTGCTCTTGGGATTTGTACACAGCTGGCCAATTATTAGATGATCTGCAACAAAAAAAGAAAACCGGTTTTCATCAAACGGAACTGGAATCATGTTGTCTTTTCTAGAGCGACAATTTTATCGTTCTATTCTTTAAATATTTGTCTTATACATTCTTTGTCCTGCATAATTTTGAATATTCCATACTGTCATGAACGGTATACATACTCAACTTCAATAATCCCAACATTTGAACCATATGTTGAACATCAAGCATTAAACAATAAAGTGAATATTGTATTTATTACTAAATAGGATTACTACAAGCATTATATGGAGGCAGTAGCTAATTCACATTTTCCTAATTCAAACAATATAACCCTAGCTACATAGAAGGTAGGTTGGATTACTCCATAATTTATGTATGTAAACATTACTCGATAATCTATGTATGTAAACATATAAATATATGGTGAGATGTATGTGTAGGCGATTGGTTTTGTATCCCTGTCTACCTTATGGAAGTGCTAATTTAGATTGAGCTTGCCTGCTATAGATCGAGTATACATACTGTCTGGCGGGCAAGGATAGGCGAGTAGAACAGTTTTATATGTACTGTGTAGTGTGTGCGTATGTTATGCATGTATATGATCGACATCTGTGCTCTACCAATGTGTAAGGGTTTGTGGGAAGGTGTCGAACCAAGGGGTCACATTTTTTTTTTTTCACAAATAATTTTAAAGTTAAGTGTATATACGATTTTCGAAATGTAATGGGCTAATAGGTGATGTGATCAACATGTGATGTCTTGAAGGGTTAGCAGCAGTCGCATATTGAAATTAGATGGCTGGTTTGGACACAAGAAAGAATTGAAGTTAGATTTTAGTTGCAGAAGTTTTCATGAAAAACAAAACAAAACAAAAAACATATAATGTAAGGCTGTAGATAATGGTAGAATAGAAGTAAAGGGTGAATGTTATCAATTCTCCATTATAATTCAAGTTGGCTGTGATAGAAAATCTTCCTGACTCTATAGATAAAGAAAGATATTATTGAAGATTATACAGAAATACCTTTTCTGTTTAAAAGGAATTAAACACAGCTAAGAGTAAATCTTAACAAAAGGACGTCGCATACTTTGGTAGATTTATCATGCCATTGGCGAATTAAGAAAGCCAATGATATACACCTTCCTCATCTGATATCTTAATTCTAATTGCTTAGGAGTGGAACAGATAATATAATTTGCTTTTTCCTTTCTCAAAGAAGTAAGAGTTGCTTTACTTTGTTGAGCAAAAAAAAAAAAAAAAAGTGGTAGTAGGCAGGTAGGCAAGCTCGAACCTGTACCACAAAGGAGAAAAAGAATGTGAAAAAAAAAAATGTTACGTCTTTGCCGTTGCACCCATCGCCAACACCGAAGTGGTGGAGGTTTAAATTAGGCTTGATTTGCCTTGAAGTGATTTTATTTTCTTCTCCCTTTTTTATTATCATAATTAGCTCATTACATCAAATGTTTTCATGCTTTGTCTGGAGCGACTTGCATGCAAAACATATTTGGCAAAAAAGTGTCTTACTTCAGAGCTTTGAAAGCCACTTTCCGACGCATATGCCAACGGTGATTGAAATTTTCGTTTGAAACATTCATTCTTCCCTCGGAATTTCGATTAACTGAAAAGAAAAGAAAACAAATTTAATCATGAATTTCAGTCAGTGGCAACATTCACATCTATATACACTTACATATCTATATCTACTTATGCATCTAGATCCAATTACATATCCACATCCAGATCCACATTTAGATATGCATCCAGACCCAATTACATATCTACATCCAGATCCACATCTAGATATGCATCCAGACCCAATTACATATCTACATCCAGATCCACATATAGATATGCATCCAGATCCAATTACATATCTACATCCAGATCCACATATAGATATGCATCCAGACCCAATTACATATCTACATCCAGATCCACATCTAGATATGCATCCAGATCCAATTACATATCTACATCCAGATCCACATATAGATATGCATCCAGACCCAATTACATATCTACATCCAGATCCACATATAGATATGCATCCAGATCCAATTACATATCCACATCCAGATCCACATATAGATATGCATCCAGGCCCAATTACATATCTACATCCAGATCCACATATAGATATGCATCCAGATCCAATTACATATCCACATCTAGATATGCATCCAGATCCAATTACATATCTACATCCAGATCCACATCTAGATATGCATCCAGATCCAATTACATATCTACATCCAGATCCACATCTAGATATGCATCCAGATCCAATTACATATCCACATCCAGATCCACATCTAGATATGCATCCAGATCCAATTACATATCCACATCCAGATCCACATCTAGATATTTTTTTTTATTACATTTTCACCCCAAACAAGGCACATTGCCACTTTGGTGTAGGGGGCTACTATCAGGGGCAACAACTACTGGGGTACTATGTTGGGATTAGGCCAGCAAGATGTCGGTTCACATGACACTTGAACTTCTGCATGTTAGTACAGTTGGGGAAGCAGTGGCTTGGAATGGAATTCCAGAGTTTAGCGATTCTGGGGAAGAAACTACTGGAGTAGAAAGATCTTTTACATCTAGGGATCTCTACTGTGTGGGGGTGGAATTTAGCTGCCTGTCAGGTTTGTCGAGGGTGTCTACATCGTGGGGGTACAAGTGTCTGCAGTTCGTCAGAGCATTCACCATTAAAATACTTGTAGAACAGGCAGAAGGATGCAACATTACGTCGATGGGACAGAGGCTGAAGCTTAGATGCCAGTTCAAGGCCTATCAGATTTGCGACTCTCTTTTGAACCTTTAGGAGCGAGAGACTAGTAGCAGATGCAGCAGCCCAAATGTGACAGCAATACTCCATACATGGGTGAATAGTGGCCTTATAGAGGTACAGGATACTTTCAGGTTTTAGTAGTTTTCTAGCATGGTAGAGAGAGCCTACCTTTTTCGCAACGGCCCTGGCAACGCTTTCAATGTATCTGTTCCACCTCATGTTTCCTGGAGTTTGAAAGATGTACTCTCAGATAAAGAGTCACTGGCCATTGCTATTGATGGCAGAGAAGGTTTCTTGTAATTATTAAAGGAAACCAGTTTAGTCTTGGCAGCATTGAATGTGACCATCCATTTTTGTCCCCATTCCACTACAGATTGGAGGTCATCCTCTAATGTTTTTGCCATTTCTTTAGATATATGTTCATTTGTTTTCCTGTCATGCCTTTTATAGAGTGTGGTGTCATCAGCATATATACCCATCTCAGAGGCAATTTTGTCGGGAAGGTCATTAATGAATATTAGGAACAATAGAGGTCCAAGGATAGACCCCTGAGGCACTCCCACATTTATATCATATTGTTTTGATATACGACCAGATCCAATTATATATCCACATCCAGATCCACATTTAGATATTTATCCAGATCCAATTACATATCCACATCCAAATCCATATCTACTTATGCATCCAGATCCAATTACATATCCACATCCAAATCCATATCTACTTATGCATCCAGATCCAATTACATATCCACATCCAAATGCATATCTACTTATGCATCCAGATCCAATTACATATCCACATCCAAATCCATATCTACTTATGCATCCAGATCCAATTACATATCCACATCCAAATCCATATCTACTTATGCATCCAGATCCAATTACATACCCACATCTATATCTACTTTTGCATCCATTTCATTTTCATCCAAATTCAAATCTAGATCCACATCCATTTCCACATCCACATCTATTTTTGCATCCATTTCATTCAGACCCAGATGTAGATGTGGATCCAAATCTGCATCTATTTTTACATCCACATCTACATCTACATTTGCATTTATTTCACTCAGACCCAGATCTAGATCCAGATCCACACCCATTTATACATTCAGATCCAGATCCAGATCTACTATGTTCACATCCACAAGCTAAAGCCAAATAACAAAAGAAAGGTACACCCGCTATTCCATTTTTACCCGGATCTAGTCAGGTTTTGAAGATAGACTGAAAATCTTCCTTGACACTACTTGGGGCTACTATGTTTAAGGGACACAAGAAAGTAGAACAAAAGATCCAACGATTTTATTTTAGTATGTCTACTTCCATTGACTGGTATATATTGCATGATTCTAAAATCCTATAGCAACAGTATCAACCCAGGTGCACATCGATATAAAGTATGACCAGGATGTTGACAGGATTCTCCATGTTTATCTACAAAGAACAGTTTCAAAAATTTGTCCTCACTTAAGCAGTGATACAAGGGACCTTATTCTGGCATACAACATCATCAACAGAAATGTACTCCTTTTTCTATTAGCCATGACTAGGATTCACCAGAAACATCCAGTAATTGATCTTTTTTTCTGACTAGGACAATGAACGTTACCTCCTCATTTCTCTTTCTCTCAAACTGGGCAACTTGAGTCGCTAGCTTCTGGCATTCTCACATGACTAGTCTGACCCTCTCTTGTCTGACCGGTTGAGAGTACAGGCTTGATGGATTGTCTGGCTGTTGTTTCCGACTGGTAGTACAAGAGACCTAAGTCAGGTAACACTAAGAACGACTGCTCTGTAAGCAGTTATATAATATCGGGATAACTGTAGTGCAATGTTATACAATGAAAGACAGAAATTTGACATCTCTTCTTAGTCTTGAAATTGATAATGATGTGGACCAAAGATCTGAGTGTGCCAAGTTTTTAGAATACCACTTTTACTTATGGATGTTAGCAACCTTCACCTGACCCCTCTTGTATGTATATGATTCTGGATTCATAAGCAGTTGTATAATATCGGGATAACTGTAGTGCAATGTCATAAATGGAAAGGGACCCGGTATTTATCTATGATGGGTTTTCCTGAAGCCACCATCCTATAGATAAAGACATACCTCATAGTCTACTTGTGTGTACATACTAGCATCAAGCAGACACCCACTTGGCCTAACCCACTCTGCACTAAATGTAATGTGAACAGACATTTTGCTGCTCAACTCCTTGCTTAGAGTGTCCCTAAGTCAAGACCCCTAATTAATAGTTGCCCTTTACGTTTCAGTGATAATGTGGCTTGTTTGGGAATAAATAAGAGTAAAACGGTATCTTTATAGTAGTTTTTCACTCAAATACCTGGTTGCAGCCTTCGACATCAATCGCAGATGTGCTATTGCCGTTTGTTTCAACAGAAGCAAAACAACATTCTCTATACATGTTTCTACTCTTTAAAACAGCTTGCCAGAGGAATTTGTGATTATCCATACTATGAAATTATATTATAAACATAAACTGAATTAAGCTTTAAAATATAGTGCAATAGTACAATTTGACGTAACAATATAGTTTTGACGTCAGAGAGACAGACACCAAGTCTCCATTAGTAATAGATATTAACAATTGCTCCACTATTTATATCAAATACAATACAACTACATACGTTATTTAGAGAATTTTCTAAATAATTTTTAACCTTAGTATTTTAAATCTATCCAAGTTAAGATACCTGAAAATGGCACATCATTACCATATATGAGTTTGAAATAGGCTAGCATATACTTTTGTCTGTGGAGGCAGTTTTGTATAATTTCTCGTTTTTTTATTAAGCAAATTTCGGTAGATATTACTATTTTAAAGGATTCCAAAGTGGTGTCATATATAATAAAGAAATTATTCTTTTCATAGCAAATAGGACAGCTAATTTGCATACACCTCACTATTTTTAAATAGTTTATTCAGGTTAATTCAACCATCATGATATCTTTTTTTATTATTAAATTGTTAGGTGGAAGAGTAAAATAGTCACCAAATACCCTGCCCTCACCATGTTAAGAATGACTTTCAAAATAATTACGTTATTATTTCAGCATGGGGCAGAAGAGCACAAGTACCCATGTATTTGTTTCATGGCAGGTTTTTATTTGAGGGGGTGGGAGCGATACTGGTAAATGTCAAAATCGAAATACTCTGGCCAAATAACTGAAAAGAAATCCGTGTCCATCAAACTTAAACATCGAATTAGAAACTTGAAAACTAAATGTAACGAATTTTATTTTTATTATTACCAGAGATGTACGAGTATTCCCACTTTAATATTTTAGTAAGAACGAATTACTAATTCATTATCTTTTTTACTTAAATGAAATAAAATATTTCATTTTTTTTTTTTTTTCATGCGTACTTGAATAAAATTCACTGGAAATGTCAAAATAAATAACACGATGTTAATGGTCAAATAACACGACAAATCCTGTATATAATATTTGGATTGCAGAAATTCCCCTCTGGACCAAATTACGGTAGGTTTGCAATAACACATTCCACATACAAATTTATTATGTCTAAACTGTTACCTACCATCTCTTTTTGAACGTCGTTACGTACAAGTGTTTCTCAGACAAAGAACAGGGGACGCATTCTATTCAAACTGTTTATTAATTAAAAAATGTAAGAAATTCTGTAGAAACAAGCAGGCTCTTTATTGGACGGTTTGTCTGTCTACGGATTTGTTTGAACCAATCAGATTGTATGTTATTAGTAACTGCCCAGGAGGTTCTTGGCGCCAAAATTATCCTTTCAGATCACCAGAATTCAAAAAAATACACGTTGAAATGGACATCGAATTATCACTCGAAGTTTGAAGCAGCGAAATTACTTTGTTACTTTGAGACGTTTTAATGCCCTTATGCTGGGCGAATTATTAGATTCTTGCACGCTTTGTGCTCTGTGAATTAATTGGTTTTCTTTATTACTATTAATGTCTGTTAAAGACGAGATTGAGGTCTACTGTTTGACCTGTCATTTGTGCGCCATTGGACTGAATCAACAGAGGACTCCTAGAGGCTACACGACTTACAGTATCCATCTTGGAAGATATCTCTTAACACTTCAACCTGTGCAGTTGAAGTTTTCTGCCCAGCTTTTATCGAAGACGGACTATTATCCCTTCGGGGACGTTACCAGCCCATAGTGGCAGATAGCCGAAGATGACGCATCTTTTGCAACATGGATCTTTTTACTTTAATAAAATTGACGTTGAAGTTTAAAAGGTGTAATTCTGTTGTAATTCTGTTTGGTGTTCTTCCATTCTGCCAAGGGCAAAAGCCTATGTGATGATTTTCTCACAAAAATTAAAACTATAATATATAGAACTTTGTTTAACAAGTGCTACTAAAAACTTTAAAACTATATTTTGTTGCAATGACAATTGTACTTTAATTCAAAAATGTTTCGGAAAAAGAAATCCAATGTTGCTTTAATTAGTAAAATTTTTCATTTAAATTATTAAATTATTCGGGGAAAAAAAATCCAATTTTATTTCAATTCCAAAAATGTTTCAAGAAAACAAATTTAATGTTGCTTTAATTAAAAAATTGTTTTATTAAAAATATATTTTCTTGCGCAAACTTTACAATAAATGTTTTTTACAATTATATATTAATACATTTTTATACAATAAATGTTTTAATTTATTTATTACGAACTATCATCCTCATCTTTATTAGTTGTTGTTTCACGATGTTTCGGCCAACTAATCCTCTGGCCTTCGTCAGGTGGTAACCGCGACAGAATAGGAACTCCGAATCTCCTAACTGCTAACAGGGCCCGTGGATGTGAGTGGATGGAGACGTTTAATCTCTTTGGTTCCAGATGAGAATTGTCTGAAGATAGCGGTTTCAATCCTACCCAAAGCTGGCCAGAGCCTTACTTAGCCAAAACGTGGTGAGACGACAACAACTATGGATGGCAGTAATTGCTAAGAATGCAGTAAGGAGATTTGGAGTGGAGTTTCAATCCCGTCACGGTTACAACTTGATGAAGGCCAGAGGAATAGTTGGCCGAAACGTTGTGAAACAACAACTAAGAAAGATGAGGATGATAGTTTGCAATAAATAAAATTAATAAGTAATACTCATCTCAATAATGAATTCCAATACAAATAATTAATAACTTTTAAATAAAAATTTACAACCTCTTTTTTATGTAATTAAATCACTATTTACTTGCCTCTCCACGAGGTTAAACTTAGACGAGATCAGTTTTTCGGCAATAAATAAATTAATAAATAAATAAATACAAATTTCAATAATGAATTCCAATTAAATAATATATAAATAAATGTTTTGTTACTGACATATTTTGCCTTTCCAAGATTGTCAATGCAGTCATCAATTCTGGGAATTGGAAAGGAATCACTTTTAGTTACTGCATTGACTTCCCGGAAATCGGTTACAAATCTGTATATGCCATTCGGTTTTGGTACAAGAATACAAGAAGAACTCCACCGACTGTTGCTTGGTTCAATAATGTCATTATCCAGCATATATTTTATTTCTGCTCTCATTTGCTGAAGCTTGATTGGGTTTACCCGGTAAAAATTTTGTTTGATGGGGTTTTCTTCTCCAATGAAAACAACATTTACAGCAGCTGTTGTTTTTCCAGGAACATCAGAAAAAAGGTCATTGACCAAATCATGAATTTCTTTTCTTTTCTCATTTGATAAATGTTGAAATTTTACATTTAAATTAGACAGAATTTTAGAGTTTTTTAAATGACTACTTTGACCCATGTCCTTCTCCCTACTAACTACCTCCACCTCCTTGTCTATATCATCATTTTGATGTGTAATATTAATTTTAGTTAAGGTTGAGATTCGCTTAAGTTGAGTATTATCATTTCTGTCCATGTAAGTTTTAACATATTATAATATTATAAATATATAATATTACATATATATTATATTATATATATATATATATATATATATTATATATATATATATGTAATATTATATATATAATATTAAAAATAGTATATTATATATATAGTATATATATTATATGATATCTATATAATATTATATATAGTATATATATTATATAATAGCTATATAATATTATATATATAATATTATATATATAATTATATATATATTACATATTTAATATTATATATATAATATTATATATATAATATATATGTATTATATAATAGCTATATAACATTATAATATTATATATATAATTTTATATATATAATATATAATATATAATATCATATATAATATTATATATATAATAGTATACATATATATAATATTATATACATATATAATATTATATATATGTATAACATTATATATAACATATATATATATATATATATATATATATATATATATATATATATATAATATTATATACAATTTCTTCCTTAAAAATGAAAACATAAAGAAAAAAGAATCCTATGGTTTTGATAAACTTTGAAAATTAACTTTAAAACGTAATTAAAAACTTAGAATTCCACAGTCAACCTAACAATTTCCAACGAAACTACACAAAATCGTTAGAAACATAAACTACTCTAATAAAATCTTTGTAAAAGCAAATAAAACTAGAAACTTCTATAAAATAGATAAACAAGAATATAACAAACTAATCACAGAAAACATTTTAAAAAACTACAAAAAATGGATACAAACGAATGCGACTACATAGATATAATAAATGCTGAAAGTAAACAAATCACCGATAAATTAAAAATTTACGATAAATTTGGCAAATTGAAACCTAGAAATGCATACATTCTGCTCAAAGACCACAAATGTGACTTCAATAATAACCCCAGCACCCGGTTAATGAACCCAACTAAACCAGAAATAGGTAGAATTAGCAAAGTAATACTTTCTAGAGTAAACAAACAAATCAAGCAAGACCTAGAATTTAACCAGTGGGCAAATACTGCCAAAGCAATCACTTGGTTTAAAAATATAGAAAACAAAAAGAAATGTACGTTTATAGTTCGATATTATAGATTTCCATCCCTTGCTATCCGAAGAATTTTTCAACATTGCCCTAGAATTTGCCAGGGCATACACTAATATATCCTCGGAAGAAATCCACATTATTAAAACATGTAGAAAATTAATTCTAGTAAATAACAATAACCAATGGATAAAAACTAAAATGACAAAATCGTTTGATTTGGCGATGGGTGCCCTGGATTCTGCAGAGGCATCAGATCTTGTGTGATTATTCATTCTATATACCCCTACAAGCATATTTGATACTACGGATATCGGCCTATATAGAGATGATGGACTATCTATAATAAAAGACTCCAACAAAGTCAAGGGAGATAACTTTAAGAAAATCATACACAAGGAAATGAAAAACTAGGCCTAAAAGTAGACGTACTAGCTAACATAAAAATAACAAACTTCCTCAACGTAACGTTAAATTTAGATAAAAACACATATGAACCCTACTTAATCCAATATATGTAAACCCTAAGTCCAATCACCCACCATCATTTATACAACAGATTCCTAACTCGATCGTAAGTAGACTCAGCAACAACTCAAACGATGAAAATGTATTTAACAGGTCAATCAATATCAATGAAAAAGCCCTAAAAAATAGCGGATACAAACATATCGATATCAAATATAAGCAACAAAACACCAATAACTATAATAAAATTAAAAAAAGAAGAAAAAGAAATATAATCTGGTATATGGCACCATACAATCAAACGTTAAAAACAAAACTCGGAAAGAAATTTCTAGATCTTATCGAAAAACACTTCCTCACAACCAATCCCTTACGCAAAATTTTCCATAAAAATAACTTAAAGTTATCCTACAACTGCTCCGAAAATTTAGAGATGATAATTAAAGCGCATAACAACAAAATATTAAATAAAAGCAATGAAAACAACAACAAAATAAATAATAAAAAAGTGCATACCACGACAAAAATAAAAGTAACACAAAGGACACATATGTAACTAGTAGAAAGGAAGGGATAAGCACAGTCATGACAGAAAACTCTTTTAAAGAAACCAACCAAATGTGAGTTTATCTTTTTTTAAAAAAAAAAAAAAAAGAAAGTTAAATGTTACTTCGAATTTATTTCAGAAAACTGTCTTTGTTTCGATATAAACGTATAATTCTGTTTGTCAATTCAAATTTAATGAAAATCCTCTACAAAATAAATGCAAAAATAACCAGACGGGCGACTGGCGGAATTTGTAACTTGGCTGAAAAGAGGAACTCTTTTTTACTCTTTTTTGGCAGACAGGCAGAATGTTTGCGTATGTGGGTATGTGTATACATATATACGTACGCGTATGTTTGTACTAGAAAGGACTGTTACCTCGCCCCCCCTCCTTACCCTTACCCGCTACTGACCAAAGACCTGGCATTTAATTCAAGACAGGAACCCATAGAAGGAAGGGATAAGCACAGTCGTGACAGAAAACGAAATATGAGTTTACGTCTTTTTTTAAAAAACAAAAAAAAAAAGAAAGTTAAATGTTACTTCGAATTTATTTCAGAAAACAGTCTTTGTTTCGCTATAAACGTATAATTCTGTTTGTCAATTCAAATTTAATGAAAATCCTCTAAAAATGAATGCAAAAAATAACCAGACAGGCGACAGGCGAATTATCTAGTTAAATTTTAGTTCGAATTTATAACAGAAACCAGTCCTTTTACCGATATTGACATAGAAATTTGTCCCGTGTTTGAAATAGGAAATTAAATACTACCACAGCGGCGGAGAAAATTACCTTCCTCCTCTTTTCCCATACAACATTTCCAGCGGCTAAGCAGAGCGTTTGAAAATAGGTCTATCTTACACCATGTAAGGTAGACCTATCTTCAAACGCCCTCTTTCAGAGCATGACTTTCAACTTCTACTATGTAGATTATTTATTTTTATTTTATTTTTTCTTAATTTTTTTTGTTCATGTCCCATATGTATGTGTGATAGTGCACGATACCTCTTGTATACATGGGAGCTTTACACTATCCCTGCATCAGAACCACAGGTAAAACAATTCTGGGCTCGGTGTTGCCAACACACCAAAATATGAAAAATGTCCAAATAATCCAAGCCATGGGACCCAGAAGAAAGATCTGGGTGTCATGATCGGCAGGTGCTCCTTTGGTAGCCTGTGAATGTTGGCCAACTTTCTAGTTTCAGAAACTAAAATAACATGGATGCTGAACAGGTAAGTATAACTTCTAATTTCAAGGAACAAAATGATACCGAACAAACACAGCACAGCCATGATAACCATCAAAAGGAAAAAAAACCAAAGGAAGAAATGGATAACAAAAGAGAATAGACTCGTAATGGAATGCTATTATAGAAGTCATCCTAAATATAGATATGGAGGTTATCGGAAACGAATGAAAGAACTATGGGACCTATCCAGTGACTACCATATGACAGAACAAATAATTGCGGACCAAGCAAGACTGATACTCAAGAAAGGTTGGCTCTCTAAACTAGAACTAACAGAAATTCAGCGAAAAATAAATGATGGAACTGAACAAGAAGCATCCCCCAATGGAACCGCACGTAGAAGCCTCACAAGTAAAAACACCAAAGGCCCAGGACCAACAAAGAACGAAGTCTACAAACGTGGAAACCGAGAACAATGAAACAGAATTAACAGAGAATGAAGCAAATGAAATAAATAAAATAATACAGCTGATGAACGAGGAAAAAACAAAACTCCCATCGTTAAAGAACCAAGAGCAGAAGAAATTAAAAACAGAAACAGAGATGGTTAACAAACTCCTACCACATATCCCAACAAATACAATCACAGACTTAAACAACCTGATTTACGCAGGTGCCAAAATGGTAAGTATGAATCTCAAATTAGAAAAACAACCGGGTACAAGCGAACCGACAAAACCTGGATGGGAAATAAGACTAGAAACCCAAATACACAAACATAAAAAAGAAACCGAAATGATCAACAGGCAGAAAGCAATGTGGAGAAAACGGAATATTGGAAATGTAACTGACAGGGAGAGGCTAAACAATAAACATGAAGAACTAGACCAAAAAATAAAAGCAAAAGAAGCGAGATTGAGACGATATAGATATAAATCTGAACAATGCAAACAAAAAAGAACATTCGAAACTAATGAAAGCCAATTCTACCAAAATGTGAACGGAAGAAAAAAAAAACAGAGCAACCAAATCCGACAGAAACAAAACACTACTGGAGTAAAATATGGGAAGAGCGACAAGATCACAATAGAAATTCTGAATCGCTGAAAGACATGAAAGAAGAGCTACAACAAATAAGAGAAGGAACAGTGAATGAAATCAACAAGGAAACCCTAAAGAAAACCAGAGGAAAAATGGCAAACTGGAGAGCACCAGGGCACGACAGGATACATTACACGAAAGGCTAGCCTCAAACCTGAGAAGATGTAGACAGGAAGCAAGCATACCAGACTGGATGACAAAAGGTAGAACCACACTGCTACAGAAGGACATGGAGAAAGGAACCGTCCCTAGCAACTATAGGCTAATCACGTGCTTACCAACTATGTGGAAGATACTGACAGCACAACTGAGGGAACAAATCTACCACTTCCTGAATAACCGTGGACTCATCCTCGAAGAGCAGAAAGGATGTCAAAAAGGAAAAAGAGGAACACATGACCTGTTATATATAGATCAAAAGATTCTAAAGGAGGTAAAAAGGAGGAGAAAGAATTTAGCCATGGCATGGATCGACTACAAAAAAGCGTACGACAGGATCCCCCAACCATGGATAATAGAATGCCTAAAAATGTATAAAATACCAAGTGGGATCACCAGCGTAATAGAAAATGCAATGAAAACATGGAGACTGGAATTGACAGCCTATGGACAACACATAACAGAAATTAACATACAAAGAGGCATCTTCCAATGAGACTCACTATCACCACTACTGTTCATCATAGCCATGATGCCCTTGAACAGTATCTTGAGAAAGTGGCAAGCCGGATACAAGTTCTCCAATACAGAGGAAAAAATGATCCACCTGATGTACATGGACGATCTGAAACTTTTTGCAAGGACCGAAAAGGATCTAGAGACACTAATTAACACTACCAGGATCTTCAGCCAAGATATCCAAATGGAATTTGGAATGGAAAAGTGCGCACAACTAGTGATAAGAAAGGGAAAACTGGAAATGGCAGAAGACATGGGACTACCCAACCAAACAAAAATGAGGGCACTAGGGGAACAATACGACTCTAAATACTTGGGAATTCTGGAAGCGGACAACATCAAAGCAACAGAAATGAAAAACAAAATTGGAAAGGAATACCTCAGGAGAACAAGAAAACTCCTGGAAACGAAATTATATAGCAGAAGCCTAATAAAAGGTATAAATACATGGGCAGTATCACTAGTAAGATACTCAGGACCGTTTATAGGGTGGACAAAAGAAGATCTGAGACAACTCCACCAGAAAACCAGGAAACTCAAGACCATGCATAATGCATTACACCCAAAGGACGATATTGACAGACTCTACGTGAAAAGGAAAGATGGCGGGAGAGGAGTGATCTGTATAGAAGACTGTGTGAAGGACATGGAAAAAGACTAGAAAAATACATAATGCAAAGCACTGAAAGGATAATTATGGCAGCGAGAGACACTGAAAAAAAAACAACAAATCAGAAAACAGAGAGACAAACGACAAAACGAGAAAAGAGAAATGGGAAGAGAAACAACTCCACGGAAGAATCATAAGAATGACAAAAGATGAGAATAACGAAAACACCTGGACATGGATGCGAAAAGGACATATAAACCGAGAAACTGAATCTTTAATAACTGCAGTACAAAAAACGCGATAAGAACCAACCATATCAAAGCAAGGATCGATAAAACACAAGAAAATAGCAAATGCAGACTATGTGGACAAAGAGACGAAACGATAAACCATATAGTAAGTGAATGCAGCAAACTGGCCCAAAAGGAATACAAAAACAGGCATGACCAAGTGGGGAGGGTGGTGCACTGGGAATTGTGCAAATGATTGCATTTTGAGCATACAGACAAATGGTAGAAGCATAAACCCGCAACAGTACTCAAAAACAAGAACCACAAAATCCTATGGGACATGGACATACAGACGGACAAACACATCCAAGCAAGAAGACCAGATGTTGTAATAATTAACAAGAAAGAAAAATCCTGTCAAATCGTAGATTTTTCTGTCCCAGCTGATCACAGGGTGAGTATGAAAGAAAAGGAGAAACAAAGCAAATACACAGAGCTAGCCAGAGAGTTAAAAGGGATTTGGATGATGAAGAAAATCAAAATAGTACCGATAATAGTAGGAGCACTAGGAACAATTCTGAAAAACTTCGAAAAAAGAATGTCAGAAATTGGAATCAGAGGAATAACTGCAAAAGTACAATGACTAACGATGATGAAAATGACGGAAATATTAAGGAAAACTCTTGAATGCGGAGAATAATACAAGAAGACAATATAATGAATAAGTGTTACAGGGAATGAAGAACACTGAAGCTGCATATCTAAAAGTTTACACCCCCCATCATGCATCCCTCCCATTGTTTCATCACCGCTCCCACCAATAAAAACGTGATACCAAAGAGCCGAGAAGGGTCAACAAAGACTGAAAGACCGAGGAGAGAGCGCTAGCCAGACCTCAGCTGGACAAGCGCAAAGAGAACTGGGATCTTGGGGAGGCTGAGTGCCACTCAAATTCCAGTATAAACCAATGGCCACTGCCAGCGAGAAATCAATGGAAAGAGGCTGTTGCGATGATGCAAATTCATTTGCAAATGCTATCAAAGGAGGTGGAGAGAGCTGGACGTCTGGGGAGACTTGTTGTCACTCAGCTTCCAGAGAACACCACAAGTTTGCAATCAGATCGTTTGTTGACTTGTGTGAAAGCTCCATGTGAGCCAATAATAATAATAATAATAATAATAATAATAATAATAATAATAATAATAATAATAATATTAATAATAATAATAAACCAACTCCGGACAAGGACAACCATACTAGAAACAAAAATAAAAATACTAATAACGAACAAGATAAATGCAACTGCAGATCCCGCACACTTTGCCCGCTTCAAAATAAATGTCCAACCAAAAGCGTAGTTTACCAGGCCACAATATTTGTGAAAGAAAACCCGAATAACAAGAAATATTACATAGGTATGACTTCCTTAGATTTCAAAACCCGATATTATGACCACAAAAGTACATTCAATAATAAAAACACCGAATGAAAACAACTCTAGCAAACAAATACTGGGAACTCAAAGAAAGCGGATGTTTGCCGGTAGTCGAATGGAAAATAGTAAGACAAGCAACCACATGTAGAGACCTAGATGATCCATGCAGATTATGTCCTCATGAAAAATTTGCGATCCTATACTTTAAAGAATCACAGCACCTATTTAATTGTAGGAGGGAAATAGCAAAAAACTGTGTTCACAGGATAAACTTTACCCTAGGATAGCGATAAACTAACAATAACAATAAAAAATAAACAAATAAAATACACATACATATACATAAATTATCAGATATGTCTATATACATATATATACATGCATAATATATATATATATATATATATATATATATATATATATATATATATATATATATATATATAAAAACTATAAATATATATAAACTATAAATATATATAAACTAACATAAAAAAATTAAACTAGGTTTAAAATAGGTCAGGACGCTCCCGACTAAAATAGCACACACAAAGGAACAGGTGAACCGGAGGTTAGCTAAGCATTTGTCCTACTCATTAGCTGATTAGGAATGGTGCGGTAGAAACTAGAAAGCTGACCGGCTAACTAAAAACTCAATAGAAGGTGCGTATATAAAAACACGAGACAACCACGAAATCCTCGCATACGCCTGATGAATCCAAGCCTGGATGAAACGCGGAATATTCTGTGTAGCTTAATTGCCATATATATTTTATAACTTACTATATAATATTATATATATATAACATTATATATATAACATTATATATATATTATATATATAATATATATATAATATATATGATATATAATATATATATATATAATATATATAATATATATATTATATATATAATATATATATAATATATATATTATATATATAATATATATATAATATATATAATATATATATTATATATATAATATATATATAATATATATATATAATATATATATAATATATATATATGTGTGTGTGTGTGTGTGTGTGTGTGTGTGTGTGTGTGTACAAACAGATGAATCTCTTTTAATATATAGCTTCATTTTACAGAGAAGAATATGTCAGAAACTTACATGAAGGGATACTTGGGCGTCCAGCAAAGTCGACCTGTTTTTTTACTAAAGCTTCAATTGCTAAATCAACATTGTTGACCATAACAACCGTCTGAATTCCTGAAGATCAAAAAAAAAAAAAATGATAAGTAAAAATATTGGGCCTCGTGTCTACTTCTGCTTTGACCACTTTTTTTTTGTTGTAAACATTTTGTTAAAATAAAATAAATAAAATGAAATATGTAAATCAAAAATTGTTTCACAGTAACATTTTCACATTTACTGTTTTGTGGTAAAGAAAATATATTATTTCGAAAAAGCTTGTGTTCTCATTCAATATTTGAACCCCCGGCGCGTAAGACACATTTATGGCATTGTCTTTGGTCTTTGTAGGGCCATTTTGAACGATAATAGCAACTTTTGGGTATGGCCAAACACTATTCTGAACAATTAATACAAATTGTTTATAAAAGTTACATTATAGTGAAGGAAAAAATGAGGCATATTAAAACGGACGTATATGCATATCAAAACGGAAATTAATGAAATAGTAGAATCGTTACCAATTATCAGGTGCTAATTTAATATGAACAGAGTTTTGTAAATGAAAATTAAGGAGAACATGATTAAATAAAAAAATAAACATGTATATTGTAGGGAAAATTGTGGTTTACCATTAAAGCGTCTGGTCGTGTGTGCGTAATGTGGAATCAAGCTGTCGGGGGAGGGAAAGAAGGAATCAATACGGCGGCGCCCACAACTTTTATAACTAATCAGTCTCACGAAGCAATACAAAATCTCGCGGTTCGTGTGCAAAATTTCGCCGCTCGACTGCATAAAAAGAGGCTATGTTGACACACCAGTTCTCGTCAGAAGTTAAGCAACGTTGAGCCTGGTTAGTACCATATAGGTGACCATTTCGGAATTCTTTGCGCTGTATGTACTCTCCGCTTATCTCGGCATTTGTTTCCAATCGTCCTGTACATACATTTCACAATGTCGACTCAGGAGAGGTGTGGTTGGAGATTGCGCATCTCCTGCCACAAAAATTTCACGTGCAGGCACCCCTTCGTGTTTATCGATAGTGTGTCAAAGACTAAAGGAGCCTGTTAATATATGAACGGCTATATGTCGTCTGTCTATCGGTCTGTCTGTCGGTCTGTTTGTCTGCCTCCATATTTTCAAATTCTATCTCCTCCGAAACTAAAAGTCGCAGAGCGATGCTAGGGGCCTCAAATGATTGGATTTTTTGGGCCGTTCTTTTATGGGTTTTTAGCTGGTTAAAATTGTTTTTAAGGGGTCAAAAATGGGTCCAAATTTTTAAAAAATCGTTAAAAATTTTTATACGTTCATCTTAGTTTTTTTTATTTTTAATTTTTTAATCGCTTTATATGCATGTCACATTGGTACAGTGGTAACGTCACCAGCTTTGAATGCTACAGTTTATGTTTCAATTCTAGCTGATGACACCTAAATATTTTCTTTTACTTTGGAAATTGCGACTCTATAATAATATATACGAAATCTGGACAAATGAAAGTGTCATATTTAAGCATATTTTACGCACAGGCAAAGACCGCCCCCTCCCCCACACACGCTAGCAAGTAATATAATTAGCATTATTATTACTTTTGTTGTTTCAACCTTGTGTCATACATGGAAGTTCGTAATCTTAACTTTTGATTCTTACTCCTGTATGCCTTTCTAGAGAGCTTACCAGACTAAAAAAAAAAAGAAAAAAGAAAGAAAGAAACGCTGCCTGAAATTAATTTCTTCAACACCTCGAAAAACAATTAAGTTAAGACAAAACTTGTTGAAAGATAGGTGAGGTTAATTCTGATCGATCTTTGTTCCAAATCAGTGACCTGTGGAATGCGGATGAGAAGAAAGAAAGAGAGAGATCAATACCCACTATTTATTCATATCTTTGAGCATTTTTAAATAGTATGTTCACAACCGAACTGGTGACTTTTCTCATTCACTCGTTCTTTGAGGCACATCAGTTTCCATCATCTTTGAGGCACATCAGTTTCCATCATCTTTGAGGCATATCAGTTTCCATCATCCCACGGACAAGTCAAGCAAACCTTCGAATTCATTAAGTTGACCACAACTGAACTATCATATCCTGTTATTTTCAACTAACCAAATTGTATACTAGTGGATCTGCTCGCCCAATATTTAACACTAGTGGCTGCCCCGCGTCAGCACACACGGTGCAGAGTCAGACACAAAATCGAGTGCACTCAACATCAAGTACACTCAACATTATCTTACCATCAACATTTACCTTGTGAACTCGGAGTATGGGAAATTCCCATATGCACAAAACAAAATCACTGAAAAAATAAAAATACCCTAAGGGAAAACATTGGATAAAATGATGGTTAAAATTATTATGAACTTTCCAGGATTCGAACCTGGAATCCTCTGATCCATAGTCAGCCATGTTATCCATTGTGCCATAAGTCCTGTCCGTGCGCCGGAAGATGTTAATACGACTGTATACAGACAGTGCTAAATTCTGTTGACATGGGCAGGTAACTTTTTCGACAATTGCATGAAACAGTCCAAAAACCCTTATTTCGGGCTTTTTGTGTGACTTTTAGTTACGAACCATATATAGATAAGGACAATCTAGGGACTCACACCTTTCAGGGAAACAAAGAATTTTTCAATTCGGTTCATCTGTTCGACAGTTTTATTGCTATACATGCACACACACATAAATAAATAAATAAATAAATAAATAAATAAACATTTAGAATTTTATTAATAGCATAGATTTCCTCTAACTCTACACATGTAATCTCATTAAATTCAAAAAATAAAGAAATTCAGAAAATGCTTACCAACATGTAATATGTAAATTGGTCCATATTTGATTCTTAATTTAGTAAATCCAATAAGGCAGTTTGGTTCTTTCACAATCACTAAAAATATATAAAAGGAAGTTAATTTTGATGAAATATATTTCAAATGATATAAGTGAATATTATTGGTCGCCCAACAAAAGGAGGGTGGACATCTTGCTGTCCAACTCCCCACATAGTACTCCTGTAGCTTATGTCCCTGATAGTAGCCTCCTACATCAAAGTGACAATGTACCTTGTTTGGGGTGAAAATGTAATTTAAAAAAAAAACCTGTAAATCCACCATTATCCGTTCATTCGTTCGTCTGTCTGCACTTTTCTCACCTTGGAATTTTTTAAAATTTTGCACAAACAAACATGATATGAGTAAAAAAGTAACACAATGGATTTTCCGGGAAAACTTATGGTCGCCACCCTAAGGATGCCTTGGATTTTTATAAAACTTTCTGAAAAATTGTAACGAACTGATTTCTATATAATTTTGTTTATCTATACTCTTGAGTGCACCCCAGGGGCTCTTTTAGGGCTAATAAAAACACTCCATTTTGTGGACTATTTTACCATATTTGTCCAAAATGTTCTGTGTATGTCTATTTAGCAGTTTTGCATGGTGCTGAACTCAAATTTAAATATGTTAAAACATTGGGGACTTTTGGGGCTAAATGGGGGGGGCAAAATGGACTTAGTCATTTCTTTTTTTGCATGATGGAGAACTCAAATTTACATATGTTAAGGCCTAAAACTGCACCGTTTGTTCATTTTCGCCAGGATTTGACGTCCCCCGAGAATTTGAGAGTTATAGGGGGGGGGGGGTAAATGCTGAACTTAGTCATTTTTTATGCTTCGTTCACTGGTCATTCATGGTGGACCATGCATGCTTCACTTGTTAAAATTGAATAACCATGATGAACATAGAGCATGACAAGTTCCGGTGTCATTAAAAAAGAAGACATGTCTGAGAAAAAAAATTTTTGGACACCATGGTTACACATTAAAAATAAGGGTGCTTTTGAATTTTCCATAGCCAGACTCAACTGAAACTTTCTTTTCTCTATCCCCTCGATATTCGTGACGTTATGTGTCATGTCGATTGACGCTTTTGTTATTTTTTTAATTTTTATTCTTTTTGACTTATTGCCTCATATCTAACCTTCAGGTCGTCTCTTCCTTTTATTTTTCGTGGAAACTGATTTATTTCCCAAAGTTCGTGTCACTTCATTCTGCACTTAGTTCGAACCTTGTCAAGATTAACACTAGCTAATGTAATGGCTATCCAACATAACCATCAATTATATAACAGTAGAAGCACTGCCTGAGATGATTAGCAATAAAGTAATCTCTTATCAAAGAGCAAGAAGGTAAAGTCTAGGAATGTGGACCTCCTTGAACTACACAGGACTATATCTCAGGCTGATAGAAAACAAGGCCCTACCAGCAACAGACTACGTAAGACTTTGTTGGTCTGATTTTGACATAAAGTAGCCATGCCGGGAAGTGAAGAAAGATGAATATATTGTCATCATCCAAGACGATATCTTGGAAGCACGTAATTGTTACCTTAGCTTTCTGCAATTATTGCATTTTTTCACATGTACTGTAAAAACGAACAGTTACCAGTTCAAAACTTATTAGATGCTTCACGTGTAGGACAGCTGTTTTTTGCAGATCTGACAATATGTGGGTGACCCGTGGTGTGCCTGGAGAAGGTTAACTTTGGTAAAGAAACGTCCTGGGAACAGCAACCAATGTGATAATATAAAGAAGGAACCCGTGAACAGCACCAATTTGGTATTAAACGTTTGTCAACGAGGAGTTACCTTGTTGCCACTGGGACTCTTCTGCTTCACCGGTGTTATAAACTAGCCACTTGTCTCATCATGCAAACGACTCCAAGTCTAGCTGATTTTAACAAACGGTTTCTTAGAACAGTAAAACATAGCTTAATCTGTTGGACTTCTTCTTCTTCTTCTTCTTCTTCTTCTTCTTCTTCTTCTTCTACTACTTCTTCTTCTTCTTCTTCTTCTTCTTCTTCTTCTTCTTCTTCTTAATTGTTGGCCATCTCTAGTCGTAATAGCAATAGTTTCTTAAGGGGAGGGAGGGGAGAGTTTCTTGTTTTTTTTTGTTTTTTTTTAACCAGCTCCCGTCTGTAACTCTTTGGAAAATTATATGGAGACATACCTCTTTGGTTGGGCTGTCCACAACTTCTTGATACTGGTTTTCTGGCTGGAATGGCTACTGGCACAAACATGGTGAACAACGACATGCAACACAGTATATTTTATACTAGCAGGATCCGTTAACTGGCGGTGCCCGTTAACCGGCGGTTGGTGTTTTTGTTGTAGCCCAACTGTGCGTGTAGGTGTGGTTGGCAAGAAATTAGCCCGAAATGTAAGGTATGTAATAATTACAAACAATTTATTTAGCTATGTGAACTATTTGCGTAAAAAATTAAAAACAAAACATTCAATAATAGTTATAATAGATTAAAGTATGCACAAATAACTTTAAACTGCAATAGTATTTTGCATTATGACGTATTTGTGTGGAAAAATAAAAAGGGAAACATTTAATAATAGTAAATCTCCGTGCGAAGCCTCCGGAAATAAAAAATTATAAAAAGTAAGTAAACCCTTTTAAAGAAATGTAAATAGCAGCGTTACCGGTTCGAGGCAAAAAAAATAAATAAATAATAAATAAATAAATAAAAATAAAGAATTACCTGCATTAGCGAGGCGCGAAGGTATGATGTCAGAAGGAAAAGGAGATGTAGAAAAAAGAAATAAACATTTTAATCGAGTAGGTCATGGTGAAAGCATAACGTTTAGAACTTTGAAATAATGACATTTAAACATAACCATAGATGATGAGGTCAAAGCTCTCTCTCCCCGCTCCCTCTCTCTATCTGTTTCTCTCTCTGTATATGTGTCTCTCTATCTGTATCTCTTTCTGTCTCTGTCTCTGTCTCTGTCTCTGTCTCTGTCTCTCTCTCTCTCTCTCTCTACCTGTATCTGTGATGTGTGTGTGTGTGTGTGTGTGTGTGTGTGTGTGTGATTCCTGAATTACGTTCAGGCCTTCGACAATAAAATGTAACGTGAGTGTAATGAGTACCGTTATGCTGTACCACACAGAAAAAAGAATTTGTGTTCATGATGGTAGATTTTTATAGTTGGAACAAATTTCCATGCCTAGAGACCAACTGACTTTTAAAGGATAGATTAAAAATAGACAGCAAGTCAGATTTTGGTCATTAGTATTGGAAATTCGTCAGTGTTTATTACAGCACTCTTTGAAGAGTTGTTTCTGGAGTTTGGATAATTATTGTAACCAACAAACACTCGTCTAACTACAACCATTGTTCAAAGAATTTCCTGATAGAGTTGAGAAAAGGTAGTAGGAAATACAAAAAGACATCAAGGCAGAGAAAAGTATTCTGAGTCACGCCTCTTCAGATGTGGCAACAGTACTCCATCGTAGGACATATTTAGCTCTTATGTAGGTAGAGGATTATTTCTGGATTGATATATCTTTTGGAGTGGTAGAATGATCCAACTATTTTTCCATCGATCTTGGCAACGAATTTCATTTAAGTTTTCTATTTCAGATGAAGAATGAAAGTCACTCTCAGAAGCTTATCAAAACAGGGAGCTTCCTTAAGACATTAATTTTTTTTTTCCATTTTAATTTATACCAAGTAGATATCATTGCATTGGTAATGAAAATAGAGAAGCTTTAGATGCATTAAAAATAACCAGTCACCTCATTGTATCACGTGCTCAAGGTAAAAATAGAGAGAATCATAAAGATCTTAGTCATTAATGCTCTTCCAAGTGTTGCCATAGATAGCTGTGCTGTCTGCATAAATGTTAGCAAATGATCTTAGAATGTGATTTAGGAGATCATTGATGAAGATCAGGAAGAGGGTTGAGCCCAGAAATGCTCTTTGAGGCATGTCAGCATTGATATTATTAGCTTTGAACCTACCCATCAATGACTACTATCAGAGAGAAAGAATTTGATGATTGAGAGGACATTTCTGCATATTACATAGCTTGTGATGCATACCTTTATACCAAACTCTATCAAAGGCCTTTGATATCTCAAGAGTCATTGATCTAGAAACAAAGGTTATCGATCCCGTGTGATACTACAGTCAGCACATCAGTTTCTGATCTTGCAGGACGAAATCTATATTACTTGTCACTGAGTAGACTGTTTTTGCTAAGGAGTTTGCTAAGGATGGGGCGCTTAGCCTCTTAGCTTCTTAGCTTCTTAGCTACAGTCAATTTTAAATCATTCTTTACACGTGCTGTTCCCTATGTTCTCACGGATTCAAGCAACTTACTCATGATACACAAGAGGCTGATTGAGCTGTTCTGAGATGCAAAAGACCCGTCTCCACTAATTTTAAATACTGAGCTGACTGATGAAGTTTTTCAAGGTGTTGGGAAGCATTTCGCCTTTAAGCATATTTGAACAGCTTTGTAAGAATGGGAGCTAGTTCTGATTGCAGCTTTTTAATCACTGTGATTGGAACGTTATCAGGGTCAGTTACTTCGCTGGCGTCAATGTTTTTGATAAGTTTGGCAACATCTTGGACAAATTTATGGATGTTGCTCAGAGTATTTTCGGTTTTAGAAGGAAATTCAGAGGAGTAGGCAACCTTGATCACAAAGGATGGAGTTTGGTGCAAAGTTCTTCACAAAAAGTTTGGCTTTGTCAAATGCTGATAAAATTACTCCAGATTCATTGATGATGTAATAAAGATCATGCATCTGTACAGGACCTTGTTTGTTATTCACCAAAAATTATGGGAGCCAGTCCTCTGCTCAGCTATTTTAGACTTAACAGATTAGGCATATTACTCTCTCACGCTTTCTACAACCATTTTGCAGTGATTGCTAGCAGTCCTAAAATTGGTTTTCGTTTAAAAAGATGTAAAGCAATGGAAAGCAATCTAAAGCAATTAAAAGCAATATAAAGCAATCGAAAGCAATTAAAAACAATATAAAGCAATCGAAAGCAATTAAAAGCAATATAAAGCAATCGAAAGCAATGAAAAGCGATTGAAATTAATTAAAAGCAATCGAAAGCAATTAAATCGATCGAAAGCAATTAAAAGCAATTGAAAGCAATCGAAAATAATCAAAAGCAATCGAAAGCAATTAAAAGCAATCGAAAACAATTAAAAGCAATTGAAAGCAATTGAAAATAATCAAAAGCAATTGAAAGCAATTAAAAGCAATCGAAAACAATTAAAAGCAATTGAAAGTAATCAAAAGCAATCGAAAACAATTAAAAGCAATTGAAAGCAATTGAAAGTAATCAAAAGCAAGTAAAAGTAATCAAAAGCAATTGAAAGTAATCAAAAGCAAGTAAAAGTAATCAAAAGCAATTAAAAGTAATCAAAAGCAAGTAAAAGTAATCAAAAGCAATTAAAAGTAATCAAAAGCAATTAAAAGTAATCAAAAGCAATTGAAAGTAATCAAAAGCAATTAAAAGTAATCAAAAGCAATTGAAAGTAATCAAAAGCAATTAAAAGTAATCAAAAGCAATTAAAAGTAATCAAAAGCAATTGAAAGTAATCAAAAGCAATTAAAAGTAATCAAAAGCAATTAAAAGTAATCAAAAGCAATTGAAAGTAATCAAAAGCAATTGAAAGTAATCAAAAGCAATTGAAAGTAATCAAAAGCAATTGAAAGTAATCAAAAGCAATTAAAAGTAATCAAAAGCAATTGAAAGTAATCAAAAGCAATTGAAAGTAATCAAAAGCAATTAAAACTAATCAAAAGCAATTGAAAGTAATCAAAAGCAATTGAAAGTAATCAAAAGCAATTGAAAGTAATCAAAAGCAATTGAAAGTAATCAAAAGCAATTAAAAGTAATCAAAAGCAATTGAAAGTAATCAAAAGCAATTAAAAGTAATCAAAAGCAATTAAAAGTAATCAAAAGCAATTGAAAGTAATCAAAAGCAATTGAAAGTAATCAAAAGCAATTGAAAGTAATCAAAAGCAATTGAAAGTAATCAAAAGCAATTAAAAGTAATCAAAAGCAATTGAAAGTAATCAAAAGCAATTAAAAGTAATCAAAAGCAATTAAAAGTAATCAAAAGCAATTGAAAGTAATCAAAAGCAATTGAAAGTAATCAAAAGCAATTGAAAGTAATCAAAAGCAATTGAAAGTAATCAAAAGCAATTGAAAGTAATCAAAAGCAATTAAAAGTAATCAAAAGCAATTGAAAGTAATCAAAAGCAATTGAAAGTAATCAAAAGCAATTGAAAGTAATCAAAAGCAATTGAAAGTAATCAAAAGCAATTGAAAGTAATCAAAAGCAATTGAAAGCAATTGAAATAATCGAAGTTTTGGCATGCAAACGTTTAGTTTCTTTTGGAATTTCTTGAATAGTATAAAGTTCTCTATACTATAATAGTTAACAAATCAGTTAAGTCGGATGTGATAGAGGACACATTCTTTTCAAACATGGAAAACATGGGCATTTCTTAGATCTTTGACTGTTTCAGTCAGCCATCGAGTATTAATACACTGTGTGAAGGAGAGGGACATTAGAAGCACATTGTTTTTTTTTTTATCTTAATTGAGACTGCTGAGTGATCGGAAGATCTCAGCAGAGTGAATGAGCACAGTTTAGTGCAAGTTGCCAGAAAAAGACAAAGAAGTTCTGTTAATTGTCCATCAGCATCGAGTATGTAAGTGGGTATGTCAACTATCTGTGTTAGATCATAAGCAAGGAAGAAATCATAACACCCCCTTCACCATCTGTCTTGTTTGAGTGGATTACTCATTCAACATTATGAACGTTGAGATCTCCATAGATGCGAATGTTAGTGGAGGGATGAGCAGACAGTATATGGTCAATTTTCTCAGAGATACTCTCAAAGACAGTAACTCTTTTATTGTAGAAATGATAGGGCATTTATGAATGCGATGCTGTGAGTAAATTCTATTCGGAAGTACATATGGGAGAATTTAGGGTCTTCTTTGGAGATTCCCTTGACACATGAAAAGTCATCTCTTATGTAGGCATATATTTCATGCCTGTAACGATAGGTTTTGGATGTTATGTTCAATAATCCTTTCATTGTGAAATCATCTACAGAAATAGACAGGTCAATGCTAGTTTCACACAGGAACAATAACTTAATTAGATTTCAAACCCTGGAAGGTTGGAACATAGATCGCTGATGTTAGAGAAGGAGAGGGAGTCTATGTTGGAAGTTGAGAGGCTGGGTTTGCGTTTATACTGTGTATTGTGACTTGTCATGTTGAGGTTGGAAAATTTGTCATAGTTGAGAAGTCAGCAGAGTTGTTAATAGCAGAACAGAGAGAGAGAGAGAGAGAGAGAGAGGGAGAGAGAGAGAGAAAGAGAGAGAGAGAGAAAAAGACAGACAGACAGACAGGGACAGAGAGAAACAGAGAAGGGCACGAGGAAAGAAGAAAGATTTTCTTTGAAGACCATTGAAGAAAGAAAAGCCGTAGCAGTTTCCACTAATATGACATCAAGAGGCTCCACAAGGAACTACTGCAGGTCCCAGACTCACTTCACCAAATGGCAATACAGCAGCAGCAGTCAGCACCGGTATTATACAACCTGCTGATAAAATAGCCTCCTTGTTCGTGTTTTTGATTCTCAGCCGGATGATCGCAAATCAGGTAAAACGTTTACCTCCAGCGCCCATATTAGTGACATAGCAACAAGAATAGAAATAGTATATGACTCCGTTTGTATTATTGATGTTTGAAAAAAATATTTCAGTGAAATTTCCCACCAAATAAGTGGAGAAATTCATACTCACACGGTAGGTTTCCAACAATCGGAAATGGCCAAGGTCCAGGAGGAAGGTTATATTTTTTGGACTTCAATCTCATAAAAATCAACAGAAAACCAATCATTAAACTAACGACGATTCCCATGGGGCTGAGATGAAACCCAAGCAAATACATGGTTTCTCTGAAAAAGAAAAAAAATACAATAAATTTTACATTCAAAATATTTTTACAAGAAATTCTTTGTTCATTTCCTTTTATTTTATGACAGGAACACCCGATGTTGCCCGAGATTTGAATGGGGCTCAATACTATGTACTTTGCCACTATGCTTATAACGTCATATTAATTAGTTTGGTTTTATTGTCATCTCCTAATTTAGTTGCAAGAAACTGAAATGTAAATTTCATCAAAATAGGATATTTTTATAAATAATTTCATAAGTTTTGTTTTCGGTTTCGATTATAGCTGAAAGAACTCAAGTTATATGCATATACATATTTTTTTTTCATAAGTTTGACTTCGGTTTTGATTCAAGCTGATTCACCCAAGTCATATAGATATATTTTTTTTTATTTTTGAAATCGCAACTTTATAATATATAAAAATCGATATAACATTAACTCTATAATAATATATATGAAATCTGTAAGAATTAAAATATCATATTTAAGCGTACTTTACGACCGGGCATCCCTGCTACTTTTGCCATTTAATAAAAAGAGCTACGATAATATCAAAGTGTCTCCATTTATGCTGAACTTCTACAGAATGCCAACATCAATATATTACATATGAACGAGTCCCCCCGTTGAATTTCCACATGTCCCACCAGTATATATATATATATATATATATATATATATATATATATATATATATATATATTTTATTTATTTATTTATTTTTTTTAATTCAATTTTCACCCCAAACAAGGCACAGTGCCACTTTGAAGCAGGGGGCTACTATTAGGGAATTAATTAGCGGGGTCATTATGAAGGGAGAAGAGTAGAAAGATGTTTGTTAACATTACACTTGAACTTCTGCATATCATTGCAGTTGGGAAAGCAGAATCCCGGAAGGGAGTTCCAAAGACCCGCAGTTCTGGGGAAGAAACTATTGGAGTAAAAGGCTTTCTTGCACCTAGGGATCTCCACTGTAAAGGGATGAGACTTAGTAGCTTGTCGGGTTTATATATATATATATATATATATATATATATATATATATATATATATATATGTTACCAAACACCCTCCCCTCCCATGTTAAGAATAGATTTCAAATAAAAACATAATTCCAGCACGGTGCCTTCTCTGCATATGTACCGAAAAAATAGTCATAGGAAGTTACATCAAAACGGCGAAATGAAAACTACTGAAAAAAAGTAGTCGTCATCTTTATGAACATGGGTTATAGATTATTATTTTGGTAAAACTTGCGGAGTATGCGCTGTTTTACGGTTGTTGTAAAAATAGAACGGGAATTTAAATGTCGTTCCGTTTTAAGTTTAACGATTAAAGTTAAATTCTGTAAATCAAAATATAAAGACATATATTGAAGTTGAAAATTTATTGTTTGAAACAAGGAATATATGGAGAAAAATTATGTTTATTTCCTTAATCCACGGATGTTCAATAATGGCTTATATCATCAGAAGAAATGAAATGCAATTAGCAAAATGTTCAACTATGAATAAACAAGTATTTTACTTTTCAACACATACATTGAAAATGTTATTTGAATGGTGAACAAGAGTCATAGAAAAAAGGAGTCCATACAACCTGGGCAGTCCATTATCAGAATGAGTTCAATATTTTCCGGGATATTACTGCCAGGTCGGAGGAGTAGTGATCCAGATTTGTATATATTTTGATTTACAGAATTTAACTTTAATCATTAAACTTATATAGTGCTCTATTTTTTAAATATTGAGCTTTACCTTTTTAGCTAGAATCATGCTGAAAGTATTAACTCAATGTAATATCTGATAGGATAGGTCACTGTATCTCTAATCTGTGACTTTATATATATATATATATATATATATATATATATATATATATATATATATATATAAATGAAAGAATTTTTTATATATAAAGATAAAATTTTACGTAAGTTCACCTCACCGTTCACATGGGAAATGTCGATCGACTTTTATAGGTTTTCGGGTACGTTTACAACGAATAAACACCCAACCTCACCATGTTAAGAACGGCTTTCAGAATAGACACCCCAACCTCTCCATGTTAAGAACGGCTTTCGGAATAGACACCCCTAACCTTGTCAGCATACCCGAAAACCTATAAAAGTTGGCATGTCGAATGTGAACGAACAACGAGTTGGACGTAATATAAAAATGTACCGAATTTAAAACGGAACGAAATTTAAATTTCCGCTCCATTTTTAAAACAACCGTAAAACAGAGCATTCTCCGCAAGTTTTACCATTTTTTTTTTATAGCTAGTCCATACTTATTTGTAAAAACAGCTAGTTTATTTTTCCGGCATAGCTTTCATTTCTACACGCTTATCACGTGTACTTCCGCGAGATTGGTTTTTATTTATTTATTTATTTATTTATTTATTTATTTATTTATTTTTCTTTTCTTTTTACAAAAACATGGTTTAAATAAAAACCCATGATAATGAAAGAATTTATATTATTTGTGTAAAAGAACAGTTAGTTGTTAATAAGCATACATTAAAATGATCAGACCAAAGTGTTCTTTGATACACCAGGGACGCGTGAAAAAAAGTTTTGGTTTGAACTAAAACCTTTTTTTTTTCTTTTTACTTTTGTTCATAGCAATCAAGGCATATTGCCCTGAAGCATAAAAACAATGAATACACTTATAATAGAAAAAATATTTCACCATTATAATAAGGAAAATCATTTAAAGAATTATTCTTTAAAATAAATGAATATTATTTGAAAGAATAAAAGCACATATCGTTTGGTACTTTATTGAATTTAAAATTTTAATAATAAACTAGCGGTACCTGTGAAAATTCCACAGGGGACTTATTCATATGTAATATATTGACGTTGGCATTCTATAGATGTTCAGCTTAAATGGAGACGCTCTGATATTATTGTAGCTCTTTTGTTAAAACTGCAAAAGTAGTTATGCACGAACGACCAGTAAAGCCCAGCCGTAAAGTCCGCTTAAATATATTTTAATTATTGCAGATTTCGTATATATTATTATAGAGTTAATTTTCTACCGATTTTTATATATTATAAAGTTGCGATTTCAAAAATAAAAAAAAATATCAATATGACTTTAGTGCATTAGCTTGAATCGAAACCGAAATAAAAAGTTATGAATATATATATATATATATATATATATATATATATATATATATATATATAAAACTTGAGTTCCTTCAGCCATAATCGAAACCGAAACCAAAATTTATGAAGAATTCTTGGTAAAATTATTCATGACAAGAGATAGAAAACATAACAATTAAACGACTCAGATGTAGGCGTGAAAATAACACACACGCTATCGTATTATTATATAGATTAGCGGGGTCTGTGGAAATTCCATAGTGGAGTTTTTCATATGTAATATATTGATGTTGGCATTTTGTGGATGTTCAACGTAAATGGAGATACCCGGATATTATTGTAGTTCTTTTGTTAAAACTGCAAAAGAATACATCTAAGCTAGCAGGGACGCCCGGCATAGCCTGGTCGTAAAATATGCCTACATATAATATTTTAATTCATGCAGATTTCGTATATATTACTATAAGAGTCAATTTTCGATCCATTCTGTTATCACGCTAATCGAATGCCACCTGGAGCGTTCGTAAATGTGTATTCCGAAATTAATGTCTATTCCAGAATTAAATTTCAAGCAATGAAATTTGCCGGAAAGCGTGACACAGAAAATAACACACACACACACACACACACACACACACACACACACACACACACACACACACACACACACACACACACACACACACACTATCGTATTAATATATAGATAAGCTTTTAAAATTATAAATATCTCTTACTGATGCTGTATTTCCCCGGTAAGAAAATCTCTTTTAACAATTACTCGTTTTTAGGAAAAGAAAATGCAGTTACTTTTGTACTTTTTTTTTTTTCTGTATTTTCTCTCTGCAATTCGATACAAAGGAAAGAACTTCCGGTCGTATTTCCAAACTTAATTCCGTGACACCAGCGAGTCACGTGACTTTAGTGCAAGAGCCATCTATATCTACGTATGTCGTGATATGTTATGGTTCCCAATTTTATGACAGCCATTTTTAAAAATTCCTTTCTTTCATTATTGAATAAAATGAGTTCAGCAAATTCACCTTTGTATTATAACGATGCATACGCATACAGGGCTTGGATTAGAGCAACAAATACAGAAACCATTTAAAACTTATATAAGTAACTACCAGGTTTTGTCAAGCAATACATTTTCTTTTCACATTTTTTTTTTCATTTTAAACAGCATAAATACATTTTACTCTTAAATTTAAAGAAAAGTATAAATCCTACTACTTTCTGTTATAATATCAGTATAAAAAACATGTATGCTGAACTGGATTAAGTATGTTTTCAATAAAACTGATTCAAAATATATTTCTTTTTAAATCGCATAAATATTTTTTATATTCTTAGATCTTAATTCATGGAAGGATGATAGGTAAACACTGTGTTGACCGATCAGTTTGCACCGGAAGTATCCGAATGGGGATCGGACGGTTTGAATAAGCCGAGTTAAGTTTAATGAGTTGAGTTCGAGAATTCGAGAAAGCAAGATGGATTAAACAGCAATGGTCTCCAGAGAAACGGCAAAAAGTCAGAGATCATCAATTTAGCTCCATGCTGAGGAAGACGAGATGCCTGTGAATATATATATATATATATATATATATATATATATATATATATATATATATATATATATATATATATATATAAAGCTGAATGCCTGTGTGTGTGTGTGTGTGTGTGTGTGTGTGTGTGTGTGTGTGTGTGTGTCTGGTCACGAATAGGCTCCAATATGGTTGACTATTTTAAAAAACTGATTATATATAATAATAGAAAATATATCGAGACACAGGAATGGGCATGCTTGATCTGATAGAACGGGGGTTCATTAAAATTGTGAGGTCTGCGTTCGCGCCTGGTCCACAAAGTATGGAAATAAAAAAATTAAAAATTAAAAAAAAAAAACGTTTACAAGTGTTTTTGACAGAGATGTACATAATAATACTTTGATAAGTATGTTTTAACTTAAATAGGGATGATATAATAAAATTGTGGGGTCTGCGTTCGCGCCTAGCCTCCATATAATGGAAATAGGCTTTAATAAAGACTTTTCATATCTCTCTGCGTAAGTATACTTTGATAATTATGTTTCAATTTGAAGAAATATGGTATAATAAAATTATGGGGTGTTCGTTCGCGCCTGACCTCCATAGAATGGAAATATGTCACAAAATTTAACAAGCTTTTTTAATATAGATCCACAGAATATTGTGATAAGTGTTTCAGTGTGAACAGGTATGGTATAATAAATTATGGGGTTTATCTATTTTATTTTTACTTTCATCATATTTTGCTTTGGTTTTGATATTCGAAGCTATCTCTTTACAACCCTTCCTTTTCATAACCTATCATCTATATATATAAAAGGCAAAAATCGGTGTGTATGTATGTATGTATGTATGTTTGTTTGTAACGCTAAAACTTTTGAAAGACGGAACCAGAGTTGACAAATTTGGTATCATATTGCACCTTGATCACCCGGATGACAAATATCGAAATTTCACGTCAAACGGACCAGTAGAAAGGGGTCAACTGATCGTTTTTCTCCTAGGGGGGCCCCCCAAAAAACCTGTCATTTTAACGTTATTCAATACGTGTCACGTGACGTGACGTCAGCTCAAACTTTTGACAGACACAACCAAAGTTGACAAATTATGTATCATATTGCACCTTGATCACCCGCATGACAAATATCAAAATTTCACGTCAAACGGACAATTACAAGGGGGTGAACTTATCATTTTTCTCCCAGGGGGGGGCCCCAAAAATCCTGTCATTATAACGTTATTCATTAAGTGTCACGTGACGTGACGTCAGCTCAGTAAAATGTCGGCTGCAGCTGAGGTACGTTAAAACTGCCTTCGGAGGAGAAATTGATACTATAACACAGTTAAATATTAGTTTTCGACTCGAACCGTTATTACCAACGTAATTATCGCACTCCAAAAATAAAAAAAAAACCAAAATTACACGAAAATTGACGTAGGGAAAATGTTTTTATTTTTGCTCGAAGTTTTTTGCCGGCGAAGATGACTTTGCTCTTTGTAATTTACATGTAAACAAAGATTAGCCATTTTGTTTATACATTCTAACTCTGTTAACTTGAAGGGGGAGGGGGGGGTATCAGTATCAGGCCGCTTATGTAAACGAAACTTAGGTCGCTTGCACATTTTCCACTTTCTCTCTCTCTCTCTCGCCGTCTTTCTCTCTCTCTCTCTCTCTCTTTCGCCGTCTTTCTCTCTCTCTCTCTCTCTCTCTCTCTCGCCGTCTTTCTCTCTCTCTCTCACTCTCTTCTATCTCTACACCTTTCCTAACTCTCTATCACCATATTTCTCTCTCTCTCTCACTCTCTTCTCTCTCTCTCTCTCTAGACCTCTTTCTCTTCTCTTTCTCACTCTCACCCTCTTTATCTACTCTCTCTCTCACCCTCTTTCCCTTCTCTTATCTTCTCTCTCTCTCTCGCCCTGTTTCTCTTCTCTCTAAAGACGGCGAGAGAGAGAGAGAGAGAGAGAAGGGAAAGAGGGTGAGAGAGAGAGTAGATAAAGAGGGTGAGAGAGAGAAAGAGAAGAGAAAAAGGTCTAGAGAGAGAGAGAGAGAGAAGAGAGTGAGAGAGAGAGAGGATCAACTCGACTCACCATATTTCTCTCTCTCTCTCTCTCTCACTCTCTTCTCTCTCTCTCTCTAGACCTTTTTCTCTTCTCTTTCTCTCTCTCACCCTCTTTATCTACTCTCTCTCTCACCCTCTTTCCCTTCTCTCTCTCTCTCTCTCTCTCTCTCTCGCCGTCTTTCTCTCTCTCTCTCGCCGTCTTTCTCTCTCTCTCTCGCCGTCTTTCTCTCTCTCTCTCACTCTCTTCTATCTCTACACCTTTCCTAACTCTCTCTATCACCATATTTCTCTCTCTCTGGAAGGGGGGGTGGCTATCAGTATGAGGCCGCTTAAATACACGAAAATTACTTTTATACGAGTTTGTTTTCTTATGAATGGAACCGCTTTTGTAGGGGGGAGGGGGGAGGAGGCAATGTGCACAGTCTCCCAAGCATTACCTACTATAAAAAAAGATGCACATTTACCCTCTTCTCTCACCCTCTTTCTCTCTCTCTCTCTTTCTCTTCTCTCTCTCACTCTCTTTCTCTATCACCCTCTTCTCTCTCTCTCTTTCTCTTCTCTCTCTCATCCTCTTTCTCTCTCTCTCACCCTCTTCTCTCTCTCTACCTTTTTCTCTTCTCTCTCGCACCCTCTTCTCTCTCTCTCACCCGCTTCTCTCTCTCTACCTCTTTCTCTTCTCTCTCGCACCCTCTTCTCTCTCTCTCACCCGCTTCTCTCTCTCTACCTCTTTCTCTTATCTCTCTCTCTCTCTCAACCTCTTCTCTCTCTCTCTCTTACCCTCTTCTCTCTCTCACTCTCTGTGTACACCTTTTTCTCTTCTCTCTCTCTCTGACCCTCTTTCTCTCTCTCTCACCCTCTTTTTCTGCTCTCTCTCACCCTTCTCTCTCTCTCTCTCTACCTCTTTCTCTTCTCTATCACCCTCTTTCCCTGCTCTCTCTCACCTTCATCTCTCTCTCTCTACCTATTTCTCTTCTCTCTCTCTCTCCCTCTGCTCTCTCTCACCCTCTTCTTTCTCCCTCACCCTCTTCTCTCTCTCTCTCTCTCTACCTCTTTCTCTTATCTCTCTCTCTCACTACCCCTCTCTCTCTCTCTGTCTTACCCTCTTCTCTCTCTCTCTACCTCTTTCTCTTATCTCTCTCTCTCACTACCTATCTCTCTCTCACCCTCTTCTCTCTCTCACCCTCTTTCTCTCTTACCCTCTTCTCTCTCTACCTCTTTCACTTCTCTCACCCTCTTTCTCTCTCACCCTCTTTCTCTGCTCTCTCTCACCCTCTTCTCTGCTCTCTCTCACCCTCTTCTCTCTCTACCTCTTTCTCTTCTCTCTCTCACCCTCTTCTCTCTCTCTTACCCTTTTTCTCTTCTCTTCTCTTTTCTCTCTCTCTCGCCGTCTTTCTTTTCTCTCTCTCTCACCCTCTTTCTCTTCTCTCTCTCTCTTTCACCCTCATTCTCAACTCACTCTTACCCTCTTCTCTCTCCCTGTCTACCTCTTTCTCTTCTCTCTCTCTCACCCCCTTTCTCTTCTCTCTCTCACACCGTCTTTCTCTTCTCTCTCTCTCTCCCCTCATTCTCTTCTGTCTCTCTCTCGCCCTCTTTATCTTCTCTCTCTCTCACCCCGTTTCTCTTCTCTCTATATTAGCACTTATCAAGGTCAATAGGCAACTCGAGGATGACAGTTCAAAAGGTCACAGTAGTCAAATTTGGGAAAGAGGATGGAACAACTTTAACGGGAGCATGAGTTATTCAGCGACACCAACCTATTTTGTAATATATATATATATATATATATATATATATATTGTACAAACTATATATTACCACTTATCAAGGCCTATAGGCCACTCGAGGATGAGAGTTTAAAAGTGCACAGCGATGAGTTATTCAGCGACTCCAACCTATTTTGTTATATATATATTTATATCTATATTTACTAAAAAATATATATTACCACTTATCAAGGCCCATAGGCTACTCGAGGATGAGAGTTGAAAAGTGGACAGTAGTCAAATTCGGGAAAGAGGATGGAACCTCTTTAACGGGAGGATGAGTTATTCAGCCACTCCAACCTATTTTGTTATATATATATATATATATATATATATATATATATATATATATATATATATATATATTTTTTTTTTTTGTACAAACTATATATTACCACTTATCAAGGCCCAGAGGCCACACGAGGATGAGAGTTTAAAAGTGCACAGTAGTCAAATTTGGGAAAGAGGATTTAATCGCTTTAATAGGAGGATGAATTATTCAGCGACTCACACCTGTTTTGGTATATATATATATATATTTATAAAAAAATATGTATTACCACTTATCAAGGCCCATAGGCCACTCGAGGATGAGAGTTAAAAAGTCCACAGTAGTCAAATTTGGGAAAGAGGATGGAACCGCTTTAACAGGAGGATGAGTTATTCAGCAACTCCAACCTATTTTGTTATATATATATATATATATATATATATATATATAGATATATTTTTCATAAAATATGTATTACCACTTATCAAGGCCCATAGTCCAGTCGAGGACGAGAGTTGAAAAGTGCACAGTAGTCAAATTGGGGAAAGAGGATGGAACCGCTTTAACGGGAGGATGAGTTATTCAGCGACTCCAACCTATTTTGTTATTTTGTAAAAAATATATATGACCACATATCAAGGCCCAGAGGCCACTCGAGGATAAGAGTTGAAAAGTGCACAGTAGTCAAATTCGGGAAATTTGTTATATATCTATTTTTTTGTTACTTAGGCATTTCCACTTATCAAGGCCCAGATACATCTCGAGGATAAGAGTTAAATGTGCACAGTAGTCAATTGGACAATAAGGCCCAGAGGCCACCCGAGGATAAGGGTTGAAAATGGCAGTAGTTAATTGGACAACATAGTAATACTTAGTAATGGAAAGTCGGGAAATTTGTTATATATATATTTATATTTTGTTTATATAGGCATTACCACTTATCAAGGCCCAGAGGCCACTAGAGGATAAGTGTTGAAAAGTGCAGTAGTCAATTGGACAAAATATAGTAATTGTTAGTAATGGAAATTCAGTAAATTTGTTATATATATATTAATATTTTGTTAAATACGCATTACCACTTATCAAAGCCCACAGGCCACTCGAGGATAAGGATTGAAAAGTGCACCGTAGTAGTCGGTTGTAATGGAAATGCGGGATATTTGTAATATACCTATTTTTTGTTACTTAGGCACAACCACTTATTAAGGCCCAGAGGCCACTCGATGGTATTACCACTTATCAAGGCCCAGAGGCCACTCGAGGATAAGCGTTTAAAAGTGCAGTAGTCAATTGGACAATATAGTAATCGTTAGTAATGGAAATTCAGTAAATTTGTTATATATATGTATATTTTGTTACATACGCATTACCATTTATCAAGGCCCAGAGGCCACTCGAGGATAAGGATTGAAAAGTGCACAGTAGTCAATTGGACAATATAGTAATCGTTAGTAATGGAAATTCAGTAAATTTGTTATATACCTATTTTTTGTTACTTAGTCATTTCCACTTATCAAGGCCCAGAGGCCACTCGAGCATAAGAGTTAAAAAGTCCACAGTAGTCAATTGGACAATAAGGCCCAGAGGCCACCCGAGGATAAGGGTTAAAAAGTGCAGTAGTCAATTGGTCAATATAGTAATCGTTAGTAATTACTACTTCTCAAGGCCCAGAGGCCACTCGAGGATAAGGGTTGAAAAGCGCAGTAGTCAATTGGACAATACAGTAATCGTTAGTAATGGAAATTCAGTAAATTTGTTATATATATATATATTTATATTTTGCTAAATACGCATTACTACTTATCAAGGCCCAGACGCCACTCGAGGATAAGGGTTGAAAATATTCAACAAATTTTTTATCTACAGATTAGAAAATTTGTATATAGGGTATCCAGACATATGGAATATATCTAGCATAATCTATCTATTATATCTATAAAAGTCAGAATGTTTGTGTGTGTGGGTGTGTGTGAGGTAGAGAGAGAGAGAGAGAGAACAATTCTTAACCTATATATTCAACAAATTTTTTATCTACAGATTTTAAATTTGTTATAAAGGGTATTCATACATATGGAAATATATCTAGCATAATCTATCTATTATATCTACAAAAGTGAAAATGTGTGTGTCTGTGAGAGAGAGAGCAATTCTCAACCTATATACTCAACAAATTTTTTATCTACAGATTAGATAATTTGTATATAGGGTATTCAGACATATGGAAATATATCTAGCATAATCTATCTATTATATCTATAAAAGTGAGAATGTTTGCGTGTGTGTGTGTGTGAGGTAGCAAGAGAGAGAGAGACAGAGCGAGAGAACAATTCTCAACCTATATATTCAACAAATTTTTTATCTACAGATTTGAAAATTGGTATATAAGGTATTCAGACATATGGAAATATATCTAGCATAATCTATCTATTATGTCTATAAAAGTGAGAATATGTCTGTGTGTGAGAGAGAGAGAGAGAGTAAGAACAATTCTCACCCTTTATATTCAACAAATTTTTATCTACAGATTAGAAAATTTTTATATAGTGTATTCAGACATATGGAAATATATCTAGCATAATCTATCTATTATATCTATAAAAGTGAGCATGTGTGAGAGGAGAGAGAGAGAGAGAGAGAACAATTCTCAACCTATATACTCAACAAATTTTTTATCTACAGATTTGAAAATTTGTATATAGATTATTCAGTATATGGAAATATATCTAGCATAATTTATCTATTATATCTATAAAAGTGAGAATGTGTGGGTGTGTGAGAGAGAGAATGAGAGAGAACAATTCTCAGCTTATATATGCAACAAATTGTTTATCTACAGATCCGAAATATCACATTTGTATAGAAGTAGAAATCTGGATACCTATTCTGATACCTAATAAAAGAAAGGACACTCTTTGGGGCGGATTTTGATGATAACAAGTCACTACTAAGAAATTATAATAAACATTGAAATAATTTAAGAATTTTATCAAAATAAAATTGCATGGTAATCACCCAATTTCTGCCACAAAATTTTGATTGGCAAAACTCATAAACAGAAAATATATATTTTCTAATTTCATCTTTTTTTTTTACATAATCTGATTTGATGTTTTCCTTAATATTCAAATCACTATATTTTGCTGCTTAATATCAAATACAGCAAATGAGTTATTTTTTATGCATCAAACAATTACATTTTCTCATTCATCCAAACTAATCACTGAACATCAATTTCATATTTTCTTCACTAAAATATTACTGTGCTTGATGTCATCAAGTGGAGCGGATCATTTTTTTTTTTCATTTGTTCACACATTTTTCCAATTTATATATATTTTGTCTAAGATTCTTAGCCTATGTCATTGCATACCAAGCTGTTTATTAAAAGTTACGGTTCACTGTAAACACATACGTTATACCAAAATAAAAACGCTTCAGATAATGTCTGGATATTCAATTCAGTTTCTCACATGACATCTTATGAAGTTAGTAGAAATGTTACAGACTTTTGAATCTCGAACACTTTCAATACTGTGCACTGATATTTTCTTTTTTGGAATATAAGCACATTCATGATTTTTTTTTTACAAACGTCAACAAATTTCACAATGTGTAGCAATGTACTGAAACAATTATAAAAATATTTGTTTTTATTTTGGATGATGCAGGGCATCCGAAGAGAGATTTTTCTAACAAAATGAAAGTATAATTTTTAGCAATAGGTATCTAGGAAAAGGCCACTACATGCGTTATAAATTCCAAATTTCCACAACCTGGCAAATACTGGTACACGCTAGCAAATTTAGATTTGCAATTACAGAATATGATTCTAATTTTTTCCTTTGCTCTTTATTCTAACACTACACTAAGTTTACTGTTTTATTTCGCTGCAGTTGATATTGTGTAGAACAATAAGAAAATCATAGTGAACAATGCATTCAACAAAATTTCACACACATTTCTAGATACCTATATCTAATAAGTTCAAAAGAAAGGACACACTTAGGGAGGTATTTTGGTGGTCAAGTCACTAAATAGAGATTAGCTGGTTTCCCGGCATAGCCCAGGATGTAATAAACATTGACTGAAATACATGTTCTAGCTGGTTTCTAGGCGTTGCCAGGGATGTAATATAGACACATTATGTTGTATATTACCTGTTCTCTTCTCCCTAAGGTAAAACAATTTCATATACATGCTGTAAATTACCTATGCTAGGGATAAAACATGAACAATACCAGTCCGGGGGTAGATAAAACAAATAATACATAGAGATGAAAGATTCCTCTCCCCTAAGAATAAAACATATGTTCAATATCTGCTTTTGTTTTTTCATTGTTTATACGGTCCCGAGCAACGCCGGGTAGCCCTGCTAGTCTATATATATAAAAGGCAAAAATCGGTGTGTATGTATGTATGTATGTATGTTTGTTTGTAACGCTAAAACTTTTGACAGACACAACCAAAGTTGACAAATTAGGTAGCATATTGCACCTTGATCACCCGGATGACAAATATCGAAATTTCACGTCAAACGGACAACTAGAAGGGGGTTAACTGATCATTTTTCTCCCAGGGGGGCCCCCCAAAAAACCTGTCATTTTAACATTATTCATTAGCTGTCACGTGACGTGACGTCAGCTCAGTAAAATGTCGGCTACGCTGAGCCTCTGACGTACATTAAAGCTGCCTGCGAGGAGTATCATTGATACTATAACACAGTTAAATATTAGTTTAAGAGTCGAACCGTTATTACCAACGGATTTATCGCACTTCAAAAAGAAGAATCCCAAAATTACATAAAAATTGACGTAGGGAAAATGTTTTTATTTTTGCTTGAAGTTTTTTACCGGCGAAGAAAGATGACTATGCTCTTTGCTATAGTTTACCATGTAAACAAGGCTTTAGCCATTTTGTTTTTACCTCCTAACTCTGTTAAACTGGAAGGGGGAGGGGTGGCTATCAGTATAAGGCCGCTTAAATACACGAAAATTACTTTTATACGAGTTTGTTTTCTTATGAATGGAACCGCGTTTATAGGGGGGAGGGGGGAGGAGGCAATGTGCACAGTCTCCCAAGCATTACCTACTATAAAAAAAGATGCACATTTACCCTCTTCTCTCACCCTCTTTCTCTCTCTCTCTCTCTCTTTCTCTTCTCTCTCTCACTCTCTTTCTCTATCACCCTCTTCTCTCTCTCTCTTTCTCTTCTCTCTCTCATCCTCTTTCTCTCTCTCTCACCCTCTTCTCTCTCTCTACCTTTTTCTCTTCTCTCTCGCACCCTCTTCTCTCTCTCTCACCCGCTTCTCTCTCTCTACCTCTTTCTCTTCTCTCTCGCACCCTCTTCTCTCTCTCACCCGCTTCTCTCTCTCTACCTCTTTCTCTTATCTCTCTCTCTCTCTCAACCTCTTCTCTCTCTCTCTTACCCTCTTCTCTCTCTCACTCTCTGTGTACACCTTTTTCTCTTCTCTCTCTCTCTGACCCTCTTTCTCTCTCTCTCACCCTCTTTTTCTGCTCTCTCTCACCCTTCTCTCTCTCTCTCTCTACCTCTTTCTCTTCTCTATCACCCTCTTTCCCTGCTCTCTCTCACCTTCATCTCTCTCTCTCTACCTATTTCTCTTCTCTCTCTCTCCCTCTGCTCTCTCTCACCCTCTTCTTTCTCCCTCACCCTCTTCTCTCTCTCTCTCTACCTCTTTCTCTTATCTCTCTCTCTCACTACCCCTCTCTCTCTCTCTGTCTTACCCTCTTCTCTCTCTCTCTACCTCTTTCTCTTATCTCTCTCTCTCACTACCTCTCTCTCTCTCACCCTCTTCTCTCTCTCACCCTCTTTCTCTCTTACCCTCTTCTCTCTCTACCTCTTTCACTTCTCTCACCCTCTTTCTCTCTCACCCTCTTTCTCTGCTCTCTCTCACCCTCTTCTCTGCTCTCTCTCACCCTCTTCTCTCTCTACCTCTTTCTCTTCTCTCTCTCTCACCCTCTTCTCTCTCTCTTACCTATTTTGTAATATATATATATAGATATATATATTGTACAAACTATTGTACAAACTATTACCACTTATCAAGGCCTATAGGCCACTCGAGGATGAAAGTTTAAAAGTGCACAGTAGTCAAATTCGGCAAAGATGACGGAACCGCTTTAAGAGGAGGATGAATTATTCAGTGACTCCAACCTATTTTGTTACATATATGTATGTATATATTTTTGTAAAAAATATATATTACTACTTATCAAGGCCCATAGGACACTCGAGGATTAGAGTTGAAAAGTGCACAGCAGTCAAATCTGGGAAAGAGGATGGAACCGCTTTAACGGGAGGATGAGTTATTCAGCGACTCCAACCTATTTTGGTATATATATATTTATATCTATATTTATTTTTAAATATATATTACCACTTATCAAGGCCCATAGGCCACACGAGGATGAGAGTTTAAAAGTGCACAGTAGTCAAATTCGGCAAAGATGATGGAACCGCTTTAAGAGGAGGATGAATTATTCAGTGACTCCAACCTATTTTGTTATATATATGTATGTATATATTTTTGTAAAAAATATATATTACTACTTATCAAGGCCCATAGGACACTCGAGGATTAGAGTTGAAAAGTGCACAGTAGTCAAATTCGGGAAAGAGGATGGAACCGCTTTCACGGGAGGATGAGTTATTCAGCGACTCCAACCTGTTTTTTTATATATATATTTATATCTATATTTATTAAAAAATATATATTACCACTTATCAAGGACAATAGGCCACTCGAGGATGAGAGTTGAATAGTGCACTGTATAAAAAATACGGTAAAGAGGATGGAACCGCTTTAACGGGAGGATGAGTTATTCAGCAACTCCAACCTATTTTTTTATATATATATATATATATACTTTTATTAAAAAATATATATTACCACTTATCAAGGACAATAGGCCACTCGAGGATGAGAGTTGAAAAGTGCATAGTAGTAAAATTCGGGAAAGAGGATGGAACCGCTTTAACGGGAGGATGAGTTATTCAGCGACTCCAACCTATTTTTTATATATATATATATATATATATATATATATATTTATAACAAAAATATATTACCACTTATCAAGGCCCATAGGCTACTCGAGGATAAGAGTTGAAAAGTGCACATTAGTCAAATTCGGGAAAGAGGATGGAACCGCTTTAACGGGAGGATGAGTGATTCAGCGACTCCAACCTATTTTGTTATATATATATATATATATATATATATATATATATATTTTGTACAAACTATATATTACCACTTATCAAGGCCCATAGGCCACACGAGGATGAGAGTTTAAAAGTGCACAGTAGTCAAATTTGGGAAAGAGGATTTAATCGCTTTAATAGAAGGATGAATTATTCAGCGACTCACACCTGTTTTGGTATATATATATATATATTTATAAAAAAATATGTATTACCACTTATCAAGGCCCATAGGCCACTCGAGGATGAGAGTTAAAAAGTCCACAGTAGTCAAATTTGGGAAAGAGGATGGAACCGCTTTAACAGGAGGATGAGTTATTCAGCAACTCCAACCTATTTTGTTATATATATATATATATATATATATATATATATATATTTTTCATAAAATATGTATTACCACTTATCAAGGCCCATAGTCCACTCGAGGACGAGAGTTGAAAAGTGCACAGTAGTCAAATTGGGGAAAGAGGATGGAACCGCTTTAACGGGAGGATGAGTTATTCAGCGACTCCAACCTTTTTTTTTATTTTGTAAAAAATATATATGACCACTTATCAAGGCCCAGAGGCCACTCGAGGATAAGAGTTGAAAAGTGCACAGTAGTCAAATTTGGGAAATTTGTTATATATCTATTTTTTTGTTACTTAGGCATTTCCAATTATCAAGGCCCAGATACATCTCGAGGATAAGAGTTAAATGTGCACAGTAGTCAATTGGACAATAAGGCCCAGAGGCCACCCGAGGATAAGGGTTGAAAATGGCAGTAGTTAATTGGACAACATAGTAATCGTTAGTAATGGAAAGTCGGGAAATTTGTTATATATATATTTATATTTTGTTTAGATAGGCATTACCACTTATCAAGGCCCAGAGGCCACTAGAGGATAAGTGTTGAAAAGTGCAGTAGTCAATTGGACAAAATATAGTAATTGTTAGTAATGGAAATTCAGTAAATTTGTTATATATATATTAATATTTTGTTAAATACGCATTACCACTTATCAAAGCCCACAGGCCACTCGAGGATAAGGATTGAAAAGTGCACCGTAGTAGTCGGTTGTAATGGAAATGCGGGATATTTGTAATATACCTATTTTTTGTTACTTAGGCACAACCACTTATTAAGGCCCAGAGGCCACTCGATGGTATTACCACTTATCAAGGCCCAGAGGCCACTCGAGGATAAGCGTTTAAAAGTGCAGTAGTCAATTGGACAATATAGTAATCGTTAGTAATGGAAATTCAGTAAATTTGTTATATATATGTATATTTTGTTACATACGCATTACCATTTATCAAGGCCCAGAGGCCACTCGAGGATAAGGATTGAAAAGTGCACAGTAGTCAATTGGACAATATAGTAATCGTTAGTAATGGAAATTCAGTAAATTTGTTATATACCTATTTTTTGTTACTTGGTCATTTCCACTTATCAAGGCCCAGAGGCCACTCGAGCATAAGAGTTAAAAAGTCCACAGTAGTCAATTGGACAATAAGGCCCAGAGGCCACCCGAGGATAAGGGTTAAAAAGTGCAGTAGTCCATTGGTCAATATAGTAATAGTTAGTAATTACTACTTCTCAAGGCCCAGAGGCCACTCGAGGATAAGGGTTGAAAAGCGCAGTAGTCAATTGGACAATACAGTAATCGTTAGTAATGGAAATTCAGTAAATTTGTTATATATATATATATTTATATTTTGCTAAATACGCATTACTACTTATCAAGGCCCAGACGCCACTCGAGGATAAGGGTTGAAAATATTCAACAAATTTTTTATCTACAGATTAGAAAATTTGTATATAGGGTATTCAGACATATGGAATATATCTAGCATAATCTATCTATTATATCTATAAAAGTCAGAATGTTTGTGTGTGTGGGTGTGTGTGAGGTAGAGAGAGAGAGAGAGAACAATTCTTAACCTATATATTCAACAAATTTTTTATCTACAGATTTTAAATTTGTTATAAAGGGTATTCATACATACGGAAATATATCTAGCATAATCTATCTATTATATCTACAAAAGTGAAAATGTGTGTGTCTGTGAGAGAGAGAGCAATTCTCAACCTATATAATCAACAAATTTTTTATCTACAGATTAGATAATTTGTATATAGGGTATTCAGACATATGGAAATATATCTAGCATAATCTATCTATTATATCTATAAAAGTGAGAATGTTTGCGTGTGTGTGTGAGGTAGCAAGAGAGAGAGAGACAGAGCGAGAGAACAATTCTCAACCTATATATTCAACAAATTTTTTATCTACAGATTTGAAAATTGGTATATAGGGTATTCAGACATATGGAAATATATCTAGCATAATCTATCTATTATGTCTATAAAAGTGAGAATATGTCTGTGTGTGAGAGAGAGAGAGAGTAAGAACAATTCTCACCCTTTATATTCAACAAATTTTTATCTACAGATTAGAAAATTTTTATATAGTGTATTCAGACATATGGAAATATATCTAGCATAATCTATCTATTATATCTATAAAAGTGAGCATGCGTGAGAGGAGAGAGAGAGAGAGAGAACAATTCTCAACCTATATACTCAACAAATTTTTTATCTACAGATTTGAAAATTTGTATATAGATTATTCAGACACATGGAAATATATCTAGCATAATTTATCTATTATATCTATAAAAGTGAGAATGTGTGGGTGTGTGAGAGAGAGAATGAGAGAGAACAATTCTCAGCTTATATATGCAACAAATTGTTTATCTACAGATCCGAAATATCACATTTGTATAGAAGTAGAAATCTGGATACCTATTCTGATACCTAATAAAAGAAAGGACACTCTTTGGGGCGGATTTTGATGATAACAAGTCACTAATAAGAAATTATAATAAACATTGAAATAATTTAAGAATTTTATCAAAATAAAATTGCATGGTAATCACCCAATTTCTGCCACAAAATTTTGATTGGCAAAACTCATAAACAGAAAATATATATTTTCTAATTTCATCTTTTTTTTTATATAATCTGATTTGATGTTTTCCTTAATATTCAAATCACTATATTTTGCTGCTTAATATCAAATACAGCAAATGAGTTATTTTTTATGCATCAAACAATTACATTTTCTCATTCATCCAAACTAATCACTGAACATCAATTTCATATTTTCTTCACTAAAATATTACTGTGCTTGATGTCATCAAGTGGAGCGGATCATTTTTTTTTCATTTGTTCACACATTTTTCCAATTTATATATATTTTGTCTAAGATTCTTAGCCTATGTCATTGCATACCAAGCTGTTTATTAAAAGTTACGGTTCACTGTAAACACATACGTTACACCAAAATAAAAACGCTTCAGATAATGTCTTGATATTCAATTAAGTTTCTCACATGACATCTTATGAAGTTAGTAGAAATGTTACAGACTTTTGAATCTCAAACACTTTCAATACTGTGCACTGATATTTTCTTTTTTGGAATATAAGCACATTCATGATTTTTTTTTACAAACGTCAACAAATTTCACAATGTGTAGCAATGTACTGAAACAATTATAAAAATATTTGTTTTTATTTTGGATGATGCAGGGCATCCGAAGAGAGATTTTTCTAACAAAATGAAAGTATAATTTTTAGCAATAGGTATCTAGGAAAAGGCCACTACATACGTTATAAATTCCAAATTTCCACAACCTGGCAAATACTGGTACACGCTAGCAAATTTAGATTTGCAATTACAGAATATGATTCTAATTTTTTCCTTTGCTCTTTATTCTAACACTACACTAAGTTTACTGTTTTATTTCGCTACAGTTGATATTGTGTAGAACAATAAGAAAATCATAGTGAACAATGCATTCAACAAAATTTCACACACATTTCTAGATACCTATATCTAATAAGTTCAAAAGAAAGGACACACTTAGGGAGGTATTTTGGTGGTCAAGTCACTAAATAGAGATTAGCTGGTTTCCCGGCATAGCCCAGGATGTAATAAAGATTGACTGAAATACATGTTCTAGCTGGTTTCTAGGCGTTGCCAGGGATGTAATATAGACACATTATGTTGTATATTACCTGTTCTCTTCTCCCTAAGGTAAAACAATTTCATATACATGCTGTAAATTACCTATGCTAGGGATAAAACATGAACAATACCAGTCCGGGGGTAGATAAAACAAATAATACATAGAGATGAAAGATTCGTCTCCCCTAAGAATAAAACATATGTTCAATATCTGCTTTTGTTTTTTCATTGTTTATACGGTCCCGAGCAACGCCGGGTAGCCCTGCTAGTCTATATATATAAATCCCAAATGTCTGTGAGTTTGTATGTTTGTATGTAACGCTAAAACTTTTGAAAGACACAACCAGACTTGATAAATTTGGTATCATATCGAAGCCCCGTGTCCCGGATGACAAATATCGAAATTTCACGTCAAACGGACGAGGAGAAAGGGGTAAACGTATCAGTTATCTCCAAGGGGGTCCCAAAAAAAACTGTCATTGTAATGCTTTTTATTACGTAATTCTTGAATGATCCAATGTAATTAATACGTAAAAAAAAAAAATCTTAGTCATGTCACGTGACGTGACGTCAACGTCCACTAATGGCGAACAATTGTTAATAAAAAAATCTTTCTCCGATACTTTTGCATTTTTCTCTTCGGCTCAGTTATATCTTTTTTTTTACTTTATGCCAATGTTTCCATCGTTATTACCTGGTTAAAAATATTATTTATACAAGAGTTTTAACGAAAAATGTCAGGAAAAAATGTACGGGAATAAAAAAATTCACCTTTCAAAATATTAGACGATTATAAAAATATCGTAATATTTATGTAATGTAAAATAATTAGCCATTTTGTATATTACCACGTGACCTCATACCTCTTAAGCTGGAAGGGGGGGGAGTAAAACCAACACCGTCTCTCTCTCTCACACTTACTCTCTCTCTCTCTCTCTCTCTCTCTCACTTTCTCTATCACCCTCTTTCTATTTTTCTATTCGTTTAAAAACACTTAGTCATGTCACGTGACGTGACGTCAACGTTCAGTGTGCACCGGTTTGGTTACTATGGAAACACTTAATTTTTGTGCTGCTTCGAAAAGGAACAAAATTCAACATACACCGCTTCCTCTTCCCTCCCTCTCTCTCTCTCTCTCACACACACACACACACTTTCTTCGGTGTGTTTTTGATGTTACGTACGTATTTTTTATATTTTTATCTCAGTAATTTTTATTATATTTAATAGCATTTTCTTTTTTTTTTTTTCATGGGAAATTATTTTTCTATTCGTTTTAAGAAAATGCTATTAAAAAATAAAAATGCGATAAATTCTGGCAACAGTTATTTATTTATGCTATTCGCAGCCGGCCGGAAGAAACGCGCTTAGACATTTTGTAAACATTGTTTTTAAAAAATAAAAAATAATACTTCTATTATGTTTTAAACGACTGTAATAGTTTATTTTGGAAGTATATTTCATAAGGAAAATAAACAACCCACTTTAAAAACAGAAATTACGAGTTTTATATATTTTATTCGCAGTTTTTTTTTTTGGGGGGTAGTCCAGTGTAACAGTTTGTTGAAAAAGTGTAGAATTCAATTAAAAAAACAACACCGTCTTTTTTTTTTTTTTTAAATAAAACTAAAAACTTTATTTTTAAAATTTCGATGTTTGACAAACAGTCCATTATGTCTGTAACAGTTTGTTGAAAAAGTGTAGAATTCAATTAAAAAAACAACACCGTCTTTTTTTTTTTTTTTAAATAAAACTAATTTTAAAATTTCGATGTTCGAAAAAGAGTCCATAAAGAATAAAACAGTTATTAAATACAAAAAAAAGTCCATTAATTTGAACTTAAAGCCTGTTTGAATAAAACTTATATAAAAAAAAACCGTCACTTCCGGCAAATGGCTATGTAAACAACTGGTGGCATTTTTCGAATACATCGGTAAACACTGTATGTTTTTCGAGCTGAATAAATATGTTACATTGAATAAAAACACAAAAAATATATCCAGTTGGATAGAAAAGTAACTTATCTTGCCTTTCCTAACATTTATTTGTTATATATTTGTCTTTTGACCGTCCACTAATGGCGAGTTTTTTTTTTTTTTAAAATAAAACTAATTTTAAAATTTCGATGTTAGAAAAACAGTCCATCACATGTCAATATAAAAATTCTCTTTTTGTTTGATAAAAAGAATAAACAGTTAATAGATACAACAAAAAAGTCCATTAAGTTCAACAAACTAAACTCTTTTATTTATAATAAAACTCTTCGACAGTTTAAATGCTTTCAAAATCCTATGTAAGTATATCGTTTTTACTGTACACAGATTCGAAAAAGTTGTCATCAAACAAATATATGACAGAGTTGAATAAATATGTTACATTGATTAAAAACACTTCTTATTAGCATTTTCTTTTTATATGACAACGTTAATGTTCATGAATCTTTCTTTTAATCATTTTTATCGACTATCAGCCAAATAACCGGGGTCTAAAATTTGGGAAATTATTTTTCTATTCATTTAAAGAATATGCTATTAAAAAAGAAAAAGTCGATAAAAGTTAGACATAAACAGTAAAAAAATAGAAGATATTATTATTAAATAACAATAATTATTAAAAATAAATATTAACATTTACAATAATAAAATGAGTTAGTATTAAAAATAATTATTAAAATAAAAATGAGTTTATTATTAAAAATACATATTAATATTCAAATAAAATTGTTTTTATTATTAAAAATAAATATTAATATTTAAAGTAGAATAAAATGTGTTTATTATTATAAATAAATATTAATATTTAAAATAATATGTGTTTATTATTAAAAATAAATATTAATATTTAAAATAATATAATGTGTTTATTATTACAAATAAATATTAATATTAAAATAAAATGTGTTTATTATTAAAAATAAATATTAAGGAAGGTCAACAGGTGGAGGAAAAATAGTCAATGCAGGTCATACCACCTGCCCAGCTAAAATCGCCTTTTTATATAAGGCAGACAGTCAGACTATTTGCCTTGAGGGCGGGCTAAGCCCTCCTACCCCCCCCCCCAAGCTGAGAGCTGGGGAAACTTCTCTCAGAAGGGGTATGGGAGGACAGGGAGACCTTCCCTCTTTCAACTAAGAGATAGATATCCTTTTGTATGGTTGATTGACCCCCCCCCTGTCGGTTCCGCTTACTCCATTCAGAAAGAGATCAACCTTACATAAAAAAAAAAAAAAATATGGGGATAGGGAAGCCTTCCCGGGCCCCCTTTCTGGGAGGAGAAGTTCCCCGGCTCCTACCTTTTTGGGAGTGCTCAGCCCGCCCTCCAGTCAACAACAATATTTGAAGAATAAAGATATTTTTGTTTTTGTGTTTTAGGTGGTGAAGGTGATCTGGGGAGTGTTTTTTTTTTCACAAAAAAGGTACTTTTTACGAATGGGTATCCAAGAAAATTACAGTATTTTGTCAGAAATTAAGGTTTACATTGACCACTCTCAATACTATCAGAAATGAACAAAGTTAATTAAACAGTCTACACAATATAAACTAACTGTTTTGTTGGCTTTTTATTCTAACTCCAAACTAACCCATAACTACATTTTTCTTTTATTTTGCAAATTTTATTTCCTTTAGTTTATATTGTGTAGCTGAATCAGAAATTGATTTATCTTTTGTCACCAAAATAAAATTACTTGGTAATCACCCAATTTCTGCCACAAAATTTTAATTGGCAAAACTCATAAGCATAAAATATATATTTTCTAATTTCATCTTTTTTTTTTTACATAATCTGGTTTGATGTTTTCCTAAATATTCAAATCACTATATTTTGCTGCTTAATATTAAATACAGCAAATGAGTTATTTTTATGCATCAAACAATTACATTTTCTCATTCATCCAAACTAATCACTGAACATCAATTTCATATTTTCTTCACTAAAATATTACTATGCTTGATGTCATCAAGTAGAGCGGATCATTTTTTTTTACATTTGTTTACACATTTTTTACAAATGTTTTTGAGAGTCCATACAAAGTTATAAGTGTTCAACATTTTTTTTCATTTGAATATATTTTGTCTAAGATTCTTAGCCTATGTCATTGCATACCAATTTGTTTCTTGAAAGTTAAGTTCACTGTAAAAACATCTGATACACCAAAATCCCTGATACCTGTTTCTTATAAGCGCCAAATAACTATCACTATTTCGATTTGTGTTTCATGAGAACAATTCAATATTGATACATTATAAGAAACATTTCCAGTGCTTTTCTCTTTTTAGCAATAGTTGGTTGATAATTAGAGGACACAACTAACCCTATACTATGCTTTACTTTGTTTTGTATATATATTTTGTATTGTGTGGAATTAACAAAGATTCATATGCAGGAATCTGTTGATACATTCCAAGAATCCCAATGCGACCAACAAACTTGAAAGATTACAATTTCTTTTTACTATGACCAATAAGAAAGCTCAAGGACTAAGTTGTTGGACTCATCCTGATCACCATTTTAAATTATTGTTAACAGTAAGTTTAACATTTTAAGTACAGAATAATATTCCTTTTGATATTTATAAATTACTATTTTCTGTGACAGATGTTACTTTTTCAATATTGATTGTACCCTCTTTTGTGTTTTTAAATTTTGCATACAATAATATTAAGCACACCATACCAAGACCACTATTTGAGCATCTAATAAACTGCCTACCAAGACCAATGTTTTCAAGTGACAATGGAGAGTATTCATGTTATGTTTCACATTTTTATGTTTTGAAATATTTTGCTGCTTAATATCAAATTCAGCAGATGTTTACTTTGTTTTGTGTATATACTTTATATTAGGTAGAATAAACAAAACTTAATTTCGCTACCATCATTATTTGTAGTGACATGCACTGTTAACATAAATAAAATCAATGGTGACAATCCCTGATACCTGTTTCGTATAAGCACCAAATAACTATGATAATGTGTTATTGTTGATACATTATAATAAACATTTCCATTGACTGGTCGTTTGCTTAGCTTAGGTTTACATCATTTTTTCACAATGTTTCTCTACTTGCTTTCAGCATGAGAGCAGATCATATTCTGCACATGTTTCATGCATATCACAAAAACTTATAATATTTGATCAACATTTGACTAACAATTTTACAAAAAAGACCTACCACCTTAAGGGGGGTAAAGGTAAGGCTCCCCACATAACCATAAAAGAAAGCCGCCCCCCCATACAGTGGGAAAGAGCTCCCTTCCCATTCTGGGGCAGAGAAGGGGCAAGGAAAACTCTTAAACATAAATGGTCAACGGAGGGTATACACCCTGGGAAACTAAAAGTCTATATGGAATCTGCATAAATTAAAATATCCTGTTTAAGCGTATTGTATGACAGGGAGGGAAGGTCAACAGGTGGAAGAAAAATGGTCTAGGCAGAGCATACCGCCTGACAAGCTAAAATCGCCTTTTTATATACGGCAGACAATCAGACTCTGATTGCCTGGACGGCGGGCTGAGCAATGAATGTGGAAGCCGGGGAACTTCTCTCTGAAGGAGGATGGGAGGCCCAGGGAGCCTTCGGTCTCCTCCTAAGAGAGGGATATCCTCTTACTCCCTTTGGAAAGAGATCAACCTTACACAAAACAAAAAATATGGGAAGAGAAGCCTTCCCGGGCCCCCCCTCCCCCTTCTGGGAGGAGAAGTTCCCTGGCTCCAACCTTTTTTTTTGGGGGGGGGGCCTAAGCCTGTCCTCCAGGCAACCAAATGAAAAAGAAATTTACCCATCCCACCTTTGTAGGAAGTGTGCTCAGCCCACCTTCTGAGCCACTGTGAAAGTTTCCTTCCACCAAAAGGGAAGGGAACGAGGAAGGAAAAGTCTCTGAGAATCTTCATGCAATTTCTTTGACAAAGAAACTGTTTTCACTTGATTCCACACAAAATTTTTATTGCTTTTTCATCTATTGTCTTATATTAGGATTTCTTTAAGCATGTTATTTTATTTAAGAGTACTAAATAGCTTTTCAGTTTCTTGAGACTCTTTCAACTGTCTGGATTCTGCAGCAACGTTGTGGAGTGATATGTAAAACATAAATTGGTACTATATAACAATAGGTATGTAGAATTCTAACTCGCCAGTGTTGATCGTTTCAATTATTTACAAATTCACCAGGTCCTAGATATGACCATAAACTGTATCCAAACATGGGGCTTTGTGAAGTGTGAAGCCACCATTTAATTGCTATTAATTATTATTACTGTTAAAAACTCAAGAAATATCCGAAAATATGTCAACCTTACAAAAAAGAACTACCACCTTAAGTGGAGTAGAGGTAAGGCTCCCCCACATAACCATAAAAGAAAGCCGCCCCCCCCCTACAGGGGGAAAGAGCTCCCCTCCCATTCCAGGGTAGGGAAGGAGTAAGGAAAACTCTTAAACATAAATGGTCAACGAAGGGTATACACCCTGGGAAGCTAAAAGAGCCTTTTTATACAGCTCATCTGATGGCAAAACTTAAAAAGATAAAGAGATCAATAGCTATAGCCAGCCGGTCTCATGAACACAGGTTTACACTCCATCCAAGTTCAGTTGAGGCCTCTATTTCCTCCGTGCGAATAAGGTCCTGACCCATCCCCAAGTGCGGGGAGTTTGCCCGACTCCACTCCGGGCACACTTAACAAGAAAACTACCCCCTCCCTAATGCAGGAGAGAGAATGCTCACTGCTTGATCTCCTTCTTTGGTTGGATGACTGCCACCTCCCCATAGCGAGGGGTAAAAAAAAAAAGCAAATCACCCCTTCAGCCCTTCCCTGCATAGCACGGCTCCCTCCTTCAGGGAGGGAAGGTCAATAGGTGGAGGAAAAATAGTCAACGCAGGGCATACCGCCTGAGAAGCTAAAATCGCCTTTTTATATACGGCAGACAGTCAGACTCTATTTGCCTTGAGGGCGGGCTAAGCCCCTCCCCCAAATTTGAGAGCCGGAGAAACTTCTCCTCTCAGAAGCTGGAGGGGAGGCCAGGGAGCCTTCCCTCTTTCAACTAAGAGACGGATATATATGTATCTTTCTTTTCTTTGCTTATTTCTTGGTACTAAGGATTTCTGTATGCATGTTATTTTATTTAAGAGTACTAAATAGCTTTTCAGTTTCTTGAGACTCTTTCACCTGTCTGGATTCTGCAGCAACGTTGTGGAGTGATATGTAAAACATAAATTGGTACTTTATAACAATAGGTATGTAGAATTCTAACTCGCCAGTGTTGATCGCTTCGATTATTTACAAATTCACCAGGTCCTGGATATGACCATAAACTGTATCCAAACGTGGGGCTTTGTGAAGTGTGAAGCCACCATTTAATTGCTATTGCTACCAGGTCCACTCTGATCTAGAGTGGTAGTACCTGTTAGGGTCCCAATTATGAGTTAAATAGAAACCAACATTAAATAAACAAATATATTCAAGGAAAAAAATGTCACTGGATTTGGCATGAAATAACCTGATATAGTGTTGATATGTCATAAAACAAAATGAACCAACAAATTCACCAATCGACACATTATCAACAAATGTATCTTTCTTTTCCTTTTTCTATGCTTATTTCTTGGTTCTAAGCTTATCATTAACAAACCCTGACATTTCTTTTACTTTGTTTTGTGTATATATTTTATTTTGTGTAGAATTAAAAAAAAAAAAAAAAAAAATTACATTTCGCTACCACATTTGCAGCGAAATGTTAGCATAAATAAAATCACTGGTGACAACCCATGATGTTTTTTCTAATGAACACCAATTAACCAACACGCTTTCCATTGGTTTTTCATAACAATTTAATATTGATAAATTATAATAAACATTTCCATTACTTTTCTCTTTTTATCAATAAATATACTTGGTTGATAATTAGAGGACACAATGTTTATTGTAATAAAACTTGTGATCTATAACATCCAATTCTAACAATTAAACTTTCCTTTCTCAATTGAAACAAACAACATACCCCACACTATGTTCCTAAAAATGAGGATTTTACTATTGCGTTTACATAATTTTTTAGCTATGTTTCTCTTACTTTCAGCATGAGAAAATATAATTTTCTACATGTGTTTCATGCATAACACACAAACGTATATGTGACCAACATTTTACCTCTGATATTTTTCCAAAAACACCAAATAACATTCACGCTTTCCATTGGTTTTTCATAATAACAATTTAATATTTATAATTTATAATAAACATGTCCATTCATTTTCTCTTTTTATCAATAAATATGCTTGGTTGATAATTAGAGGACTAAAATCAGATTTGTAAAAATTTCATTTTTTTTTTTTTCACTCTGAGAATTTTCTTTTTATTTCTTTGACAAACTATTTTTTTCAATTGACTTCAGCACATGATTGTTATTGCTTCTTCCCCTTTTGTCTTATATTTTTTTTCTTCATGCCAAAGATTTTATATATCAAATTTTTTCTCATTTCTTACATTTTATTTCTTTAATTCATAGTCCGCCAATATAGTATTAGTTTCAATTCCATTGAACACAATGTTTTATATAGTAAACATCAGCATATTTCACTTTTCAAGTATTTTTTTATTTTATTTCAAATACTATGTTTTATTTCATTTTGTTGACACTCATTTACCTCTCTGGGGTGCTACAAGGAACATGTAGAGTGATATATCAAACATGAATTGGTACTTTATAACAATAGGTATCTAGCATTTTCAGATAGCAATGTGGATAGTTTTCAACATGTATACACTTAAAATCTCATAATATAAAGAAATGTATCTTTTTTTTTCTTTTCCTTTGCTTATTTCTCTAACCTAAACATATCATTAACTAACCATAAACTTTGTTTTAGTTTTATATATCTATTTTATATTGAAGAATACACAAAAATCAATTTCACTACCACATTTACAATGTTAGCATACACAAAAATCACTGGTTACAATCATTGATAGCTGTTTCTTATAAGCACCAAATATCTATCACAATTTCGAATTGTTTTTCATGATAACAATTCAATATTGATACATTATAAGAAACATTTCCGTTGCTTTTCTCTTTTTATAAATACAAATAATATTAAGCACACCATACCAAGCCCACTGTTTCAGCATCTAATAAACTGCCTACCAAGATCAATGTTTTCAAGTGACAATGGAGAGTATTCATGTTATGTTTCACATTTTTATGTTTTGATATATTTTGCTGCTTAATATCAAATTCAGCAGATGAGTTCTTTCTTATGCATCAAACAATTACATTTTCTGATATTCATTCAAGCTAATTACTGAAAATCAATTACATATTTTCTTTACTAAAATAATACTGTGCTTGATTTCATCAAGTGGTGCAGATCTGTTTTTACACTAACAATGTGCACATTTTTTGAAGAATAAAGTTATTTTTTGTTTTTATTTTTAAGGTGGTGAAGGTGATCCGGGGAGTGTTTTTTTTTTTTTTTTTTTTTTTTTTTTTTTTCAAAAAAGGTACTTTTTACGAATGGGTATCCAAGAAACGTTCAGTATTTTGTCATAAATTAAGATTTTCTTTGACCACTATCAATACTATCAGAAATGAACAATCTACACAATACAAACTAACGGTTTTGTTGCCTTTTTATTATAACTCCAAACTAACCCATAACTACATTTTTCTTTTATTTTGCAAATTTGATTTCCTTTAGTTTATATTGTGTAGCTGAATCAGAAATTGATTGAACTTTTGTCATTTGTAGTTAACATGCTTTCAGCGCAATTACTACAGTGTAATCACACATGATCTACCAAAATAAAAACACTTCAGATAAAGTCTTAAATAGAATTCAGTTCCTTACATGACATCTGATGAAGTCAGTAGAAACATTACAAACTAATACTTGAAAAACAATTTGACATTTACTGTACTACAATAACACATTTGTAAAGAAGTAGAAATCTGGATACCTATTCTGATACCTAATAAAAGAAAGGACACTCTTTGGGGCGGATTTTGATGATAACAAGTCACTAATTAGACATTATAATAAACATTCAAATAATTTAAGAATTTTACCAAAATAAAATTACGTGGTAATCACCCAATTTCTGCCACAAAATTCTGATTGGCAAAACTCATAAACATAAAATATATATTTTCTAATTTCATCTTTTTTACTTTTTACATAATCTGATTTGATGTTTTCCTAAAGATTCAAATCACTGTATTTTGCTGCTTAATATCAAATGCAGCAGATGAGTTCTTTTTTATGCATTAAACAATTACATTTTCTCATATTCATCCAAACTGAAAATCATTATTTTCATATTTTCTTCATTAAAATATCACTGTGCTTGATGTCATCAAGTGGAGCGGATCATTTTCTTTCTTTTTTTTTTTTCTTTTTTTTTTTTCATTTGTTTACACATTTTTTACAAATGTTTTTGAGAGTCCATACAATGTTATAAGTGTTCAACATTTTTTTTTTCATTTGAATATATTTTGCCTAAGATTCTTAGCCTATATCATTGCATACCAATTTGTTTCTTGAAAGTTAAGTTCACTGTAAAAACATCTGATACACCAAAATCCCTGATACCTGTTTCTTATAAGCGCCAAATAACTATCACTATTTCGATTTGTGTTTCATGAGAACAATTCAATATTGATACATTATAAGAAACATTTCCAGTGCTTTTCTCTTTTTAGCAATACATATAGTTGGTTGCTAATCAGAGGACTTAACTAACCCTATAATTTGCTTTACTTTGTTTTGTATATATATTTTGTATTGTGTGGAATTAACAAAAATTCATATGCAGAAATCTGTTGATTCATTCCAAGAATCCCAATGCGACCAACAAACTTGAAAGATTACAATTTCTTTTTACTATGACCAATAAGAAAACTCAAAAACTAAGTTGTTGGACTCATTCTGATCACCATTTTACAGTATTGTTAACAGTAAGTTTAACATTTTAAGTACAGAACAATATTATGTTTTGATTTTTACAAATTACTATTTTCTGTGACAGATGTTACTTTTTCAATATTGATTGTACGCTCTTTTGTGTTTTTACATTTTGCATAAAATAATATTAAGCACACAATACCAAGCCCACTATTTCAGCATCTAATAAACTTCCTACCAAGACCAATGTTTTCAAGTGACAATGGAGAGTATTCATGTTGTTTCACATTTTTATGTTTTTAAATATTTTGCTGCTTAATATCAAATTCAGACCCCTATTTCCTCCGTGCGATTAAGGTCCTATTTGCCTTGAGGGCGGGCTAAGCCCTCTTTCCCCCCCCCCAAAGTTGAGAGCCAGGGAAACTTCTCCTCTCAGAAGCGGGAGGGGAGGCCAGGGAGCCTTCCCTCTTTCAACTAAGAGACGGATATCCTTTTGTATGGTTGATCTCCTCCCCCCCGTCTCTGTCGGTTCCGCTTACTCCCTTCGGAAAGAGATCAAGCTTACACAAAACAAAAAAAAATATGTGGAGAGGAAAGCCTTTCTGGGAGGAGAAGTTCATCATGATCACGGATCGACATTCTTTATTGATGCCCCAGGTGGAACTGGCAAAACTTTCCTGTTAAATCTGCTCCTTGCAAAAGTTCGTCTCACAAACAATATTGCCCTTGCAGTGGCATCCAGTGGAATTGCAGCAACACTTTTGGATGGTGGTAGAACTGCTCACTCTATGTTTTCTCTCCCATTGGACCTTACTAGACAGGAAAAACCATTGTGTAATATTAAAAAAGATTCAGCAAAGGCTAAACTACTGCAAAACTGTAAATTAATAATCTGGGATGAAGCAACAATGAGTCACAAAAAAGCTATGGAAGCAGTAGATTCTACACTACAGGACCTAAAAGATAACACACAAATAATGGGTGGAGTGACTTTGGTTTTTGCTGGTGATTTCAGACAAACCCTTCCAATTGTTCCTCGAGGAACCAGAGCTGATCAAATGAATGCATGTCTCAAAAACTCCTATTTATGGCATCATATTAAAACAATGAGTTTAACACTAAACATGCGAGTACATTTACATGCTGATGATGCTGTTGGTGACTTTGCCATTAAACTTTTGCAAGTGGGTAATGGACTTCTGGACAAGGACTCCTATAACCAGATTCAGTTGCCTTTTACAACAATTCAAACAGAAGAGGAATTTATAATGAGAGTTTTTCCAGATCTTCATAATTTGCATACGGATATCAATTGGCTAAGTAGCCGTGCAATTTTAGCAGCAAAGAATGAATCTGTAAATGAAATAAATAGCAGGTTGTTGAATAGATTACCTGGAGAAATCATATTATACAATTCAGTTGATACAATCTGTTCACAGGACGAAGTAACAAATTATCCGACTGAGTTTCTTAATAGTCTTGAACCACCAGGAACGCCTCCACATAGTCTGTTTCTAAAACTTGGAGCACCAATAATGTTACTTCGCAATCTTGATCCACCAAAACTCTGCAATGGCACAAGGCTCACCATAAAGAATATGATGCCTCATGTACTGGAAGCAACAATTATGTCAGGTAAGTATGCAGGAGTACACTGCTTCATTCCCAGAATCCCAATGAGACCACAAGAATTGCCATTTGAGTTTGAAAGGCTGCAATTTCCTGTCAAGCTAAGTTTTGCAATGACAATAAACAAATCACAAGGACAGTCACTAAAAGTTGTTGGGCTCAACCTGTCAAAACCAGTATTTTCTCATGGACAGCTATATGTTGGCCTATCAAGAGTTGGACACCCTGATGGACTCTTCATTCTGGCACCAGATAAAAAAACCAAAAATATTGTATATTCTGAAGCATTAAGATGAAGCATAAATATATAAACATGATTACGAAACTTTTCCCTGAAGCAAAAAATATATAAACAACATGATTACGAAACTTTTCCCTGAAGGAAAAATATATAAAGATGATTACGAAACTTTGCCCAGAAGGAAAAGAATGCGAAATGTGCCATGGAAAAACCCTTTGCGTTACATACATGTGCGAGGGAGTCTTAAAGCTAACTGTACAAAGCAAGGTATACCACCATCCTCCTTCAGATTGGATTGGACAAAAATGAATCGAACCCACAAACTAAAGTTTAAAAATCTGGTACAGTATCCATCATGCCATGGCAATGAATACATTGGACAAGATTAATTTAATGTTAAAAACTCAAGAAATATCTGAAAGTATGTCAAACTTACAAAAAAGAACTACCACCTAAAGTGGAGTAGAGGTAAGGCTCCCCCACATAACCAAAAAAGAAAGCCCCCCCCCCGCCCTACAGGAGACAGGAGCTCCCCTACCATTCTGGGGCAGGGAAGGAGCAAGGAAAACTCTTAAACATAAATTGTCAACGAAGGGTATACACCCTTGGGAGCTAGAAGAGTCTTTTTATACGCATCAACACACAGCGAAACTTAAAAAGATAAAGAGATCAATAGCTATAGCCAGCTGGTCTCATAAACACAGGTGTACACTACACCGAAATTCACTTCAGGTCTGCATTTCCTCCATGCGAATAAGGTCCTGATTCCCCCCCAAGTGCAGGAAAGTTGCCCAACTCCCCTCTGGGTACACTTAAAAAGAAAACTACCCCCTCCCTAAGGCAGGAGAGAGAAGGCTCCCTGCCCCATCTCCTTCGTTGGTCGGATGACTGTCACCTCCCTAGAGCGAGGGATAAAAAAAAAAAGCAAATCACCCCTTCAGTCCTTCCCTAATCTGAGTAGCACGGCTCCCTCCTTCAGGGAGGGAAGGTCAACAGGTGGAGGAAAAATAGTCAACGCAGGGCATACCGCCTGACAAGCTAAAATCGTATTTTTATATACGGCAGACAGTAAGACTATTTGCCTTGGGGGCGGGCTAAGCACTCCCTCACCCCCAAAGTGGGAGCCGGGGAAACTTCTCCTCTCAGAAGCGGGAGAGGAGGCCAGGGAACCTTCTTTTTCCCCTAAAAGAGGGATATCCTTTTGTATGGTTGGTCTCCCCCCCCCCCCTGTTGGTACCGCTTACTCCCTCCGGAAAGAGATCAACCTTACACAAAAACAAAAAAAAAAAATATGGGTAGAGGGAAGCCTTCCAGAGCCCCCTTCTGGGAGAAGTTCCCCGGCTCCCACCTTTTGGGGAGTGCGCAGCCTGCACTCCAGTCAACCAAATAAATAAAAAATTTACCCATCCCACCTTTGTGGGGAGAGTGCTCAGTCCACCTTCTGAGCCACCATAAAACAAAAGGTTCCTTCCACCAGAAGGGAAGGGAAGTAGAAAGAAAAAATATTTAAAAATACATGGTCAACACATGGTATAGCCCCTGGGGATCTAAAATCACCTTCTTATATACACCGACACACACAGACAGTCTGATTGATTCTTTGTTCCACAGATTATAAGAATAAACTTTTCCCAGAAGGAAAAGTATATAAACAACAGGATTACAAAACGTTTCCCAGAAGGAAAACAATGCGAAATGCGCCACGGAAAAACCCTTTGTGTTACATACATGTGCGAGGGAGTCTTAAAATTAACTTTACAACGCAGGGTATACCACTCACCTCCTTCAGATTGCATTTCACTTCAGGCCTGCATTTCCTCCGTGCGAATAAGGTCCTGACTCCCCCCCCCCCAGTTGGTTGCCCATCTCCCCTCCGGGCAAACTTAAAAAAAAAAAATACTCCCTCCCTAAGGCAGGAGAGGGTAGACTTCCTGCCCCATCCCCTTAGTTGGTTGGATGATCAGTCACCTCCCTATACCGAGGGGTAAAAAATAAAAGCAAATCACCCCTTCAGCCCTTCCCTAATCTGCGTAGCAGGGAGGGAAGGTCAACAGGTGGAAGAAAAATAGTCAACGCAGAGCATACCGCCTGACAAGCTAAAATCGCCTTTTTATATACGACAGACAATCAGACTCTGATTGCCTGGACGGCGGGCTGAGCAATGAATGTGGAAGCCGGGGAACTTCTCTCAGAAGGAGGATGGGAGGCCCAGGGAGCCTTTGCTCTCCTCCTAAGAGAGGGATATCCTCTTACTCCCTTGGGAAAGAGATCAACCTTACACAAAACAAAAAATATGGGAAGAGAAGCCTTCCCGGGCCCCCTCCCCCTTCGGGGAGGAGAAGTTCCCCGGCTCCAACCTTTTCTTTGGGGGGGGGCTAAGCCTGTCCTCCAGGCAACCAAATGAAAAAGAAATTTACCCATCCCACCTTTGTAGGAAGTGTGCTCAGCCCACCTTCTGAGCCACTGTGAAAGTTTCCTTCCACCAAAAGGGAAGGGAACGAGGAAGGAAAAGTCTCTGAGAATCTTCATGCAATTTCTTTGACAAAGAAACTGTTTTCACTTGATTCCACACAAAATTTTTATTGCTTTTTCATCTATTGTCTTATATTAGGATTTCTTTATGCATGTTATTTTATTTAAGAGTACTAAATAGCTTTTCAGTTTCTTGAGACTCTTTCACCTGTCTGGATTCTGCAGCAACGTTGTGGAGTGATATGTAAAACATAAATTGGTACTATATAACAATAGGTATGTAGAATTCTAACTCGCCAGTGTTGATCGTTTCAATTATTTACAAATTCACCAGGTCCTAGATATGACCATAAACTGTATCCAAACGTGGGGCTTTGTGAAGTGTGAAGCCACCATTTAATTGCTATTGCTACCAGGTCCACTCTGATCTGGAGTAGTAGTACCTGTTAGGGTCCCAATTATGAGTTAAATAGAAACCAACATTAAATAAACAAATATATTCTAGGAAAAAAAAATGTCACTAGATTGGGCATGAAATAACCTGATATAGTGTTGATATGTCATAAAACAAAATGAACCAACAAATTCACCAATCGACACAATATCAACAAATGTATCTTTCTTTTCCTTATTCTGTGCTTATTTCTTGGTACTAAGCTTATCATTAACTAACCCTGACATTTCTTTTACTTTGTTTTGTGTATATATTTTATTTTGTGTAGAATAACCAAAAAGACATTTAGCTACCACATTTGCAGCGAAATGTTAGCATACATAAAATCACTGGTGACAACCCATGATGTTTTTTCTTATGAACACGAAATAACCAACACGCTTTCCATTGGTTTTTCATGATAACAATTTAATATTGATAAATTATAATAAACATGTCCATTACTTTTCTTTTTTTATCAATAAATATACTTGGTTGATAATTAGAGAACACAATGTTTATTGTAATAAAACTTGTGATCTATAACATCCAATTCTAAAAATTAAACTTTCCTTTCTCAATTGAAACAAACAACATACCCCACACTATGTTCCTAAAAATGAGGATTTTACTATTGCGTTTACATAATTTTTTAGCTATGTTTCTCTTACTTTCAGCATGAGATCATTTTCTACACGTGTTTCATGCATACCACACAAACATTTTACCTCTGACATTTTTAATTTTTTTCCAATTTCCTTTCACCATGAACATTATCATTAGTACAGTTTTCATTTAAAATGAAGCTGTACATGGTTACTATTACTTGGAAAGCAGATCTAAAAAAAAAAAAAAATAACTGTTTTCACTTTGAAAATTTACGATTTATAGATCTCGGATTTGGCCCTTCTTCACCTTTTATCTTACATTTGTAAATATTGTATATATAAACTTTTTTCTTATTTCTCCAATGTTATTTCATTCATGCAATTTCATAATCCACCAACATTGTATAAGATTCAATTCCATTTGACACTTGAAAACAACTTTTTATATAGTAAACAGCATTTATTTCTTTTCAGACATATTCTTATTTTATTTTATTTCCAGTACTATGTTTTATTTCATTTTGTGGACACTCATTTACCTCTCTGGGATGCTGCAGGGAACATGTAGAGTGATATATCAAACAAGAAGTGGTACTTTATGACAATAGGTATCTAGGATTTACACATACCAGTGTTGATAGTTTGAAATATTTACAGACTAACATTTTACACAATATAAACACATGTACCTTTTTTTTTTCTTTTCCTTTGCTTATTTCTCGAACCTAAACTTATCATTAACTAACCCGTAACTTTGTTTACTTTGTTTTGCGTATATATTTTATATTGGGTAGAATTAACAAAACTTAATTTCGCTACCATCATTATTTTTTAGTGACATGCACTGTTAACATCAATAAAATCACTGGTGACAATACTTGATACCTGTTTCGTATAAGCACCAAATAACTATCACTATTTCGATTTGCTTTTTCATGATAATATGTTCATCTTGATACATTATAATAAACATTTCCATTCACTGGTCGTTTGCTTAGCTTAGCTTTACATCATTTTTTCACAATGTTTCTCTACTTGCTTTCAGCATGAGAGCAGATCATATTCTAAACGTTTCATGCATATCACACAAACTTATAATATTTGATCAACATTTGACTAACAATTTTTTGCCAATTTCCTTCAACATTCTCATTACAATTAGTACAGTTTACATTTTGTCGTTAAAATGAAGCTGTACATGTTTCCTATTACTTGGAAACCAGATTTGTAAAAATCCCATTTTTTTTTTCACTCTGAGAATTTTCATTATATTTCTTTGACCAACGATTTGTTTTCAATGGACTTGATAAGTGCTAATATAGAGAGAAGAGAAACAGGGTGAGAGAGAGGCAGAAGAGAAAGTTGTTCTATCCTCTTTCCCAAATTTGACTACTGTGCGCGTTTGAACTCTCATCCTCGAGTTGCCTATTAGCCTTGATAAGTGCTAATATAGATAGAAATACCTATTCTGATACCTAATAAAAGAAAGGACACTCTTTGGGGCGGATTTTGATGATAACAAGTCACTAATTAGAAATTATAATAAACATTCAAATAATTTAAGAATTTTAACAAAAATAAAATTACATGGTAATCACCCAATTTCTGCCACAAAATTTTGATTGGCAAAACTCATAAACAGAAAATATATATTTTCTAATTTCATCTTTTTTTTTTTTTTTTTTTTTTTTTACATAATCTGGTTTGATGTTTTCCTAAATATTCAAATCACTATATTTTGCTGCTTAATATCAAATACAGCAAATGAGTTATTTTTTATGCATCAAACAATTACATTTTCTCATTCATCCAAACTAATCACTGAACATCAATTTCATAGTTTCTTCGCTAAAATATTACTGTGCTTGATGTCATCAAGTGGAGCAGATCATTTTTTTTTTCATTTGTTCACACATTTTTCCAATTTATATATATTTTGTCTAAGATTCTTAGCCTATGTCATTGCATACCAAGCTGTTTATTAAAAGTTAAGGTTCACTGTAAACACATATGTTACACCAAAATAAAAACGCTTCAGATAATGTCTTGATATTCAATTCAGTTTCTCACATGACATCTTATGAAGTTAGTAGAAATGTTACAGACTTTTGAATCTCAAACATTTTCAATACTGAGCACTGATATTTTCTTTTTTGGAATATAAGCACATTCATGATTTTTTTTTTTACAAACGTCAACAAATTTCACATTGTGTAGCAATGTACTGAAACAATTATAAAAATATTTGTTTTTATTTTGGATGATGCAGGGCATCCGGAGAGAGATGTTTCTAACAAAATGAAAGTATAATTTTTAGCAATAGGTATCTAGGAAAAGGCCACTACATATGTTATAAATTCCAAATTTCCACAACCTGGCAAATACTGGTACACGCTAGCAAATTTAGATTTGCAATTACAGAATATGATTCTAATTTTTTCCTTTGCTCTTTATTCTAACACTACACTAAGTTTACTGTTTTATTTCGCTACAGTTGATATTGTGTAGAACAATAAGAAAATCATAGTGAACAATGCATTCAACAAAATTTCATACACATTTCTAGATACCTATATCTAATAAGTTCAAAAGAAAGGACACACTTAGGGAGGTATTTTGGTGGTCAAGTCACTAAATAGAGATTAGCTGGTTTCCCGGCATAGCCCAGGATGTAATAAAGATTGACTGAAATACATGTTCTAGCTGGTTTCTAGGCGTTGCCAGGGATGTAATATAGACACATTATGTTGTATATTACCTGTTCTCTTCTCCCTAAGGTAAAACAATTTCATATACATGCTGTAAATTACCTACGCTAGGGATAAAACATGAACAATACCAGTCCTAGGGTAGATAAAACAAATAATACATAGAGATGAAAGATTCCTCTCCCCTAAGAATAAAACATATATTCAATATCTGCTTTTGTTTTTTCATTGTTTATACGGTCCCGAGCAACGCCGGGTAGCCCTGCTAGTACTTTCATAAATCAGAGTCTATTTTCTGTAGGCTGTTTTTGAACCCAGTCACCGATGGGTACTTTTGCTACTATATATATATATATATATATATATATATATATATATATATTCTGTTATAATATCAGCATGGATTTCTGCCTTGGATTATTATGGGCCATCTTCTTCCAATTACGGGATTTCCTTGGATTTTACTTGTACAAATGGAAATTCTTTTAACTTTCTTGAAGTTTTACATTTGGATTTTACCGTCACTGGGTTTTTTTTTATCTTTCACCAGACTATCCATTAATGTGTAATCACCTTTTTCTTTACCATATTCCCTCTGCTTCACTTTTTTTTGTTTTCAAGTAAGATCTTTGACTTACTTGTTGTTTCATCAAATACTTCTGCATGCAAAATCCGATCCCGCATTTTGCTACTTCCTACTCTCTGATGAGAAGGAAAGTATTTCTTCGAAACTCCGTGGATTAAGGACTATCCATTTATCTAGTGTTTCGTTTTCAGATTAAATATGTTTTTAACTCATTTCAACGTGTTTTTTTGACATATTTTATTAACTGTTTGTTCATATATATATATAATATATATATATATATATATATATATATATATATATATATATATATATAAATGCATTGTCTTGTGTAATGTTTTACATGTGGCTTGTTATAGCAGAACCCGGCTCCTCCAAAACGCTGGCGAATGCTCCAGGCAGCGGCCAAAAGACAGAAGGCCACGCAGCAACGGGTATGTCGTTATAAATGTAATGTGAATTACATATAATACACACATGCACCCATGACCACGATACGAGTCACGGGCCGTTAAGTAAATAGACATTCAGGACACGCTAAACAGGAGGCACCTCCAAAAGTTACCACAGAATTAACCCCCCTATATTTAAAACTATATAACTTTATTATAAATTAATATTATCAATATAACTTTTGTACCATTTAAAAGAAAAAAGGCAAAATAAATTAGTAATAATTTTTAAAAGAATTTTTTATCGTACGAAAATAATGAAATTGTAAGACGAAAACCGTGTTTATATAATTGGCGCTTTAAAATAACGTTCCCATGTAGTAAGCATTTTGAACGTTAAAACATACCCGTGTTTAATAAATCTAGCAAAAATCAACTAATGGTCAGATTTTCGTGAAATGTTCGAAACTTATCCATTTTAGAATGAAATTACAAATAAAATATAGTTTTCCTAAACTGCGTGTGTCCCTCTATTTATATTTTCGGAATTTGAACAAAATATATTTAAATCTCTCGAAATTTCTATTTATCATGAAACAAAAGAGTTCAAATAAGTAAAAAACATATTTTTTAAAAAATTTAAATACACGTATTGATCAAAAACTTACCTTGAATTTATAATTTAAAAAAAATGCTATAAATTTAATATAATTATGTTTTTTTTTTATTTAAATAGCGTTTTTTCTAATTAATATATGCTATAATCAGTTGAATTACCAAGAAAAAGAAACTTCCTAAAAATTAATTTTTAAAAGATTAAAGCGATTAAAATTCCATTATTTCAAAATGTTCCGTTACAACAAAGATTTTTAATTAATTGTGTTTAATTTCTTTTTAAATATTAAGTTTTAATATAAACATGACTCTTGGTAGCTATTTTATCGCCAAATTAAAACTGATTTAAAAATATTATTGCACAAATATTAGACATTTTATATACCTCCCTCATATTTTGTTTGTCTCTTTTTACCGAACAAAAGTATGGAAGCCGATGGTTACCCAAATAAACACTCGTAAAATCTTAATTGATATTTAATATACAGATGTTCATAATATTATTAATCATTAAACCATGTGAATCTTAAACCCTAACAAAGTTGTAACAAAGATTAATTATTAATTTCAGTTTGAAGAAGATAAACAAAGGTTCTAAAAATCACTAAGTCATTTCTGCTTTTCCATAGTTGGTATAGTTAACACAAGTCTGACGTCACGGAATTATGCTTTCTTTTTTTCACATACTTTTGTCAGTCCCTACAAAACACAGTTACATAATACACGCATTTTACTACAAGGGTATTTATTTATATAGATGAACGAATTACCTTTCAATTAATATAAGTAAGAACTAGATCAAGTATGTTTTTAATAATAATGGTTAAAATAGGTATTTTTATTTATATATATATTTATATATATATTAGACCTCTTCAAAATTGACCTTTTTTCTTCAAACATATGAAAACTGATATTATTCCCATTCTGCAAGGTCTAAATTAGCTAAATATACCAGTTATTGTGATCTTGGGCTTTGGCTATGCCTGCCTCAAGAGCCATGTAATTTTATTGTTGACGTTTTTCAAAAACGCTGCAAAATTTGGGATATTATGTCCTTATTTTCATTGTAGCTTTCCAGAGGTTGATGCTATAGCATTGAAAGTGGTACCAAATGAAAGCTAATAAAATTTTCTTGCATATGGTAGTAAGCACAATAAAACACATAAACACCTGTGTAAATTTTAACTAATTTTAATGCACAAACAGATGGGACATTACAAAAAATCAGTTTGGTAGTATGATAGCACTGCACTGACACATATATTGCATAAAAAACTGTCAGATAGGATGTTACTAATACATGTATTATCACTTGTTCAATGTATATATATATATATATTTATATTGAGTAAGATGAGTAATAATTTATAATTAAAATTCAAAATTCAAAATCTGTTTCATAAGGAAGAACAAGCAAAATCAATAACTTGTACGATCGTTTCGGAAACGATGTTTTTATTGTGATAGACATTGAGTCTTGGACAATAATTTGATGATATAGTTTTTGAAACAAAGTCTCATCAGCAAAAATATTGGGTGTTTTTTGTGTATATATATATATATATATATATATATATATGTGTGTGTGTGTGTGTGTGTGTGTGTGTGTGTGTGTGTGTGTGTGTGTGTGTGTGTGTGTGTGTGTGTGTGTGTGAAACTTTAAATTGCCATTTAGGAAACTACATGTAAATAACTTCCTTTCTTGCATACATTATCATTTTTTTTTCTTCTATAAATGTTCTTCCGATTTCATAGAAAGAAAAAAAAATCTCATTTCGTGGTAACATATCGCCAGCTTCGAGATATTTACTCATTTAGAAAAACAAGTTAGAGTTTGTATCTCTTACGTAATGATATTTTGCTTTTTATACTTCTGCAGTTTACGAACTCTGTCTTTTTTATGAAGATTTTAAAGTTAAATATATTTGTTGCGGTGTATTTTGTTTATTTAATCGTTAGGTGAAAGTACAAAATAGAATACTAGTTCGTTTTGCGAAACGGATTCTCGTAAATGTCCGGTAGCGCTGAGCCGGAAACTTACGCAAACCGTCGGATTATGCTGAGCGCTGGTCAAACCAACCAGAAAGCGACAACAATTACTCAATGAAAAGCCACATAATTAGCAGACGACATTTGATTAATATAGGGAAAAGAAAAGAAACGTTTTAGTTATAAATTTTAAATCATGGAGCAGCACATGGCAACAAATTTAATCATACTGAACAAGCTACTACAGACACCGGAGCAATGGGTGTTAGAATCAAAATAAATAAATAAATAAATAAATAAATAAAATTAATTCCAACTGAAATCAGGTGTAAAACATGTGGCTGGAAATGCATCCTACAAAAACAAGACTCTCTTAGCGATGTTTTCGGTTGAAGGTGCACAAATGCACAATGCAAAAAGTGAATCTCCTTGCGTAGTGGAGCCTTCAATCTAGAATGAAAAAAAAAAAAATCCAAAATAAATCATCTACCATCAAATATTTGCCGGGATCCACCCGTGAGCACACGACCTGGGCACCAAAAATATGACGAGACAATTCGGCGTGAGCTTTGAACATATCGTTGCCGATTGGAGGAACTTCTTCAGAGATATTTGCCGGGATTACTTCCTTAGGAATCCCCGACAGATCGGAGACCCAGGGCATGCAGTGGAAATTGACCCTAACCCTAACCCTAACCCTAACCCTTTTAACAGATGGAAACATAGCATCGAAAGACTCCTTGCTCTGAGCTTTCGGTGGATATGACCCCGGCCTAAGGGAGGGTTTTTTGGTCAGTGTACTAAATAACAATACCGAAACCCCCCTTCCTATAATTAAAAAAAACAAAAACATATTCTGCCGGGAACCACGATCATATCGTACTGTTGAGAGGTGTACAGCAAAGTGGGAGAAAGGCTTCACCACCTGACGGTGAATCACAGCCTGCATTTTGTACATCCGGAGACGAAGGCTACTACCAATCATATGAAGCGAGTGTGGAAGCAGGCCAAACAGTGCAATAAAGAATGCGGAACCAGCTAGGAGTTTCCCGACAGCTACCTATTAGAGTTTGTGTGGAGACAAAAATTCGAAAATAATTCATTTGTCTTCATCCTAAACCACATCACAAAAAGAGCACCCGATTAAGAAGTTTTCTTCGATTTCCTCTAGCTCTTCTCATTCCTGTTTGCCATCGTCTGCTTCCTTACAGTCGACCGAAAATATGGAATATTATGGGAATATCCTGGCCTCCTCTAACAGATTCGTTCCACCAAATAAAATGAAAAGAAAAGCGAAAGAAACGGTTATTTATCCACCACACAAAGAAATCTTGAGGTAAAAAAATATAGAAACAACATAAAAAGGAAATATTTTCACTAAAAAAAAAAAAAAAAAAATGTTGCTATTCATTACAAAAAATAATCCATTCTTAAGACTTTTCAAAATAAATTGCTATTTCTTACCAAAAAATTTACAAAAAAATTACAAAATATGTTCTATTCTTAAAACTTTTCTTAACATTAAAAACAAAAATTAATTTTTCCTAAAAAACAATATATATATATATATATATATATATATATATATATATATATATATATATATATATATATATAAGTAGTTTGTAGTTTGCTTGAAGCATTGTTGAAGAAAATTATAAAAAAAAAAAAAAAACCTTGCTTGAATAGTCATCTCCCTTGATTCACAAACGCAACAAGTATTTCAAACATCAACTGATTTATTTTAACGTTCTCCTAACGTCATTTTTTGTTCTATATATCGCGGTATCACGTGGCAAACTCTGCGGCTACTTTTCCAATTTTGAACACTCTTCCGCTGTCTTCTCTTGAAAATGGACTAATAAGTCTGAAATATATTGAGATTTATATCACCATTGAATACAACAGAAAAAAAAAATTACTGTTGTTTAGAGTTAAAATTTGTGTGAAAAAGAAAAAACAAACAACAAAAAAAAAAGAACTTTATTTCTTTTGTTTGCATTTAATTTTACTCTATATAAAAAAAAAATCTCGCATTGTTCTTGGCTTTTAATTTTACCTTATAATATATATATATATATATAATGAATAGGTCGATTAAAAAAAATCCCGAATTCTAATGAAACTCGAAGCGCTTTTCGCCAGACAAACTTTTTCAAGATATATGTCTGAATGTTTTTTGGGTTTTTTTTTGTAGAAATACTTATACGATACCTGCGATCATCAACCTATTTCCAGGGGTACCCAATTAGTAGAATCGGCTATTAGACAACATTTAGTAGATAAAAAGGACTATGGTTCTACATTCTTTCCGGGGTGTTTTCTGTTTTGCACAGGGGACGCACTAAATTTCCCCTGTGTGTCCTCGAGGCGCTTGCCATCAGTTTTAGCCCCTCCTACTTTGTGCAAGTAGAGAAAACTCCAGTTACAGCTGGAACTATTTGGGGGGGCACATTCTATTTAGTTTTTTTTTCTTTCGTCGTTATCCCTTTCGTATAAGTATTTCTACAAAAAACATTCAGACATGTATCCTTGAAAAGTGTGTATGACGAAAAGCGCCTCGGGTTTCATTACAATTCGTGATCTTTTTTTTTATCGATTTTTTTTAATCGACTTATTTTTTTATAACATCCGAATATGGTTCATTTATTTCTCACCATTTTAAAATTTTGCAATTCTAATAAAGTTATATATATATATATAATATATATATATATATATATATATATATATATATATATATATATATATGTATGTATATATAATCAGATACCTTTTTAAAGATTTTAATCTTTAATATATTTTCAATGTATGTGCTAAATAACAAAATGATATCAATCCAGAACAAATGTTTTGCTAATGACTTTCCCCCGAGGAGATGAGCCTACATTGAAAATCCATGGATTAAGGAAATTGCTTCAAATGTTGTATTCCTTGCTCAAGTAATAAATTTTTGTTTAGAAAATTATATTTTCTGAAAAAATCTAAATAAAAATCTGCAATATATATATATATATATATATATATATATATGTATATATATATATATATATATATATATATATATATATATATTGCAGAAAAAAGTCTACACTTGTGATTTAAAAACAAAACTGAAAATTTAAGGTAAATTTAATGTAGCTGTTTAAATAAATTATACCTCATTTGATTGACCTTTTAGTCTTCTAGAATTTTACCTGTTCATATTTGACTTTTAATTGAAATATTCTAGTGTTCACGCCAATTTTAAAAAAATAACTTCAAATTGAGGAGGCAAATAGAAAGTCCGCACAATGGAGAATTGTTATTTAAATATAAATTTAGGACATTATTGCAACACAAATACAACAGGAACACAATAAAGTAGTTAATATTTAGTAGCATAGCCCTTCTGCAATTTAACAGCCTGCAATCTTTTGGGAATTCCTTGAATTAGACACCAGCAATACTCCGGGGAAAGGGCATCCCACTTTTCTTTAATTGTTGTCCAAAGTTCTTCCTAATTTGAAATTTATTATGTAATGCCATACATTTTCTATAGGATTGAGGTCTGGAGATTGTGCAGGCCAATCCAAACACGGAATATCATGCTCTTCCAGGAATCTCTTGACATTGCCAGCTATGTGAATGGAAGCATTATCCTGCATGAAAATGGCATTATCATCTAAGTTCCGACCAAAGTAGAAAATGCTTAGTCAACATATTAATGTACTTGGTTGAATTAATTCGACCTTGCAAACGAACTAAAGCCCTTGGGCCATTGGTACTAATAATGTCCCTCACCAAAACTGAACCCCCACCACCTTGCAGCGTTGAAACTGAGCATCTAGGATTACATTCTTCATCTTTCCTCCGACGGACGTACTGCCTACCAGCATTACCTAGTCTATTGAACTTGCTTTCGTCGCTAAAAAGCACTTTTAACCAATATGAAGAGTCATGATCTTCATTGCATCTGACGAAGTCCAGACGGCACTTTCTGTTTTTTACAGAAATCATTGGCTTGCGTTTTGCAACATATCATCGCAAATTAAATTCCTTTAATCTGTTGTTGACAGTAGAAAGAAAGCACTTTTTAACAAGATTGCACTGTTGTTGGATTTGGGAAACCGTTTCAAATATGTTTCGTAGGCTGTGGATATTGATAGCATTATCTTCCCTGTTAGAAGTAACTCTAGTACGACCAGATTTAGGGGAATCACGAACACGTCCGGTGTTTTGGTGCTTTTGCACAGTCTTTCGTATCGTTTTCTCATCACATTTCAATCTGTGGCCGATTTCTCGATTGGATAAACCAGAAAGGTGGAGATTAATGAGCTCCTGACGATCACTAAGCGAAAGTTGTGGCATATGGACTAAATGTTACGTTGTATAACCTGGAAAAACAACAATTACGATTAGAGATGCTTTGTTGCCTGTTGGTGGATATTTTAAACTGATTTAGGGATGATAATTTCAGCTGTTTTTAAGCGAATTTATTGCTGTGAACTTTCTTTTTGCCTCCTCAATTTGAAGTTATTTTTTTAAATTGACGTGAACACGAAAATATTTCAAATAAAAGTCAAATATAAATAAGGCGAATCAAATGAGGTATGTGTTGTTTAAACAGTTACATTAAATTTAGCTTAAATTTGCAGTTTTTGAAAAAATTACAAGTGCGGACTTTCTTTTTGGCGGCACTATATATATATATATATATATATATATATATATATATATATATATATATATATATATATATATATTTCAAAACTTAAAAAGAAAATGTTGCGTCTTTTCTTAAAAAAATATTTTGAAAAAAAAAAATTGCGGACGTTGTTTTTTCATTGTTTTTCAATGCATAACGTTTTTAAAATTGAATCGGTGGTGCTCGGCTTATTCCGGTGGTTTAAGTAAGGTGTCGATCGAGCCGTGGCTACCGAGAAAGAAGGCCGATGCATATGACAGCGTAACGTCACTTCCTAATTAAGTTGTAGGTATAGACAGCTTCCGGTATTCAACCACGTGGTCATGCTAACAGGCATAAAAAAATATGGCTACCAATATGTGTTACCGATTGTCCATGTATGTTCTAAGGAAAAAGGACAATTCTCCATTCGGAAAATAATTATTATAATTGCATATTTGGGATAATTTTAATCAAAATATCGTAAGTGAATTCGTGTTTGAACTTTTATTTTTATTGGAGAAAGTCGAATATTTAATTTTATTTATTTATTTTACTGCAAAACAAACAATTTTGGGTTTGTATTACTGTGCACATAGATTCGAAAAAGTTTTCAAAAAACAAATATATAATAAATAAATGTTACCAAAAGCAAACCAAATTGGATATATTTTTCGTGTTTTTATTCAATGTAAAATGTTTATTCAGCTCGAAAAACATTCATTGTTTACCGATGTATTGGAAAATTCAAAATAGCGCCCGACTCTCTCTTTAACACGGTAAGTTCGAGAAAAGGTGTTATGAATTTATTTGTGATATATTTGTTTTTTGATAACTTTTTTGAATCTATGTGTACAGTAATACAAACCTAAAATTTAATTTAACTTGAAAATAATATTTAAAATACACGTGCGTACACTGCACAAGCACCCTTATTATTATTATCATAATAATAATAGTAATAATAATAATAATAATAATAATAATAATAATAATAATAATAATAATAAAAACTGGTGTAGATGACATCGACTGGCGTCACACCACACCAACTAGTTGTGAAGGGTCAGGGAGGATGGAAAAACCGAGGTGAGAGAGTACTGACCAAATCTCCACTGGAAGTGTGCAGTTCAAATCTGGTACCTTGGGGAGGCATTTTGTCACCCAAACCTCAGGAAACACCAATGGCCGATGTCAACGAGAAATCAGTGACAACGGCTGTTGCGATAACATGCAATCATCTGCACAAGTGGTCAAGAGGTGGAGAACACTGGAAATCTGGGGAGACTTGTCACTTGGTCCCCAGGGAGCACCACAGGTTACCGCCAGTGAGCAATCACTGATGATGGCTTGTGAGACAACTAATACGCTGCACATTTTGATGAAAAACATGGGGGGAAAATGGACATAGAAGAACAGAAAACCAAAACTTTAAATATAATTTCTGTATTTAAAGTAATAGTTATTTAAATATTTCAACATATAATCTTGTGGAGAAAATCCAGCTTCCCAATAAGGGGCACTCTGGATAGGAACAAAAATAATCTCAGTCATGAAAGATTTCTCCTCCACCGACCGAAGACAGAAAAGGTAAAGTGTAGCATCAAAACAGATACTACACTGATCTTGTTCCGAAGGCGAAAAAATATTTGTTTAATGTTTCTTTAATTGTTTGTTCTCTAAATTCATAATTCAGTTTTATCAGTATTAAATTGTATATTGCTTTAAAATTACTTAATTTTACATAGAAAATGTTTATATTTTATATTGAATAAAGTTCAGTTTAAGTATTAATTGAACTGTGTTCCTTTTTTCTTTTTAAAAATGTTTTATTGCTCTTTTTCAAATGGCCCTCATATAGTACTGACAGTCTGATAAATCTTACCTACATTGCCTTCAGACATTTTTCAGTAAATAGGCCTTCTTCTTACTCTCGGTGGCCGTGATCGAGCTCGAGCGGACATTTACTTTGTGGAAGCATCCTGTAGATTATGTAGCCAGACTTTGTGAGCACCCTGTATTATTTATATACGTACACACACACGCGCACGCGCGTATATATATATATATATATATATATATATATATGTATATATATATATATATATATATATATATATATATATATATATATATGGACATACATTTAGACCAAAAACTCTAGGAGGAGTTTCGTAGGCAAAGTTTGTTAAACAAAAATATATACGTATACATAAATATATATGGAAACAATTTTTTGTTTACTATAAACATTTTACGCAAATATTATGCAAGTATAAATCATGTAGAATATCTGCATGAATATAATTACACGTAATAGTTAACTAAAGATGATCATCCCATAAGTAAACCGAAAAAAAAACTAATAAGGAATTAATTAAAGTGAATGTTTAAAAGAATATGCAAATTCACAACCCATATATAAGAAAATTGTATTTTCTTTTTAAATAAGAAGAAAAGGGGGGATTATAATATCAATATCGATACACACAAAAGAAAACCGAATTTATAGGAGTACTAGCATAGGTGCCCGGCGTTGCCCGGGTATTTGGAGATGTATGGTGAGCCCGAAACAGTGGTCAACTTTTTTAACTTTGACCCATGTTATGACCCCTTAACATTTATTGTTTTGGGTTCAAATCGATTTATTAAGTAAGATACCTGTCCAATGAACCTATATCTAAAGTTTCAAGTGTTTAGACCGAAAGTTGTTGGAGGAGTTTAGTAGAGTTCTCAAAGGTCAAATCGTTGAACTTTGACCTCTTAATCGCCAAATTTCTGGCCGAAAACCGATCACATAAATTTTCCCAAATCTCAGTACCCTGTATATTACATTTCGAGTCTGTAGACTTAAAATTGACTGAGTTATTGCGTAGGGAAATGTACACATACAGACACACAGATACAAACACAGACATACAGACATTTTCACTTTTATAGATATACTAGCATTTCAGCCCAGCGTTGCTCGGGTGTTTGGAGGTGTATGCTGAGCAAAAAAATAAATAAATAAATAAGTTAATTTATTTTTAACTTTGTACCCCTATTTTTGAGCCCTTAAAATGTATTGTTCTGGACTCCAATTAAGTTATTAAGCTAGATCCATGTCCAAGGAACCTATATCTAAAGTTTCAAGTGTTTAGACCCAAAATCGTCGGAGGAGTTTGGTACAGTTCTCAAAGGTCAAATCGTTGAACTTTGATCCCTTAACAGCCAAATTCCTGGCCGAAAACCGATCACATGGATTTTCCCAAATCTCAGTACCCTGCATATCAAATTTCGAGTCTGTAGACTAAAAACTGACAGAGTTATTGCGTAGGGAAATGTACACAGACACACAGACAGACACACAGACACGTTCACTTTTATAGATATACTAGCATGGGTGCCAGGGTGTTTGGAGGTTTATGCTGAGCAAAAAAAAAAAAAAAAGAAAAAGAAAAGAAAACGGTCATTTTTTTTAAACTTTGACCCCTAATGTGACCCCCTTAACATTTATTGTTTTGGGATCAAATCAAATGATTAAGTTAGATCCATGTTCAAGGAATCTATATCTAAAATTTCAAGTGTTTAGACCCAAAATTGTCGGAGGAGTTTGGTACAGTTCTCAAAGGTCAAATTGTTGAACTTTGGCCCTCTAACTGCCAAATTTCTGTCCGAAAACCGATGACATCGATTTTCCCAAGTCTCAGTACCCTGTATATAAAATTTCGAGTCTGTAGACTTAAAATTGACAGAGTTATTGCGTAGGGAAAAGTACACAGACACACAGGCACACACACATACACACACACACACACAGAGATACTTTCACTTTTATAGATATACTAGCATTTCAGCCTTTAAGTCTACAGACTGGAAATTTGATATACAGGGTACTGAGATTTGGGAAAATTGATGTGATCGGTTTTCAGCCAAAATTTTGGCTGTTAAGTGGTCAAAGTTCAACGATTTGACCTTTGAGAACTCTACCAAACTCCTCTGACAATTTTGGGTCTAAACACTTGAAATTTTAGATATATGTTCCTTGGACATGGATCTAACTTAATAATTTGATTTGAGCCCAAAATGATAAATATTAAGGGGTCATAATAGGGGTCAATGTTGAAAAAAACTGACCTTTTTTTTTCTCACTATACACCTCCAAACACCCGGGCACCCATGCTAGTTAATAATAAACGCTTACCTTTTCGTTCCTCTGACGAAATAACTTCGAAGAAGAGTCGTGAGTACGAGTCCAATATTGTAGTTAGATAAATGGTAATAAAATTATTTTATCCTCCCCCTCTTCCTTCTGTTACTCCCTCGTAAATTTTAAGTACCAATGGCTGTTGAATATTTGCTGTTTGATGTCATTTCATTCATTAGAATGAATGGCCTTGATGTACATGACCCAAAAGAGGCGTGGCTTGCGTTTTTTATTTATTTAGTTTTTATTTATTTTTTTTAGTCTCACCTATTCATTAGTAATTAGTTTTATTCGGACTACTGCTCTTATCTTGAGGTTTTTTTCCACAACGTTTCGGTAACCTCCGATCTTCTTCAGGTATATCTTGTCAAACTCGGGAATCTGCACGGATTTATAAAACTTTTAATCCACGGGGATTGCGTGCTCTTGTTCCGTTAGGCATGATTGAGTAGAAGTCTTAAGTAATTCGCACTCACTGAGGATTGAACTTTCAACCTCTAGAAGAGTGTCACTTAGAACTGAATTTTACCTAGTACTTTATCCGTTATGCCACGGGTCCTTGCAACCATGGCTGTCAGAACGAGAGCATGTTATCCCCGGTGATTAAATAAAGGATCCTGTTCGAAATTCCGTACAGATTAATGAGCTCAACAGAAAGATTCCCGACTTTGAAAAGATTCACCCGAAGAAGGTCCGAGGTCACATCGGCGAAAACGTTGTGAAAATAACGGCCAAAACGATACCAGTAGTCCGGATAATCCAAATAAGATCGACCTATGCACACCTATTTTTTTCGTCTTTTTCAATTTTTCCAGCGTCTTTTTCAATTTTTTTTTTTTTTTCAATTTTTCCAGCGTCTTTTTCAATTTTTTTTTTTTACTAGATTATAAAGAAAAGAAAAAGAAACGCAAAAAAAAAAAAATAATAATATTTAAAGATTTTTAGGGTTGCTCAGTTTCTAATAAAGCGTTCTAGTAAATCGATGCTTTAGATTGAAACCACTCGACGAGAACACAAAACCGAATTATGGTTAGGAGAGGTAGAGGTTTGAAGTGTTTTTTTGTTTTTTTTTTTTTTCCAACATTTTTCTAAACCACAATTAATAAAATTGTCCACCGACAATGACTAACAATTAATCAGACAAGGTAAATAAATTTTATTTATTTATTTATTTATTTACTTTTCTTTTAATCATTTCTAACGTCACCCCAATGAGATTCTACGGAATCAGTATCGAAATCGAAAAAAATTGTACCAATTTTCCGATGACAAAATCGATTCTTTCAATTGTCTTTTTTGTCTTTGTTTAAGACTGAAGTTTCCATTTCCGGTTACTAATGGTAAAATAATAATTAATTATGTATTTTGAACTACTAGTAAAACCAATATCTACCTCTTACCCACAAGTATATCTTTACGTTTCTCTAATATCTCCTGCCCACAAGTGTATTTTTACGTTTCCGAAAAATATTTGCACACGGCGTATTGTACGATAATCCACCCAACCAAAAAATAAAATAAATA
>NC_136489.1:119021690-119121690 GCF_053919585.1 Euprymna scolopes | reverse complement strand
CGAATGAAACTGTCTATGCATATTAGCTTTGTGAGACTCAGGCAAGTCGGAATTAATGTAGAGAATTTATAACTCGAATGAAACTGTCTATGCATATTAGCTTTGTGAGACTCAGGCAGGTCGGAATTAATGTAGAGAATTTATAACTCGAATGAAACTGTCTATGCATATTAGCTTTGTGAGACTCAGGCAGGTCGGAATTAATGTAGAGAATTTATAACTCGAATGAAACTGTCTATGCATATTAGCTTTGTGAGACTCAGGCAAGTCGGAATTAATGTAGAGAATTTATAACTCGAATGAAACTGTCTATGCATATTAGCTTTGTGAGACTCAGGCAAGTCGGAATTAATGTAGAGAATTTATAACTCGAATGAAACTGTCTATGCATATTAGCTTTGTGAGACTCAGGCAGGTCGGAATTAATGTAGAGAATTTATAACTCGAATGAAACTGTCTATGCATATTAGCTTTGTGAGACTCAGGCAAGTCGGAATTAATGTAGAGAATTTATAACTCGAATGAAACTGTCTATGCATATTAGCTTTGTGAGACTCAGGCAGGTCGGAATTAATGTAGAGAATTTATAACTCGAATGAAACTGTCTATGCATATTAGCTTTGTGAGACTCAGGCAGGTCGGAATTAATGTAGAGAATTTATAACTCGAATGAAACTGTCTATGCATATTAGCTTTGTGAGACTCAGGCAGGTCGGAATTAATGTAGAGAATTTATAACTCGAATGAAACTGTCTATGCATATTAGCTTTGTGAGACTCAGGCAGGTCGGAATTAATGTAGAGCATTTATAACTCGAATGAAACTGTCTATGCATATTAGCTTTGTGAGACTCAGGCAAGTCGGAATTAATGTAGAGAATTTATAACTCGAATGAAACTGTCTATGCATATTAGCTTTGTGAGACTCAGGCAAGTCGGAATTAATGTAGAGAATTTATAACTCGAATGAAACTGTCTATGCATATTAGCTTTGTGAGACTCAGGCAGGTCGGAATTAATGTAGAGAATTTATAACTCGAATGAAACTGTCTATGCATATTAGCTTTGTGAGACTCAGGCAGGTCGGAATTAATGTAGAGAATTTATAACTCGAATGAAACTGTCTATGCATATTAGCTTTGTGAGACTCAGGCAAGTCGGAATTAATGTAGAGAATTTATAACTCGAATGAAACTGTCTATGCATATTAGCTTTGTGAGACTCAGGCAAGTCGGAATTAATGTAGAGAATTTATAACTCGAATGAAACTGTCTATGCATATTAGCTTTGTGAGACTCAGGCAGGTCGGAATTAATGTAGAGAATTTATAACTCGAATGAAACTGTCTATGCATATTAGCTTTGTGAGACTCAGGCAGGTCGGAATTAATGTAGAGAATTTATAACTCGAATGAAACTGTCTATGCATATTAGCTTTGTGAGACTCAGGCAGGTCGGAATTAATGTAGAGAATTTATAACTCGAATGAAACTGTCTATGCATATTAGCTTTGTGAGACTCAGGCAAGTCGGAATTAATGTAGAGAATTTATAACTCGAATGAAACTGTCTATGCATATTAGCTTTGTGAGACTCAGGCAAGTCGGAATTAATGTAGAGAATTTATAACTCGAATGAAACTGTCTATGCATATTAGCTTTGTGAGACTCAGGCAGGTCGGAATTAATGTAGAGAATTTATAACTCGAATGAAACTGTCTATGCATATTAGCTTTGTGAGACTAAGGCAGGTCGGAATTAATGTAGAGAATTTATAACTCGAATGAAACTGTCTATGCATATTAGCTTTGTGAGACTCAGGCAGGTCGGAATTAATGTAGAGAATTTATAACTCGAATGAAACTGTCTATGCATATTAGCTTTGTGAGACTCAGGCAGGTCGGAATTAATGTAGAGAATTTATAACTCGAATGAAACTGTCTATGCATATTAGCTTTGTGAGACTCAGGCAAGTCGGAGTTAATGTAGAGAATTTATAACTCGAATGAAACTGTCTATGCATATTAGCTTTGTGAGACTCAGGCAGGTCGGAATTAATGTAGAGAATTTATAACTCGAATGAAACTGTCTATGCATATTAGCTTTGTGAGACTCAGGCAGGTCGGAATTAATGTAGAGAATTTATAACTCGAATGAAACTGTCTATGCATATTAGCTTTGTGAGACTCAGGCAAGTCGGAATTAATGTAGAGAATTTATAACTCGAATGAAACTGTCTATGCATATTAGCTTTGTGAGACTCAGGCAAGTCGGAATTAATGTAGAGAATTTATAACTCGAATGAAACTGTCTATGCATATTAGCTTTGTGAGACTCAGGCAGGTCGGAATTAATGTACAGAATTTATAACTCGAATGAAACTGTCTATGCATATTAGCTTTGTGAGACTCAGGCAGGTCGGAATTAATGTAGAGTATTTATAACTCGAATGAAACTGTCTATGCATATTAGCTTTGTGAGACTCAGGCAGGTCGGAATTAATGTAGAGAATTTATAACTCGCATGAAACTGTCTATGCATATTAGCTTTGTGAGACTCAGGCAGGTTGGAATTAATGTAGAGAATTTATAACTCGAATGAAACTGTCTATGCATATTAGCTTTGTGAGACTCAGGCAAGTCGGAATTAATGTAGAGAATTTATAACACGAATGAAACTGTCTATGCATATTAGCTTTGTGAGACTCAGGCAAGTCGGAATTAATGTAGAGAATTTATAACTCGAATGAAACTGTCTATGCATATTAGCTTTGTGAGACTCAGGCAGGTCGGAATTAATGTAGAGAATTTATAACTCGAATGAAACTGTCTATGCATATTAGCTTTGTGAGACTCAGGCAAGTCGGAATTAATGTAGAGAATTTATAACTCGAATGAAACTGTCTATGTATATTAGCTTTGTGAGACTCAGGCAGGTCGAAATTAATGTACAGAATTTATAACTCGAATGAAACTGTCTATGCATATTAGCTTTGTGAGACTCAGGCAAGTCGGAATTAATGTAGAGAATTTATAACTCGAATGAAACTGTCTATGCATATTAGCTTTGTGAGACTCAGGCAGGTCGGAATTAATGTACAGAATTTATAACTCGAATGAAACTGTCTATGCATATTAGCTTTGTGAGACTCAGGCAAGTCGGAATTAATGTAGAGAATTTATAACTCGAATGAAACTGTCTATGCATATTAGCTTTGTGAGACTCAGGCAGGTCGGAATTAATGTAGAGAATTTATAACTCGAATGAAACTGTCTATGCATATTAGCTTTTTGAGACTCAGGCAGGTCGGAATTAATGTAGAGAATTTATAACTCGAATGAAACTGTCTATGCATATTAGCTTTGTGAGACTCAGGCAAGTCGGAATTAATGTAGAGAATTTATAACTCGAATGAAACTGTCTATGCATATTAGCTTTGTGAGACTCAGGCAGGTCGGAATTAATGTAGAGAATTTATAACTCGAATGAAACTGTCTATGCATATAAGCTTTGTGAGACTTAGGCAAGTCGGAATTAATGTAGAGAATTTATAAGTCGAATGAAACTGTCTATGCATATTAGCTTTGTGAGACTCAGGCAGGTCGGAATTAATGTAGAGAATTTATAACTCGAATGAAACTGTCTATGCATATTAGCTTTGTGAGACTCAGGCAAGTCGGAATTAATGTAGAGAATTTATAACTCGAATGAAACTGTCTATGCATATTAGCTTAGTGAGACTCAGGCAGGTCGGAATTAATGTAGAGAATTTATAACTCGAATGAAACTGTCTATGCATATTAGCTTTGTGAGACTCAGGCAAGTCGGAATTAATGTATAGAATTTATAACTCGAATGAAACTGTCTATGCATATTAGCTTTGTGAGACTCGGGCAGGTCGGAATTAATGTAGAGAATTTATAACTCGAATGAAACTGTCTATGCATATTAGCTTTGTGAGACTCAGGCAGGTTGGAATTAATGTAGAGGATTTATAACTCGAATGAAACTGTCTATGCATATTAGCTTTGTGAGACTCAGGCAAGTCGGAATTAATGTAGAGAATTTATAACTCGAATGAAACTCTCTATGCATATTAGCTTTGTGAGACTCAGGCAGGTCGGAATTAATGTAGAGAATTTATAACTCGAATGAAACTGTTTATGCATATTAGCTTTGTGAGACTCAGGCAAGTCGGAATTAATGTAGAGAATTTATAACTCGAATGAAACTGTCTATGCATATTAGCTTTGTGAGACTCAGGCAGGTCGGAATTAATGTAGAGAATTTATAACTCGAATGAAACTGTCTATGCATATTAGCTTTGTGAGACTCAGGCAGGTCGGAATTAATGTAGAGAATTTATAACTCGAATGAAACTGTCTATGCATATTAGCTTTGTGAGACTCAGGCAGGTCGGAATTAATGTAGAGAATTTATGACTCGAATGAAACTGTCTATGCATATTAGCTTTGTGAGACTCAGGCAGGTCGGAATTAATGTAGAGAATTTATAACTCGAATGAAACTGTCTATGCATATTAGCTTTGTGAGACTCAGGCAGGTCGGAATTAATGTAGAGAATTTATAACTCGAATGAAACTGTCTATGCATATTAGCTTTGTGAGACTCAGGCAGGTCGGAATTAATGTAGAGAATTTATAACTCGAATGAAACTGTCTATGCATATTAGCTTTGTGAGACTCAGGCAAGTCGGAATTAATGTAGAGAATTTATAAGTCGAATGAAACTGTCTATGCATATTAGCTTTGTGAGACTCAGGCAGGTCGGAATTAATGTAGAGAATTTATAACTCGAATGAAACTGTCTATGCATATTAGCTTTGTGAGACTCAGGCAAGTCGGAATTAATGTAGAGAATTTATAACTCGAATGAAACTGTCTATGCATATTAGCTTTGTGAGACTCAGGCAGGTCGGAATTAATGTAGAGAATTTATAACTCGAATGAAACTGTCTATGCATATTAGCTTTGTGAGACTCAGGCAAGTCGGAATTAATGTAGAGAATTTATAACTCGAATGAAACTGTCTATGCATATTAGCTTTGTGAGACTCAGGCAGGTCGGAATTAATGTAGAGAATTTATAACTCGAATGAAACTGTCTATGCATATTAGCTTTGTGAGACTCAGGCAGGTTGGAATTAATGTAGAGAATTTATAACTCGAATGAAACTGTCTATGCATATTAGCTTTGTGAGACTCAGGCAAGTCGGAATTAATGTAGAGAATTTATACCACGAATGAAACTGTCTATGCATATTAGCTTTGTGAGACTCAGGCAAGTCGGAATTAATGTAGAGAATTTATAACTCGAATGAAACTGTCTATGCATATTAGTTTTGTGAGACTCAGGCAGGTCGGAATTAATGTAGAGAATTTATAACTCGAATGAAACTGTCTATGCATATTAGCTTTGTGAGACTCAGGCAGGTTGGAATTAATGTAGAGAATTTATAACTCGAATGAAACTGTCTATGCATATTAGCTTTGTGAGACTCAGGCAAGTCGGAATTAATGTAGAGAATTTATAACACGAATGAAACTGTCTATGCATATTAGCTTTGTGAGACTCAGGCAAGTCGGAATTAATGTAGAGAATTTATAACTCGAATGAAACTGTCTATGCATATTAGCTTTGTGAGACTCAGGCAGGTCGGAATTAATGTAGAGAATTTATAACTCGAATGAAACTGTCTATGCATATTAGCTTTGTGAGACTCAGGCAAGTCGGAATTAATGTAGAGAATTTATAACTCGAATGAAACTGTCTATGTATATTAGCTTTGTGAGACTCAGGCAGGTCGGAATTACTGTACAGAATTTATAACTCGAATGAAACTGTCTATGCATATTAGCTTTGTGAGACTCAGGCAAGTCGGAATTAATGTAGAGAATTTATAACTCGAATGAAACTGTCTATGCATATTAGCTTTGTGAGACTCAGGCAGGTCGGAATTAATGTACAGAATTTATAACTCGAATGAAACTGTCTATGCATATTAGCTTTGTGAGACTCAGGCAAGTCGGAATTAATGTAGAGAATTTATAACTCGAATGAAACTGTCTATGCATATTAGCTTTGTGAGACTCAGGCAGGTCGGAATTAATGTAGAGAATTTATAACTCGAATGAAACTGTCTATGCATATTAGCTTTTTGAGACTCAGGCAGGTCGGAATTAATGTAGAGAATTTATAACTCGAATGAAACTGTCTATGCATATTAGCTTTGTGAGACTCAGGCAAGTCGGAATTAATGTAGAGAATTTATAACTCGAATGAAACTGTCTATGCATATTAGCTTTGTGAGACTCAGGCAGGTCGGAATTAATGTAGAGAATTTATAACTCGAATGAAACTGTCTATGCATATAAGCTTTGTGAGACTCAGGCAAGTCGGAATTAATGTAGAGAATTTATAAGTCGAATGAAACTGTCTATGCATATTAGCTTTGTGAGACTCAGGCAGGTCGGAATTAATGTAGAGAATTTATAACTCGAATGAAACTGTCTATGCATATTAGCTTTGTGAGACTCAGGGAAGTCGGAATAAATGTAGAGAATTTATAACTCGAATGAAACTGTCTATGCATATTAGCTTAGTGAGACTCAGGCAGGTCGGAATTAATGTAGAGAATTTATAACTCGAATGAAACTGTCTATGCATATTAGCTTTGTGAGACTCAGGCAAGTCGGAATTAATGTATAGAATTTATAACTCGAATGAAACTGTCTATGCATATTAGCTTTGTGAGACTCAGGCAGGTCGGAATTAATGTAGAGAATTTATAACTCGAATGAAACTGTCTATGCATATTAGCTTTGTGAGACTCAGGCAGGTTGGAATTAATGTAGAGAATTTATAACTCGAATGAAACTGTCTATGCATATTAGCTTTGTGAGACTCAGGCAAGTCGGAATTAATGTAGAGAATTTATAACTCGAATGAAACTGTCTATGCATATTAGCTTTGTGAGACTCAGGCAGGTCGGAATTAATGTAGAGAATTTATAACTCGAATGAAACTGTTTATGCATATTAGCTTTGTGAGACTCAGGCAAGTCGGAATTAATGTAGAGAATTTATAACTCGAATGAAACTCTCTATGCATATTAGCTTTGTGAGACTCAGGCAGGTCGGAATTAATGTAGAGAATTTATAACTCGAATGAAACTGTCTATGCATATTAGCTTTGTGAGACTCAGGCAGGTCGGAATTAATGTAGAGAATTTATAACTCGAATGAAACTGTCTCTGCATATTAGCTTTGTGAGACTCAGGCAGGTCGGAATTAATGTAAAGAATTTATGACTCGAATGAAACTGTCTATGCATATTAGCTTTGTGAGACTTAGGCAGGTCGGAATTAATGTAGAGAATTTATAACTCGAATGAAACTGTCTATGCATATTAGCTTTGTGAGACTCAGGCAGGTCGGAATTAATGTAGAGAATTTATAACTCGAATGAAACTGTCTATGCATATTAGCTTTGTGAGACTCAGGCAGGTCGGAATTAATGTAGAGAATTTATAACTCGAATGAAACTGTCTATGCATATTAGCTTTGTGAGACTCAGGCAAGTCGGAATTAATGTAGAGAATTTATAAGTCGAATGAAACTGTCTATGCATATTAGCTTTGTGAGACTCAGGCAGGTCGGAATTAATGTAGAGAATTTATAACTCGAATGAAACTGTCTATGCATATTAGCTTTGTGAGACTCAGGCAAGTCGGAATTAATGTAGAGAATTTATACCACGAATGAAACTGTCTATGCATATTAGCTTTGTGAGACTCAGGCAAGTCGGAATTAATGTAGAGAATTTATAACTCGAATGAAACTGTCTATGCATATTAGTTTTGTGAGACTCAGGCAGGTCGGAATTAATGTAGAGAATTTATAACTCGAATGAAACTGTCTATGCATATTAGCTTTGTGAGACTCAGGCAAGTCGGAATTAATGTAGAGAATTTATAACTCGAATGAAACTGTCTATGCATATTAGCTTTGTGAGACTCAGGCAGGTCGGAATTAATGTAGAGAATTTACACCTCGAATGAAAATGTCTATGCATATTAGCTTTGTGAGACTCAGGCAAGTCGGAATTAATGTAGAGAATTTATAACTCGAATGAAACTGTCTATGCATATTAGCTTTGTGAGACTCAGGCAGGTCGGAATTAATGTAGAGAATTTATAACTCGAATGACACTATCTATGCATATTAGCTTTGTGAGACTCAGGCAGGTCGAAATTAATGTAGAGAATTTATAACTCGAATGAAACTGTCTATGCATATTAGCTTTGTGAGACTCAGGCAAGTCGGAATTAATGTAGAGAATTTATAACTCGAATGAAACTGTCTATGCATATTAGCTTTGTGAGATTCAGGCAGGTCGGAATTAATGTAGAGAATTTATAACTCGAATGAAACTGTCTATGCATATTAGCTTTGTGAGACTCAGGCAGGTCGGAATTAATGTAGAGAATTTATAACTCGAATGAAACTGTCTATGCATATTAGCTTTGTGAGACTCAGGCAGGTCGGAATTAATGTAGAGAATTTATAACTCGAATGAAAATGTCTATGCATATTAGCTTTGTGAGACTCAGGCAGGTCGGAATTACTGTACAGAATTTATAACTCGAATGAAACTGTCTATGCATATTAGCTTTGTGAGACTCAGGCAAGTCGGAATTAATGTAGAGAATTTATAACTCGAATGAAACTGTCTATGCATATTAGCTTTGTGAGACTCAGGCAGGTCGGAATTAATGTACAGAATTTATAACTCGAATGAAACTGTCTATGCATATTAGCTTTGTGAGACTCAGGCAAGTCGGAATTAATGTAGAGAATTTATAACTCGAATGAAACTGTCTATGCATATTAGCTTTGTGAGACTCAGGCAGGTCGGAATTAATGTAGAGAATTTATAACTCGAATGAAACTGTCTATGCATATTAGCTTTTTGAGACTCAGGCAGGTCGGAATTAATGTAGAGAATTTATAACTCGAATGAAACTGTCTATGCATATTAGCTTTGTGAGACTCAGGCAAGTCGGAATTAATGTAGAGAATTTATAACTCGAATGAAACTGTCTATGCATATTAGCTTTGTGAGACTCAGGCAGGTCGGAATTAATGTAGAGAATTTATAACTCGAATGAAACTGTCTATGCATATAAGCTTTGTGAGACTCAGGCAAGTCGGAATTAATGTAGAGAATTTATAAGTCGAATGAAACTGTCTATGCATATTAGCTTTGTGAGACTCAGGCAGGTCGGAATTAATGTAGAGAATTTATAACTCGAATGAAACTGTCTATGCATATTAGCTTTGTGAGACTCAGGCAAGTCGGAATTAATGTAGAGAATTTATAACTCGAATGAAACTGTCTATGCATATTAGCTTAGTGAGACTCAGGCAGGTCGGAATTAATGTAGAGAATTTATAACTCGAATGAAACTGTCTATGCATATTAGCTTTGTGAGACTCAGGCAAGTCGGAATTAATGTATAGAATTTATAACTCGAATGAAACTGTCTATGCATATTAGCTTTGTGAGACTCGGGCAGGTCGGAATTAATGTAGAGAATTTATAACTCGAATGAAACTGTCTATGCATATTAGCTTTGTGAGACTCAGGCAGGTTGGAATTAATGTAGAGAATTTATAACTCGAATGAAACTGTCTATGCATATTAGCTTTGTGAGACTCAGGCAAGTCGGAATTAATGTAGAGAATTTATAACTCGAATGAAACTGTCTATGCATATTAGCTTTGTGAGACTCAGGCAGGTCGGAATTAATGTAGAGAATTTATAACTCGAATGAAACTGTTTATGCATATTAGCTTTGTGAGACTCAGGCAAGTCGGAATTAATGTAGAGAATTTATAACTCGAATGAAACTCTCTATGCATATTAGCTTTGTGAGACTCAGGCAGGTCGGAATTAATGTAGAGAATTTATAACTCGAATGAAACTGTCTATGCATATTAGCTTTGTGAGACTCAGGCAGGTCGGAATTAATGTAGAGAATTTATAACTCGAATGAAACTGTCTATGCATATTAGCTTTGTGAGACTCAGGCAGGTCGGAATTAATGTAGAGAATTTATAACTCGAATGAAACTGTCTATGCATATTAGCTTTGTGAGACTCAGGCAGGTCGGAATTAATGTAGAGAATTTATAACTCGAATGAAACTGTCTATGCATATTAGCTTTGTGAGACTCAGGCAAGTCGGAATTAATGTAGAGAATTTATAAGTCGAATGAAACTGTCTATGCATATTAGCTTTGTGAGACTCAGGCAGGTCGGAATTAATGTAGAGAATTTATAACTCGAATGAAACTGTCTATGCATATTAGCTTTGTGAGACTCAGGCAAGTCGGAATTAATGTAGAGAATTTATAAGTCGAATGAAACTGTCTATGCATATTAGCTTTGTGAGACTCAGGCAGGTCGGAATTAATGTAGAGAATTTATAACTCGAATGAAACTGTCTATGCATATTAGCTTTGTGAGACTCAGGCAAGTCGGAATTAATGTAGAGAATTTATACCACGAATGAAACTGTCTATGCATATTAGCTTTGTGAGACTCAGGCAAGTCGGAATTAATGTAGAGAATTTATAACTCGAATGAAACTGTCTATGCATATTAGCTTTGTGAGACTCAGGCAAGTCGGAATTAATGTAGAGAATTTATAACTCGAATGAAACTGTCTATGCATATTAGCTTTGTGAGACTCAGGCAGGTCGGAATTAATGTAGAGAATTTATAACTCGAATGAAACTGTCTATGCATATAAGCTTTGTGAGACTCAGGCAAGTCGGAATTAATGTAGAGAATTTATAAGTCGAATGAAACTGTCTATGCATATTAGCTTTGTGAGACTCAGGCAGGTCGGAATTAATGTAGAGAATTTATAACTCGAATGAAACTGTCTATGCATATTAGCTTTGTGAGACTCAGGCAAGTCGGAATTAATGTAGAGAATTTATAACTCGAATGAAACTGTCTATGCATATTAGCTTAGTGAGACTCAGGCAGGTCGGAATTAATGTAGAGAATTTATAACTCGAATGAAACTGTCTATGCATATTAGCTTTGTGAGACTCAGGCAAGTCGGAATTAATGTATAGAATTTATAACTCGAATGAAACTGTCTATGCATATTAGCTTTGTGAGACTCGGGCAGGTCGGAATTAATGTAGAGAATTTATAACTCGAATGAAACTGTCTATGCATATTAGCTTTGTGAGACTCAGGCAGGTTGGAATTAATGTAGAGAATTTATAACTCGAATGAAACTGTCTATGCATATTAGCTTTGTGAGACTCAGGCAAGTCGGAATTAATGTAGAGAATTTATAACTCGAATGAAACTGTCTATGCATATTAGCTTTGTGAGACTCAGGCAGGTCGGAATTAATGTAGAGAATTTATAACTCGAATGAAACTGTTTATGCATATTAGCTTTGTGAGACTCAGGCAAGTCGGAATTAATGTAGAGAATTTATAACTCGAATGAAACTCTCTATGCATATTAGCTTTGTGAGACTCAGGCAGGTCGGAATTAATGTAGAGAATTTATAACTCGAATGAAACTGTCTATGCATATTAGCTTTGTGAGACTCAGGCAGGTCGGAATTAATGTAGAGAATTTATAACTCGAATGAAACTGTCTATGCATATTAGCTTTGTGAGACTCAGGCAGGTCGGAATTAATGTAGAGAATTTATAACTCGAATGAAACTGTCTATGCATATTAGCTTTGTGAGACTCAGGCAGGTCGGAATTAATGTAGAGAATTTATAACTCGAATGAAACTGTCTATGCATATTAGCTTTGTGAGACTCAGGCAAGTCGGAATTAATGTAGAGAATTTATAAGTCGAATGAAACTGTCTATGCATATTAGCTTTGTGAGACTCAGGCAGGTCGGAATTAATGTAGAGAATTTATAACTCGAATGAAACTGTCTATGCATATTAGCTTTGTGAGACTCAGGCAAGTCGGAATTAATGTAGAGAATTTATAAGTCGAATGAAACTGTCTATGCATATTAGCTTTGTGAGACTCAGGCAGGTCGGAATTAATGTAGAGAATTTATAACTCGAATGAAACTGTCTATGCATATTAGCTTTGTGAGACTCAGGCAAGTCGGAATTAATGTAGAGAATTTATACCACGAATGAAACTGTCTATGCATATTAGCTTTGTGAGACTCAGGCAAGTCGGAATTAATGTAGAGAATTTATAACTCGAATGAAACTGTCTATGCATATTAGTTTTGTGAGACTCAGGCAGGTCGGAATTAATGTAGAGAATTTATAACTCGAATGAAACTGTCTATGCATATTAGCTTTGTGAGACTCAGGCAAGTCGGAATTAATGTAGAGAATTTATAACTCGAATGAAACTGTCTATGCATATTAGCTTTGTGAGACTCAGGCAGGTCGGAATTAATGTAGAGAATTTATAACTCGAATGAAAATGTCTATGCATATTAGCTTTGTGAGACTCAGGCAAGTCGGAATTAATGTAGAGAATTTATAACTCGAATGAAACTGTCTATGCATATTAGCTTTGTGAGACTCAGGCAGGTCGGAATTAATGTAGAGAATTTATAACTCGAATGACACTATCTATGCATATTAGCTTTGTGAGACTCAGGCAGGTCGAAATTAATGTAGAGAATTTATAACTCGAATGAAACTGTCTATGCATATTAGCTTTGTGAGACTCAGGCAAGTCGGAATTAATGTAGAGAATTTATAACTCGAATGAAACTGTCTATGCATATTAGCTTTGTGAGATTCAGGCAGGTCGGAATTAATGTAGAGAATTTATAACTCGAATGAAACTGTCTATGCATATTAGCTTTGTGAGACTCAGGCAGGTCGGAATTAATGTAGAGAATTTATAACTCGAATGAAACTGTCTATGCATATTAGCTTTGTGAGACTCAGGCAGGTCGGAATTAATGTAGAGAATTTATAACTCGAATGAAAATGTCTATGCATATTAGCTTTGTGAGACTCAGGCAGGTCGGAATTACTGTACAGAATTTATAACTCGAATGAAACTGTCTATGCATATTAGCTTTGTGAGACTCAGGCAAGTCGGAATTAATGTAGAGAATTTATAACTCGAATGAAACTGTCTATGCATATTAGCTTTGTGAGACTCAGGCAGGTCGGAATTAATGTACAGAATTTATAACTCGAATGAAACTGTCTATGCATATTAGCTTTGTGAGACTCAGGCAAGTCGGAATTAATGTAGAGAATTTATAACTCGAATGAAACTGTCTATGCATATTAGCTTTGTGAGACTCAGGCAGGTCGGAATTAATGTAGAGAATTTATAACTCGAATGAAACTGTCTATGCATATTAGCTTTTTGAGACTCAGGCAGGTCGGAATTAATGTAGAGAATTTATAACTCGAATGAAACTGTCTATGCATATTAGCTTTGTGAGACTCAGGCAAGTCGGAATTAATGTAGAGAATTTATAACTCGAATGAAACTGTCTATGCATATTAGCTTTGTGAGACTCAGGCAGGTCGGAATTAATGTAGAGAATTTATAACTCGAATGAAACTGTCTATGCATATAAGCTTTGTGAGACTCAGGCAAGTCGGAATTAATGTAGAGAATTTATAAGTCGAATGAAACTGTCTATGCATATTAGCTTTGTGAGACTCAGGCAGGTCGGAATTAATGTAGAGAATTTATAACTCGAATGAAACTGTCTATGCATATTAGCTTTGTGAGACTCAGGCAAGTCGGAATTAATGTAGAGAATTTATAACTCGAATGAAACTGTCTATGCATATTAGCTTAGTGAGACTCAGGCAGGTCGGAATTAATGTAGAGAATTTATAACTCGAATGAAACTGTCTATGCATATTAGCTTTGTGAGACTCAGGCAAGTCGGAATTAATGTATAGAATTTATAACTCGAATGAAACTGTCTATGCATATTAGCTTTGTGAGACTCGGGCAGGTCGGAATTAATGTAGAAAATTTATAACTCGAATGAAACTGTCTATGCATATTAGCTTTGTGAGACTCAGGCAGGTTGGAATTAATGTAGAGAATTTATAACTCGAATGAAACTGTCTATGCATATTAGCTTTGTGAGACTCAGGCAAGTCGGAATTAATGTAGAGAATTTATAACTCGAATGAAACTGTCTATGCATATTAGCTTTGTGAGACTCAGGCAGGTCGGAATTAATGTAGAGAATTTATAACTCGAATGAAACTGTTTATGCATATTAGCTTTGTGAGACTCAGGCAAGTCGGAATTAATGTAGAGAATTTATAACTCGAATGAAACTCTCTATGCATATTAGCTTTGTGAGACTCAGGCAGGTCGGAATTAATGTAGAGAATTTATAACTCGAATGAAACTGTCTATGCATATTAGCTTTGTGAGACTCAGGCAGGTCGGAATTAATGTAGAGAATTTATAACTCGAATGAAACTGTCTATGCATATTAGCTTTGTGAGACTCAGGCAGGTCGGAATTAATGTAGAGAATTTATGACTCGAATGAAACTGTCTATGCATATTAGCTTTGTGAGACTCAGGCAGGTCGGAATTAATGTAGAGAATTTATAACTCGAATGAAACTGTCTATGCATATTAGCTTTGTGAGACTCAGGCAGGTCGGAATTAATGTAGAGAATTTATAACTCGAATGAAACTGTCTATGCATATTAGCTTTGTGAGACTCAGGCAGGTCGGAATTAATGTAGAGAATTTATAACTCGAATGAAACTGTCTATGCATATTAGCTTTGTGAGACTCAGGCAAGTCGGAATTAATGTAGAGAATTTATAAGTCGAATGAAACTGTCTATGCATATTAGCTTTGTGAGACTCAGGCAGGTCGGAATTAATGTAGAGAATTTATAACTCGAATGAAACTGTCTATGCATATTAGCTTTGTGAGACTCAGGCAAGTCGGAATTAATGTAGAGAATTTATACCACGAATGAAACTGTCTATGCATATTAGCTTTGTGAGACTCAGGCAAGTCGGAATTAATGTAGAGAATTTATAACTCGAATGAAACTGTCTATGCATATTAGTTTTGTGAGACTCAGGCAGGTCGGAATTAATGTAGAGAATTTATAACTCGAATGAAACTGTCTATGCATATTAGCTTTGTGAGACTCAGGCAAGTCGGAATTAATGTAGAGAATTTATAACTCGAATGAAACTGTCTATGCATATTAGCTTTGTGAGACTCAGGCAGGTCGGAATTAATGTAGAGAATTTATAACTCGAATGAAAATGTCTATGCATATTAGCTTTGTGAGACTCAGGCAAGTCGGAATTAATGTAGAGAATTTATAACTCGAATGAAACTGTCTATGCATATTAGCTTTGTGAGACTCAGGCAGGTCGGAATTAATGTAGAGAATTTATAACTCGAATGACACTATCTATGCATATTAGCTTTGTGAGACTCAGGCAGGTCGAAATTAATGTAGAGAATTTATAACTCGAATGAAACTGTCTATGCATATTAGCTTTGTGAGACTCAGGCAAGTCGGAATTAATGTAGAGAATTTATAACTCGAATGAAACTGTCTATGCATATTAGCTTTGTGAGATTCAGGCAGGTCGGAATTAATGTAGAGAATTTATAACTCGAATGAAACTGTCTATGCATATTAGCTTTGTGAGACTCAGGCAGGTCGGAATTAATGTAGAGAATTTATAACTCGAATGAAACTGTCTATGCATATTAGCTTTGTGAGACTCAGGCAGGTCGGAATTAATGTAGAGAATTTATAACTCGAATGAAAATGTCTATGCATATTAGCTTTGTGAGACTCAGGCAAGTCGGAATTAATGTAGAGAATTTATAACTCGAATGAAACTGTCTATGCATATTAGCTTTGTGAGACTCAGGCAGGTCGGAATTAATGTAGAGAATTTATAACTCGAATGACACTATCTATGCATATTAGCTTTGTGAGACTCAGGCAGGTCGAAATTAATGTAGAGAATTTATAACTCGAATGAAACTGTCTATGCATATTAGCTTTGTGAGACTCAGGCAAGTCGGAATTAATGTAGAGAATTTATAACTCGAATGAAACTGTCTATGCATATTAGCTTTGTGAGATTCAGGCAGGTCGGAATTAATGTAGAGAATTTATAACTCGAATGAAACTGTCTATGCATATTAGCTTTGTGAGACTCAGGCAGGTCGGAATTAATGTAGAGAATTTATAACTCGAATGAAACTGTCTATGCATATTAGCTTTGTGAGACTCAGGCAGGTCGGAATTTGTGTAGAGAATTTATAACTCGCATGAAACTGTCTATGCATATTAGCTTTGTGAGACTCAGGCAGGTTGGAATTAATGTAGAGAATTTATAACTCGAATGAAACTGTCTATGCATATTAGCTTTGTGAGACTCAGGCAAGTCGGAATTAATGTAGAGAATTTATAACTCGAATGAAACTGTCTATGCATATTAGCTTTGTGAGACTCAGGCAAGTCGGAATTAATGTAGAGAATTTATAACTCGAATGAAACTGTCTATGCATATTAGTTTTGTGAGACTCAGGCAGGTCGGAATTAATGTAGAGAATTTATAACTCGAATGAAACTGTCTATGCATATTAGCTTTGTGAGACTCAGGCAAGTCGGAATTAATGTAGAGAATTTATAAGTCGAATGAAACTGTCTATGCATATTAGCTTTGTGAGACTCAGGCAGGTCGGAATTAATGTAGAGAATTTATAACTCGAATGAAACTGTCTATGCATATTAGCTTTGTGAGACTCAGGAAAGTCGGAATTAATGTAGAGAATTAATAACTCGAATGAAACTGTCTATGCATATTAGCTTTGTGAGACTCAGGCAGGTCGGAATTAATGTAGAGAATTTATAACTCGAATAAAACTGTCTATGCATATTAGCTTTGTGAGACTCAGGCAAGTCGGAATTAATGTAGAGAATTTATAACTCGAATGAAACTTTCTATGCATATTAGCTTTGTGAGACTCAGGCAGGTCGGAATTAATGTAGAGAATTTATAACTCGAATGAAACTGTCTATGCATATTAGCTTTGTGAGACTCAGGCAGGTTGGAATTAATGTAGAGAATTTATAACTCGAATGAAACTGTCTATGCATATTAGCTTTGTGAGACTCAGGCAAGTCGGAATTAATGTAGAGAATTCATAACACGAATGAAACTGTCTATGCATATTAGCTTTGTGAGACTCAGGCAAGTCGGAATTAATGTAGAGAATTTATAACTCGAATGAAACTGTCTATGCATATTAGTTTTGTGAGACTCAGGCAGGTCGGAATTAATGTAGAGAATTTATAACTCGAATGAAACTGTCTATGCATATTAGCTTTGTGAGACTCAGGCAAGTCGGAATTAATGTAGAGAATTTATAACTCGAATGAATCTGTCTATGCATATTAGCTTTCTGAGACTCAGGCAGGTCGGAATTAATGTAGAGAATTTATAACTCGAATGAAACTGTCTATGCATATTAGCTTTGTGAGACTCAGGCAAGTCGGAATTAATGTAGAGAATTTATAACTCGAATGAAACTCTATGCATATTAGGTTTGTGAGACTAAGGCAGGTCGGAATTAATGTACAGAATTTATAACTCGAATGAAACTGTCTATGCATATTAGCTTTGTGAGACTCAGGCAAGTCGGAATTAATGTAGAGAATTTATAACTCGAATGAAACTGTCTATGCATATAAGCTTTGTGAGACTCAGGCAGGTCGGAATTAATGTAGAGAATTTATAACTCGAATGAAACTGTCTATGCATATTAGCTTTGTGAGACTCAGGCAGGTCGGAATTAATGTAGAGAATTTATAACTCGAATGAAACTGTTTATGCATATTAGCTTTGTGAGACTCAGGCAGGTCGGAATTAATGTAGAGAATTTATAACTCGAATGAAACTGTCTATGCATATTAGCTTTGTGAGACTCAGGCAAGTCGGAATTAATGTAGAGAATTTATAACTCGAATGAAACTGTCTATGCATATTAGGTTTGTGAGACTCAGGCAGGTCGGAATTAATGTAGAGAATTTATAACTCGAATGAAACTGTCTATGCATATTAGCTTTGTGAGACTCAGGCAAGTCGGAATTAATGTAGAGAATTTATAACTCGAATGAAACTGTCTATGCATATTAGCTTTGTGAGACTCAGGCAGGTCGGAAATTATGTAGAGAATTTATAACTCGAATGAAACTGTCTATGCCTATTAGCTTTGTGAGACTCAGGCAGGTCGGAATTAATGTAGAGAATTTATAACACGAATGAAACTGTCTATGCATATTAGCTTTGTGAGACTCAGGCAAGTCGGAATTAATGTAGAGAATTTATAACTCGAATGAAACTGTCTATGCATATTAGTTTTGTGAGACTCAGGCAGGTCGAAATTAATGTAGAGAATTTATAACTCGAATGAAACTGTCTATGCATATTAGCTTTGTGAGACTCAGGAAAGTCGGAATCAATGTAGAGAATTTATAACTCGAATGAAACTGTCTATGCATATTAGCTTTGTGAGACTCAGGCAGGTCGAAATTAATGTAGAGAATTTATAACTCGAATGAAACTGTCTATGCATATTAGTTTTGTGAGACTCAGGCAAGTCGGAATTAATGTAGAGAATTTATAACTCGAATGAAACTGTCTATGCATATTAGCTTTGTGAGACTCAAGCAAGTCGGAATTAATGTACAGAATTTATAACTCGAATGAAACTGTCTATGCATATTAGCTTTGTGAGACTCAGGCAAGTCGGAATCAATGTAGAGAATTTATAACTCGAATGAAACTGTCTATGCATATTAGCTTTGTGAGACTCAGGCAAGTCGGAATTAATGTAGAGAATTTATAATTCGAATGAAACTGTCTATGCATATTAGCTTTGTGAGACTCAGGCAGGTCGGAATTAATGTAGAGAATTTATAACTCGAATGAAACTGTCTATGCATATTAGCTTTGTGAGACTCAGGCAAGTCGGAATTAATGTAGAGAATTTATAACTCGAATGAAACTGTCTATGCATATTAGCTTTGTGAGACTCAGGCAGGTCGGAATTAATGTAGAGAATTTATAACTCGAATGAAACTGTCTATGCATATTAGCTTTGTGAGACTCAGGCAAGTCGGAATTAATGTAGAGAATTTATAACTCGAATGAAACTGTCTATGCATATTAGCTTTGTGAGACTCAGGCAGGTCGGAATTAATGTAGAGAATTTATAACTCGAATGAAACTGTCTATGCATATTAGCTTTGTGAGACTCAGGCAGGTCGGAATTAATGTAGAGAATTTATAACTCGAATGAAACTGTTTATGCATATTAGCTTTGTGAGACTCAGGCAGGTCGGAATTAATGTAGAGAATTTATAACTCGAATGAAACTGTCTATGCATATTAGCTTTGTGAGACTCAGGCAAGTCGGAATTAATGTAGAGAATTTATAACTCGAATGAAACTGTCTATGCATATTAGCTTTGTGAGACTCAGGCAAGTCGGAATTAATGTAGAGAATTTATAACTCGAATGAAACTGTCTATGCATATTAGCTTTGTGAGACTCAGGCAGGTCGGAAATTATGTAGAGAATTTATAACTCGAATGAAACTGTCTATGCATATTAGCTTTGTGAGACTAAGGCAGGTCGGAATTAATGTAGAGAATTTATAACTCGAATGAAACTTTCTATGCATATTAGCTGTGTGAGACTCAGGCAGGTCGGAATTAATGTAGAGAATTTATAACTCGAATGAAACTGTTTATGCATATTAGCTTTGTGAGACTCAGGCAAGTCGGAATTAATGTAGAGAATTTATAACTCGAATGAAACTGTCTATGCATATTAACTTTGTGAGACTCAGGCAGGTCGGAAATTATGTAGAGAATTTATAACTCGAATGAAACTGTCTATGCATATTAGCTTTGTGAGACTCAGGCAGGTCGGAATTAATGTAGAGAATTTATAACACGAATGAAACTGTCTATGCATATTAGCTTTGTGAGACTCAGGCAAGTCGGAATCAATGTAGAGAATTTATAACTCAAATGAAACTGTCTATGCATATTAGCTTTGTGAGACTCAGGCAGGTCGGAATTAATGTAGAGAATTTATAACTCGAATGAAACTGTCTATGCATATTAGCTTTGTGAGACTCAGGCAAGTCGGAATTAATGTAGAGAATTTATAACTCGAATGAAACTGTCTATGCATATTAGCTTTATGAGACTCAGGCAGGTCGGAATTAATGTAGAGAATTTATAACTCGAATGAAACTGTCTATGCATATTAGCTTTGTGAGACTCAGGCAAGTCGGAATTAATGTAGAGAATTTATAACTCGAATGAAACTGTCTATGCATATTAGCTTTATCAGACTCAGGCAGGTCGGAATTAATGTAGAGAATTTATAACTCGAATGAAACTGTCTATGCATATTAGCTTTGTGAGACTCAGGCAGGTCGGAATTAATGTAGAGAATTTATAACTCGAATGAAACTGTTTATGCATATTAGCTTTGTGAGACTCAGGCAAGTCGGAATTAATGTAGAGAATTTATAACTCGAATGAAACTGTCTATGCATATTAGCTTTATCAGACTCAGGCAGGTCGGAATTAATGTAGAGAATTTATAACTCGAATGAAACTGTCTATGCATATTAGCTTTGTGAGACTCAGGCAGGTCGGAATTAATGTAGAGAATTTATAACTCGAATGAAACTGTTTATGCATATTAGCTTTGTGAGACTCAGGCAGGTCGGAATTAATGTAGAGAATTTATAACTCGAATGAAACTGTCTATGCATATTAGCTTTGTGAGACTCAGGCAAGTCGGAATTAATGTAGAGAATTTATAACTCGAATGAAACTGTCTATGCATATTAGGTTTGTGAGACTCAGGCAGGTCGGAATTAATGTAGAGAATTTATAACTCGAATGAAACTGTCTATGCATATTAGCTTTGTGAGACTCAGGCAAGTCGGAATTAATGTAGAGAATTTATAACTCGAATGAAACTGTCTATGCATATTAGCTTTGTGAGACTCAGGCAGGTCGGAAATTATGTAGAGAATTTATAACTCGAATGAAACTGTCTATGCCTATTAGCTTTGTGAGACTCAGGCAGGTCGGAATTAATGTAGAGAATTTATAACACGAATGAAACTGTCTATGCATATTAGCTTTGTGAGACTCAGGCAAGTCGGAATTAATGTAGAGAATTTATAACTCGAATGAAACTGTCTATGCATATTAGTTTTGTGAGACTCAGGCAGGTCGAAATTAATGTAGAGAATTTATAACTCGAATGAAACTGTCTATGCATATTAGCTTTGTGAGACTCAGGAAAGTCGGAATCAATGTAGAGAATTTATAACTCGAATGAAACTGTCTATGCATATTAGCTTTGTGAGACTCAGGCAGGTCGAAATTAATGTAGAGAATTTATAACTCGAATGAAACTGTCTATGCATATTAGTTTTGTGAGACTCAGGCAAGTCGGAATTAATGTAGAGAATTTATAACTCGAATGAAACTGTCTATGCATATTAGCTTTGTGAGACTCAAGCAAGTCGGAATTAATGTACAGAATTTATAACTCGAATGAAACTGTCTATGCATATTAGCTTTGTGAGACTCAGGCAAGTCGGAATCAATGTAGAGAATTTATAACTCGAATGAAACTGTCTATGCATATTAGCTTTGTGAGACTCAGGCAAGTCGGAATTAATGTAGAGAATTTATAATTCGAATGAAACTGTCTATGCATATTAGCTTCGTGAGACTCAGGCAGGTCGGAATCAATGTAGAGAATTTATAACTCGAATGAAACTGTCTATGCATATTAGCTTTGTGAGACTCAGGCAAGTCGGAATTAATGTAGAGAATTTATAACTCGAATGAAACTGTCTATGCATATTAGCTTTGTGAGACTCAGGCAGGTCGGAATTAATGTAGAGAATTTATAACTCGAATGAAACTGTCTATGCATATTAGCTTTGTGAGACTCAGGCAAGTCGGAATTAATGTAGAGAATTTATAACTCGAATGAAACTGTCTATGCATATTAGCTTTGTGAGACTCAGGCAGGTCGGAATTAATGTAGAGAATTTATAACTCGAATGAAACTGTCTATGCATATTAGCTTTGTGAGACTCAGGCAGGTCGGAATTAATGTAGAGAATTTATAACTCGAATGAAACTGTTTATGCATATTAGCTTTGTGAGACTCAGGCAGGTCGGAATTAATGTAGAGAATTTATAACTCGAATGAAACTGTCTATGCATATTAGCTTTGTGAGACTCAGGCAAGTCGGAATTAATGTAGAGAATTTATAACTCGAATGAAACTGTCTATGCATATTAGCTTTGTGAGACTCAGGCAAGTCGGAATTAATGTAGAGAATTTATAACTCGAATGAAACTGTCTATGCATATTAGCTTTGTGAGACTCAGGCAGGTCGGAAATTATGTAGAGAATTTATAACTCGAATGAAACTGTCTATGCATATTAGCTTTGTGAGACTAAGGCAGGTCGGAATTAATGTAGAGAATTTATAACTCGAATGAAACTGTCTATGCATATTAGCTGTGTGAGACTCAGGCAGGTCGGAATTAATGTAGAGAATTTATAACTCGAATGAAACTGTTTATGCATATTAGCTTTGTGAGACTCAGGCAAGTCGGAATTAATGTAGAGAATTTATAACTCGAATGAAACTGTCTATGCATATTAACTTTGTGAGACTCAGGCAGGTCGGAAATTATGTAGAGAATTTATAACTCGAATGAAACTGTCTATGCATATTAGCTTTGTGAGACTCAGGCAGGTCGGAATTAATGTAGAGAATTTATAACACGAATGAAACTGTCTATGCATATTAGCTTTGTGAGACTCAGGCAAGTCGGAATCAATGTAGAGAATTTATAACTCGAATGAAACTGTCTATGCATATTAGCTTTGTGAGACTCAGGCAGGTCGGAATTAATGTAGAGAATTTATAACTCGAATGAAACTGTCTATGCATATTAGCTTTGTGAGACTCAGGCAAGTCGGAATTAATGTAGAGAATTTATAACTCGAATGAAACTGTCTATGCATATTAGCTTTATGAGACTCAGGCAGGTCGGAATTAATGTAGAGAATTTATAACTCGAATGAAACTGTCTATGCATATTAGCTTTGTGAGACTCAGGCAAGTCGGAATTAATGTAGAGAATTTATAACTCGAATGAAACTGTCTATGCATATTAGCTTTATCAGACTCAGGCAGGTCGGAATTAATGTAGAGAATTTATAACTCGAATGAAACTGTCTATGCATATTAGCTTTGTGAGACTAAGGCAAGTCGGAATTAATGTAGAGAATTTATAACTCGAATGAAACTGTCTATGCATATTAGCTTTGTGAGACTCAGGCAGGTCGGAATTAATGTAGAGAATTTATAACTCGAATGAAACTGTCTATGCATATTAGCTTTGTGAGACTCAGGCAGGTCGGAATTAATGTAGAGAATTTATAACTCGAATGAAACTGTCTATGCATATTAGCTTTGTGAGACTCAGGCAAGTCGGAATTAATGTAAAGAATTTATTACTCGAATGAAACTGTCTATGCATATTAGCTTTGTGAGACTCAGGCAGGTCGGAAATTATGTAGAGAATTTATAACTCGAATGAAACTGTCTATGCATATTAGCTTTGTGAGACTCAGGCAAGTCGGAATTAATGTAGAGAATTTATAACACGAATGAAACTGTCTATGCATATTAGCTTTGTGAGACTCAGGGAAGTCGGAATTAATGTAGAGAATTTATAACTCGAATGAAACTGTCTATGCATATTAGTTTTGTGAGACTCAGGCAGGTCGGAATTAATGTAGAGAATTTATAACTCGAATGAAACTGTCTATGCATATTAGCTTTGTGAGACTCAGGAAAGTCGGAATTAATGTAGAGAATTTATAACTCGAATGAAACTGTCTATGCATATTAGCTGTGTGAGACGCAGGCAGGTCGGAATTAATGTAGAGAATTTATAACTCGAATTAAACTGTCTATGCATATTAGCTGTGTGAGACTCAGGCAAGTCGGAATTAATGTAGAGAATTTATAACTCGAATGAAACTGTCTATGCATATTAGCTTTGTGAGACTCAGGCAGGTAAGAATTAATGTAGAGAATTTATAACTCGAATGAAACTATCTATGCATATTAGCTTTGTGAGACTCAGGCAGGTCGGAATTAATGTAGAGAATTTATAACTCGAATGAAACTGTCTATGCATATTAGCTTTGTGAGACTCAGGCAAGTCCGAATTAATGTAGAGAATTTATAACTCGAATGAAACTGTCTATGCATATTAGCTTTGTGAGACTCAGGCAGGTCGGAATTAATGTAGAGAATTTATAACTCGAATGAAACTGTCTATGCATATTAGCTTTGTGAGACTCAGGCAAGTCGGAATTAATGTAGAGAATTTATAACTCGAATGAAACTGTCTATGCATATTAGCTTTGTGAGACTCAGGCAGGTCGGAATTAATGTAGAGAATTTATAACTCGAATGAAACTGTCTATGCATATTAGCTTTGTGAGACTCAGGCAGGTCGGAATTAATGTAGAGAATTTATAACTCGAATTAAACTGTCTATGCATATTAGCTTTGTGAGACTCAGGCAGGTCGGAATTAATGTAGAGAATTTATAACTCGAATGAAACTGTCTATGCATATTAGCTTTGTGAGACTAAGGCAAGTCGGAATGAATGTAGAGAATTTATAACTCGAATGAAACTGTCTATGCATATTAGCTTTGTGAGACTCAGGCAGGTCGGAATTAATGTAGAGAATTTATAACTCGAATGAAACTGTCTATGCATATTAGCTTTGTGAGACTCAGGCAGGTTGGAATTAATGTAGAGAATTTATAACTCGAATGAAACTGTCTATGCATATTAGCTTTGTGAGACTCAGGCAAGTCGGAATTAATGTAGAGAATTTATAACACGAATGAAACTGTCTATGCATATTAGCTTTGTGAGACTCAGGCAAGTCGGAATTAATGTAGAGAATTTATAACTCGAATGAAACTGTCTATGCATATTAGTTTTGTGAGACTCAGGCAGGTCGGAATTAATGTAGAGAATTTATAACTCGAATGAAACTGTCTATGCATATTAGCTTTGTGAGACTCAGGCAAGTCGGAATTAATGTAGAGAATTTATAACTCGAATGAAACTGTCTATGCATATTAGCTTTCTGAGACTCAGGCAGGTCGGAATTAATGTAGAGAATTTATAACTCGAATGAAACTGTCTATGCATATTAGCTTTGTGAGACTCAGGCAAGTCGGAATTAATGTAGAGAATTTATAACTCGAATGAAACTCTATGCATATTAGGTTTGTGAGACTCAGGCAGGTCGGAATTAATGTAGAGAATTTATAACTCGAATGAAACTGTCTATGCATATTAGCTTTGTGAGACTCAGGCAAGTCGGAATTAATGTAGAGAATTTATAACTCGAATGAAACTGTCTATGCATATTAGCTTTGTGAGACTCAGGCAGGTCGGAATTAATGTAGAGAATTTATAACTCGAATGAAACTGTCTATGCATATTAGCTTTGTGAGACTCAGGCAGGTCGGAATTAATGTAGAGAATTTATAACTCGAATGAAACTGTTTATGCATATTAGCTTTGTGAGACTCAGGCAGGTCGGAATTAATGTAGAGAATTTATAACTCGAATGAAACTGTCTATGCATATTAGCTTTGTGAGACTCAGGCAAGTCGGAATTAATGTAGAGAATTTATAACTCGAATGAAACTGTCTATGCATATTAGGTTTGTGAGACTCAGGCAGGTCGGAATTAATGTAGAGAATTTATAACTCGAATGAAACTGTCTATGCATATTAGCTTTGTGAGACTCAGGCAAGTCGGAATTAATGTAGAGAATTTATAACTCGAATGAAACTGTCTATGCATATTAGCTTTGTGAGACTCAGGCAGGTCGGAAATTAAGTAGAGAATTTATAACTCGAATGAAACTGTCTATGCATATTAGCTTTGTGAGACTCAGGCAGGTCGGAATTAATGTAGAGAATTTATAACACGAATGAAACTGTCTATGCATATTAGCTTTGTGAGACTCAGGCAAGTCGGAATTAATGTAGAGAATTTATAACTCGAATGAAACTGTCTATGCATATTAGTTTTGTGAGACTCAGGCAGGTCGAAATTAATGTAGAGAATTTATAACTCGAATGAAACTGTCTATGCATATTAGCTTTGTGAGACTCAGGAAAGTCGGAATCAATGTAGAGAATTTATAACTCGAATGAAACTGTCTATGCATATTAGCTTTGTGAGACTAAGGCAAGTCGGAATTAATGTACAGAATTTATAACTCGAATGAAACTGTCTATGCATATTAGCTTTGTGAGACTCAGGCAAGTCGGAATCAATGTAGAGAATTTATAACTCGAATGAAACTGTCTATGCATATTAGCTTTGTGAGACTCAGGCAAGTCGGAATTAATGTAGAGAATTTATAATTCGAATGAAACTGTCTATGCATATTAGCTTTGTGAGACTCAGGCAGGTCGGAATTAATGTAGAGAATTTATAACTCGAATGAAACTGTCTATGCATATTAGCTTTGTGAGACTCAGGCAAGTCGGAATTAATGTAGAGAATTTATAACTCGAATGAAACTGTCTATGCATATTAGCTTTGTGAGACTCAGGCAGGTCGGAATTAATGTAGAGAATTTATAACTCGAATGAAACTGTCTATGCATATTAGCTTTGTGAGACTCAGGCAGGTTGGAATTAATGTAGAGAATTTATAACTCGAATGAAACTGTCTATGCATATTAGCTTTGTGAGACTCAGGCAAGTCGGAATTAATGTAGAGAATTTATAACACGAATGAAACTGTCTATGCATATTAGCTTTGTGAGACTCAGGCAAGTCGGAATTAATGTAGAGAATTTATAACTCGAATGAAACTGTCTATGCATATTAGCTTTGTGAGACTCAGGCAGGTCGGAATTAATGTAGAGAATTTATAACTCGAATGAAACTGTCTATGCATATTAGCTTTCTGAGACTCAGGCAGGTCGGAATTAATGTAGAGAATTTATAACTCGAATGAAACTGTCTATGCATATTAGCTTTGTGAGACTCAGGCAAGTCGGAATTAATGTAGAGAATTTATAACTCGAATGAAACTCTATGCATATTAGGTTTGTGAGACTCAGGCAGGTCGGAATTAATGTAGAGAATTTATAACTCGAATGAAACTGTCTATGCATATTAGCTTTGTGAGACTCAGGCAAGTAGGAATTAATGTAGAGAATTTATAACTCGAATGAAACTGTCTATGCATATTAGCTTTGTGAGACTCAGGCAGGTCGGAATTAATGTAGAGAATTTATAACTCGAATGAAACTGTCTATGCATATTAGCTTTGTGAGACTCAGGCAGGTCGGAATTAATGTAGAGAATTTATAACTCGAATGAAACTGTTTATGCATATTAGCTTTGTGAGACTCAGGCAGGTCGGAATTAATGTAGAGAATTTATAACTCGAATGAAACTGTCTATGCATATTAGCTTTGTGAGACTCAGGCAAGTCGGAATTAATGTAGAGAATTTATAACTCGAATGAAACTGTCTATGCATATTAGCTTTGTGAGACTCAGGCAGGTCGGAATTAATGTAGAGAATTTATAACTCGAATGAAACTGTCTATGCATATTAGCTTTGTGAGACTCAGGCAAGTCGGAATTAATGTAGAGAATTTATAACTCGAATGAAACTGTCTATGCATATTAGCTTTGTGAGACTCAGGCAGGTCGGAAATTAAGTAGAGAATTTATAACTCGAATGAAACTGTCTATGCATATTAGCTTTGTGAGACTCAGGCAGGTCGGAATTAATGTAGAGAATTTATAACACGAATGAAACTGTCTATGCATATTAGCTTTGTGAGACTCAGGCAAGTCGGAATTAATGTAGAGAATTTATAACTCGAATGAAACTGTCTATGCATATTAGTTTTGTGAGACTCAGGCAGGTCGAAATTAATGTAGAGAATTTATAACTCGAATGAAACTGTCTATGCATATTAGCTTTGTGAGACTCAGGAAAGTCGGAATCAATGTAGAGAATTTATAACTCGAATGAAACTGTCTATGCATATTAGCTTTGTGAGACTCAGGCAAGTCGGAATTAATGTACAGAATTTATAACTCGAATGAAACTGTCTATGCATATTAGCTTTGTGAGACTCAGGCAAGTCGGAATTAATGTAGAGAATTTATAACTCGAATGAAACTGTCTATGCATATTAGCTTTGTGAGACTCAGGCAGGTCGGAATTAATGTAGAGAATTTATAACTCGAATGAAACTGTCTATGCATATTAGCTTTGTGAGACTCAGGCAGGTCGGAATTAATGTAGAGAATTTATAACTCGAATTAAACTGTCTATTCATATTAGCTTTGTGAGACTCAGGCAGGTCGGAATTAATGTAGAGAATTTATAACTCGAATGAAACTGTCTATGCATATTAGCTTTGTGAGACTAAGGCAAGTCGGAATGAATGTGAGAATTTATTACTCGAATGAAACTGTCTATGCATATTAGCTTTGTGAGACTCAGGCAGGTCGGAATTAATGTAGAGAATTTATAACTCGAATGAAACTGTCTATGCATATTAGCTTTGTGAGACTCAGGCAGGTTGGAATTAATGTAGAGAATTTATAACTCGAATGAAACTGTCTATGCATATTAGCTTTGTGAGACTCAGGCAAGTCGGAATTAATGTAGAGAATTTATAACACGAATGAAACTGTCTATGCATATTAGCTTTGTGAGACTCAGGCAAGTCGGAATTAATGTAGAGAATTTATAACTCGAATGAAACTGTCTATGCATATTAGTTTTGTGAGACTCAGGCAGGTCGGAATTAATGTAGAGAATTTATAACTCGAATGAAACTGTCTATGCATATTAGCTTTGTGAGACTCAGGCAAGTCGGAATTAATGTAGAGAATTTATAACTCGAATGAAACTGTCTATGCATATTAGCTTTCTGAGACTCAGGCAGGTCGGAATTAATGTAGAGAATTTATAACTCGAATGAAACTGTCTATGCATATTAGCTTTGTGAGACTCAGGCAAGTCGGAATTAATGTAGAGAATTTATAACTCGAATGAAACTCTATGCATATTAGGTTTGTGAGACTCAGGCAGGTCGGAATTAATGTAGAGAATTTATAACTCGAATGAAACTGTCTATGCATATTAGCTTTGTGAGACTCAGGCAAGTCGGAATTAATGTAGAGAATTTATAACTCGAATGAAACTGTCTATGCATATTAGCTTTGTGAGACTCAGGCAGGTCGGAATTAATGTAGAGAATTTATAACTCGAATGAAACTGTCTATGCATATTAGCTTTGTGAGACTCAGGCAGGTCGGAATTAATGTAGAGAATTTATAACTCGAATGAAACTGTTTATGCATATTAGCTTTGTGAGACTCAGGCAGGTCGGAATTAATGTAGAGAATTTATAACTCGAATGAAACTGTCTATGCATATTAGCTTTGTGAGACTCAGGCAAGTCGGAATTAATGTAGAGAATTTATAACTCGAATGAAACTGTCTATGCATATTAGGTTTGTGAGACTCAGGCAGGTCGGAATTAATGTAGAGAATTTATAACTCGAATGAAACTGTCTATGCATATTAGCTTTGTGAGACTCAGGCAAGTCGGAATTAATGTAGAGAATTTATAACTCGAATGAAACTGTCTATGCATATTAGCTTTGTGAGACTCAGGCAGGTCGGAAATTAAGTAGAGAATTTATAACTCGAATGAAACTGTCTATGCATATTAGCTTTGTGAGACTCAGGCAGGTCGGAATTAATGTAGAGAATTTATAACACGAATGAAACTGTCTATGCATATTAGCTTTGTGAGACTCAGGCAAGTCGGAATTAATGTAGAGAATTTATAACTCGAATGAAACTGTCTATGCATATTAGTTTTGTGAGACTCAGGCAGGTCGAAATTAATGTAGAGAATTTATAACTCGAATGAAACTGTCTATGCATATTAGCTTTGTGAGACTCAGGAAAGTCGGAATCAATGTAGAGAATTTATAACTCGAATGAAACTGTCTATGCATATTAGCTTTGTGAGACTAAGGCAAGTCGGAATTAATGTACAGAATTTATAACTCGAATGAAACTGTCTATGCATATTAGCTTTGTGAGACTCAGGCAAGTCGGAATCAATGTAGAGAATTTATAACTCGAATGAAACTGTCTATGCATATTAGCTTTGTGAGACTCAGGCAAGTCGGAATTAATGTAGAGAATTTATAATTCGAATGAAACTGTCTATGCATATTAGCTTTGTGAGACTCAGGCAGGTCGGAATTAATGTAGAGAATTTATAACTCGAATGAAACTGTCTATGCATATTAGCTTTGTGAGACTCAGGCAAGTCGGAATTAATGTAGAGAATTTATAACTCGAATGAAACTGTCTATGCATATTAGCTTTGTGAGACTCAGGCAGGTCGGAATTAATGTAGAGAATTTATAACTCGAATGAAACTGTCTATGCATATTAGCTTTGTGAGACTCAGGCAGGTTGGAATTAATGTAGAGAATTTATAACTCGAATGAAACTGTCTATGCATATTAGCTTTGTGAGACTCAGGCAAGTCGGAATTAATGTAGAGAATTTATAACACGAATGAAACTGTCTATGCATATTAGCTTTGTGAGACTCAGGCAAGTCGGAATTAATGTAGAGAATTTATAACTCGAATGAAACTGTCTATGCATATTAGCTTTGTGAGACTCAGGCAGGTCGGAATTAATGTAGAGAATTTATAACTCGAATGAAACTGTCTATGCATATTAGCTTTCTGAGACTCAGGCAGGTCGGAATTAATGTAGAGAATTTATAACTCGAATGAAACTGTCTATGCATATTAGCTTTGTGAGACTCAGGCAAGTCGGAATTAATGTAGAGAATTTATAACTCGAATGAAACTCTATGCATATTAGGTTTGTGAGACTCAGGCAGGTCGGAATTAATGTAGAGAATTTATAACTCGAATGAAACTGTCTATGCATATTAGCTTTGTGAGACTCAGGCAAGTCGGAATTAATGTAGAGAATTTATAACTCGAATGAAACTGTCTATGCATATTAGCTTTGTGAGACTCAGGCAGGTCGGAATTAATGTAGAGAATTTATAACTCGAATGAAACTGTCTATGCATATTAGCTTTGTGAGACTCAGGCAGGTCGGAATTAATGTAGAGAATTTATAACTCGAATGAAACTGTTTATGCATATTAGCTTTGTGAGACTCAGGCAGGTCGGAATTAATGTAGAGAATTTATAACTCGAATGAAACTGTCTATGCATATTAGCTTTGTGAGACTCAGGCAAGTCGGAATTAATGTAGAGAATTTATAACTCGAATGAAACTGTCTATGCATATTAGCTTTGTGAGACTCAGGCAGGTCGGAATTAATGTAGAGAATTTATAACTCGAATGAAACTGTCTATGCATATTAGCTTTGTGAGACTCAGGCAAGTCGGAATTAATGTAGAGAATTTATAACTCGAATGAAACTGTCTATGCATATTAGCTTTGTGAGACTCAGGCAGGTCGGAAATTAAGTAGAGAATTTATAACTCGAATGAAACTGTCTATGCATATTAGCTTTGTGAGACTCAGGCAGGTCGGAATTAATGTAGAGAATTTATAACACGAATGAAACTGTCTATGCATATTAGCTTTGTGAGACTCAGGCAAGTCGGAATTAATGTAGAGAATTTATAACTCGAATGAAACTGTCTATGCATATTAGTTTTGTGAGACTCAGGCAGGTCGAAATTAATGTAGAGAATTTATAACTCGAATGAAACTGTCTATGCATATTAGCTTTGTGAGACTCAGGAAAGTCGGAATCAATGTAGAGAATTTATAACTCGAATGAAACTGTCTATGCATATTAGCTTTGTGAGACTCAGGCAAGTCGGAATTAATGTACAGAATTTATAACTCGAATGAAACTGTCTATGCATATTAGCTTTGTGAGACTCAGGCAAGTCGGAATCAATGTAGAGAATTTATAACTCGAATGAAACTGTCTATGCATATTAGCTTTGTGAGACTCAGGCAAGTCGGAATTAATGTAGAGAATTTATAATTCGAATGAAACTGTCTATGCATATTAGCTTTGTGAGACTCAGGCAGGTCGGAATTAATGTAGAGAATTTATAACTCGAATGAAACTGTCTATGCATATTAGCTTTGTGAGACTCAGGCAAGTCGGAATTAATGTAGAGAATTTATAACTCGAATGAAACTGTCTATGCATATTAGCTTTGTGAGACTCAGGCAGGTCGGAATTAATGTAGAGAATTTATAACTCGAATGAAACTGTCTATGCATATTAGCTTTGTGAGACTCAGGCAGGTTGGAATTAATGTAGAGAATTTATAACTCGAATGAAACTGTCTATGCATATTAGCTTTGTGAGACTCAGGCAAGTCGGAATTTATGTAGAGAATTTATAACACGAATGAAACTGTCTATGCATATTAGCTTTGTGAGACTCAGGCAAGTCGGAATTAATGTAGAGAATTTATAACTCGAATGAAACTGTCTATGCATATTAGCTTTGTGAGACTCAGGCAGGTCGGAATTAATGTAGAGAATTTATAACTCGAATGAAACTGTCTATGCATATTAGCTTTGTGAGACTCAGGCAGGTCGGAATTAATGTAGAGAATTTATAACTCGAATGAAACTGTGTATGCATATTAGCTTTGTGAGACTCAGGCAAGTCGGAATTAATGTAGAGAACTTATAACTCGAATGAAACTCTATGCATATTAGGTTTGTGAGACTCAGGCAGGTCGGAATTAATGTAGAGAATTTATAACTCGAATGAAACTGTCTATGCATATTAGCTTTGTGAGACTCAGGCAAGTCGGAATTAATGTAGAGAATTTATAACTCGAATGAAACTGTCTATGCATATAAGCTTTGTGAGACTCAGGCAGGTCGGAATTAATGTAGAGAATTTATAACTCGAATGAAACTGTCTATGCATATTAGCTTTGTGAGACTCAGGCAGGTCGGAATTAATGTAGCGAATTTATAACTCGAATGAAACTGTTTATGCATATTAGCTTTGTGAGACTCAGGCAGGTCGGAATTAATGTAGAGAATTTATAACTCGAATGAAACTGTCTATGCATATTAGCTTTGTGAGACTCAGGCAAGTCGGAATTAATGTAGAGAATTTATAACTCGAATGAAACTGTCTATGCATATTAGCTTTGTGAGACTCAGGCAGGTCGGAAATTATGTAGAGAATTTATAACACGAATGAAACTGTCTATGCATATTAGCTTTGTGAGACTCAGGCAAGTCGGAATTAATGTAGAGAATTTATAACTCGAATGAAACTGTCTATGCATATTAGTTTTGTGAGACTCAGGCAGGTCGGAATTAATGTAGAGAATTTATAACTCGAATGAAACTGTCTATGCATATTAGCTTTGTGAGACTCAGGCAAGTCGGAATTAATGTAGAGAATTTATAACTCGAATGAAACTGTCTATGCATATTAGCTTTGTGAGACTCAGGCAGGTCGGAATTAATGTAGAGAATTTATAACTCGAATGAAACTGTCTATGCATATTAGCTTTGTGAGACTCAGGCAAGTCGGAATTAATGTAGAGAATTTATAACTCGAATGAAACTCTATGCATATTAGGTTTGTGAGACTCAGGCAGGTCGGAATTAATGTAGAGAATTTATAACTCGAATGAAACTGTCTATGCATATTAGCTTTGTGAGACTCAGGCAAGTCGGAATTAATGTAGAGAATTTATAACTCGAATGAAACTGTCTATGCATATAAGCTTTGTGAGACTCAGGCAGGTCGGAATTAATGTAGAGAATTTATAACTCGAATGAAACTGTCTATGCATATTAGCTTTGTGAGACTAAGGCAGGTCGGAATTAATGTAGAGAATTTATAACTCGAATGAAACTGTTTATGCATATTAGCTTTGTGAGACTCAGGCAAGTCGGAATTAATGTAGAGAATTTATAACTCGAATGAAACTGTCTATGCATATTAGGTTTGTGAGACTCAGGCAGGTCGGAATTAATGTAGAGAATTTATAACTCGAATGAAACTGTCTATGCATATTAGCTTTGTGAGACTCAGGCAAGTCGGAATTAATGTAGAGAATTTATAACTCGAATTAAACTGTCTATGCATATTAGCTTTGTGAGACTCAGGCAGGTCGGAAATTATGTAGAGAATTTATAACTCGAATGAAACTGTCTATGCATATTAGCTTTGTGAGACTCAGGCAGGTCGGAATTAATGTAGAGAATTTATAACACGAATGAAACTGTCTATGCATATTAGCTTTGTGAGACTCAGGCAAGTCGGAATTAATGTAGAGAATTTATAACTCGAATTAAACTGTCTATGCATATTAGTTTTGTGAGACTCAGGCAGGTCGAAATTAATGTAGAGAATTTATAACTCGAATGAAACTGTCTATGCATATTAGCTTTGTGAGACTCAGGAAAGTCGGAATCAATGTAGAGAATTTATAACTCGAATGAAACTGTCTATGCATATTAGCTTTGTGAGACTCAGGCAAGTCGGAATTAATGTACAGAATTTATAACTCGAATGAAACTGTCTATGCATATTAGCTTTGTGAGACTCAGGCAAGTCGGAATCAATGTAGAGAATTTATAACTCGAATGAAACTGTCTATGCATATTAGCTTTGTGAGACTCAGGCAAGTCGGAATTAATGTAGAGAATTTATAATTCGAATGAAACTGTCTATGCATATTAGCTTTGTGAGACTCAGGCAGGTCGGAATTAATGTAGAGAATTTATAACTCGAATGAAACTGTCTATGCATATTAGCTTTGTGAGACTCAGGCAAGTCGGAATTAATGTAGAGAATTTATAACTCGAATGAAACTGTCTATGCATATTAGCTTTGTGAGACTCAGGCAGGTCGGAATTAATGTAGAGAATTTATAACTCGAATGAAACTGTCTATGCATATTAGCTTTGTGAGACTCAGGCAAGTCGGAATTAATGTAGAGAATTTATAACTCGAATGAAACTGTCTATGCATATTAGCTTTGTGAGACTCAGGCAGGTCGGAATTAATGTAGAGAATTTATAACTCGAATGAAACTGTCTATGCATATTAGCTTTGTGAGACTCAGGCAGGTCGGAATTAATGTAGAGAATTTATAACTCGAATGAAACTGTTTATGCATATTAGCTTTGTGAGACTCAGGCAGGTCGGAATTAATGTAGAGAATTTATAACTCGAATGAAACTGTCTATGCATATTAGCTTTGTGAGACTCAGGCAAGTCGGAATTAATGTAGAGAATTTATAACTCGAATGAAACTGTCTATGCATATTAGCTTTGTGAGACTCAGGCAAGTCGGAATTAATGTAGAGAATTTATAACTCGAATGAAACTGTCTATGCATATTAGCTTTGTGAGACTCAGGCAGGTCGGAAATTATGTAGAGAATTTATAAATCGAATGAAACTGTCTATGCATATTAGCTTTGTGAGACTCAGGCAGGTCGGAATTAATGTAGAGAATTTATAACTCGAATGAAACTGTCTATGCATATTAGCTGTGTGAGACTCAGGCAGGTCGGAATTAATGCAGAGAATTTATAACTCGAATGAAACTGTTTATGCATATTAGCTTTGTGAGACTCAGGCAAGTCGGAATTAATGTAGAGAATTTATAACTCGAATGAAACTGTCTATGCATATTAGCTTTGTGAGACGCAGGCAGGTCGGAATTAATGTAGAGAATTTATAACTCGAATTAAACTGTCTATGCATATTAGCTGTGTGAGACTCAGGCAAGTCGGAATTAATGTAGAGAATTTATAACTCGAATGAAACTGTCTATGCATATTAGCTTTGTGAGACTCAGGCAGGTCGGAATTAATGTAGAGAATTTATAACTCGAATGAAACTATCTATGCATATTAGCTTTGTGAGACTCAGGCAGGTCGGAATTAATGTAGAGAATTTATAACTCGAATGAAACTGTCTATGCATATTAGCTTTGTGAGACTCAGGCAAGTCGGAATTAATGTAGAGAATTTATAACTCGAATGAAACTGTCTATGCATATTAGCTTTGTGAGACTCAGGCAGGTCGGAATTAATGTAGAGAATTTATAACTCGAATGAAACTGTCTATGCATATTAGCTTTGTGAGACTCAGGCAGGTCGGAATTAATGTAGAGAATTTATAACTCGAATGAAACTGTCTATGCATATTAGCTTTGTGAGACTCAGGCAGGTCGGAATTAATGTAGAGAATTTATAACTCGAATGAAACTGTCTATGCATATTAGCTTTGTGAGACTCAGGCAGGTCGGAATTAATGTAGAGAATTTATAACTCGAATGAAACTGTCTATGCATATTAGCTTTGTGAGACTCAGGCAAGTCCGAATTAATGTAGAGAATTTATAACTCGAATGAAACTGTCTATGCATATTAGCTTTGTGAGACTCAGGCAAGTCGGAATTAATGTAGAGAATTTATAACTCGAATGAAACTGTCTATGCATATTAGCTTTGTGAGACTCAGGCAGGTCGGAATTAATGTAGAGAATTTATAACACGAATGAAACTGTCTATGCATATTAGCTTTGTGAGACTCAGGCAAGTCGGAATTAATGTAGAGAATTTATAACTCGAATGAAACTGTCTATGCATATTAGTTTTGTGAGACTCAGGCAGGTCGAAATTAATGTAGAGAATTTATAACTCGAATGAAACTGTCTATGCATATTAGCTTTGTGAGACTCAGGAAAGTCGGAATCAATGTAGAGAATTTATAACTCGAATGAAACTGTCTATGCATATTAGCTTTGTGAGACTAAGGCAAGTCGGAATTAATGTACAGAATTTATAACTCGAATGAAACTGTCTATGCATATTAGCTTTGTGAGACTCAGGCAAGTCGGAATCAATGTAGAGAATTTATAACTCGAATGAAACTGTCTATGCATATTAGCTTTGTGAGACTCAGGCAAGTCGGAATTAATGTAGAGAATTTATAATTCGAATGAAACTGTCTATGCATATTAGCTTTGTGAGACTCAGGCAGGTCGGAATTAATGTAGAGAATTTATAACTCGAATGAAACTGTCTATGCATATTAGCTTTGTGAGACTCAGGCAAGTCGGAATTAATGTAGAGAATTTATAACTCGAATGAAACTGTCTATGCATATTAGCTTTGTGAGACTCAGGCAGGTCGGAATTAATGTAGAGAATTTATAACTCGAATGAAACTGTCTATGCATATTAGCTTTGTGAGACTCAGGCAGGTTGGAATTAATGTAGAGAATTTATAACTCGAATGAAACTGTCTATGCATATTAGCTTTGTGAGACTCAGGCAAGTCGGAATTAATGTAGAGAATTTATAACACGAATGAAACTGTCTATGCATATTAGCTTTGTGAGACTCAGGCAAGTCGGAATTAATGTAGAGAATTTATAACTCGAATGAAACTGTCTATGCATATTAGCTTTGTGAGACTCAGGCAGGTCGGAATTAATGTAGAGAATTTATAACTCGAATGAAACTGTCTATGCATATTAGCTTTCTGAGACTCAGGCAGGTCGGAATTAATGTAGAGAATTTATAACTCGAATGAAACTGTCTATGCATATTAGCTTTGTGAGACTCAGGCAAGTCGGAATTAATGTAGAGAATTTATAACTCGAATGAAACTCTATGCATATTAGGTTTGTGAGACTCAGGCAGGTCGGAATTAATGTAGAGAATTTATAACTCGAATGAAACTGTCTATGCATATTAGCTTTGTGAGACTCAGGCAAGTCGGAATTAATGTAGAGAATTTATAACTCGAATGAAACTGTCTATGCATATTAGCTTTGTGAGACTCAGGCAGGTCGGAATTAATGTAGAGAATTTATAACTCGAATGAAACTGTCTATGCATATTAGCTTTGTGAGACTCAGGCAGGTCGGAATTAATGTAGAGAATTTATAACTCGAATGAAACTGTTTATGCATATTAGCTTTGTGAGACTCAGGCAGGTCGGAATTAATGTAGAGAATTTATAACTCGAATGAAACTGTCTATGCATATTAGCTTTGTGAGACTCAGGCAAGTCGGAATTAATGTAGAGAATTTATAACTCGAATGAAACTGTCTATGCATATTAGCTTTGTGAGACTCAGGCAGGTCGGAATTAATGTAGAGAATTTATAACTCGAATGAAACTGTCTATGCATATTAGCTTTGTGAGACTCAGGCAAGTCGGAATTAATGTAGAGAATTTATAACTCGAATGAAACTGTCTATGCATATTAGCTTTGTGAGACTCAGGCAGGTCGGAAATTAAGTAGAGAATTTATAACTCGAATGAAACTGTCTATGCATATTAGCTTTGTGAGACTCAGGCAGGTCGGAATTAATGTAGAGAATTTATAACACGAATGAAACTGTCTATGCATATTAGCTTTGTGAGACTCAGGCAAGTCGGAATTAATGTAGAGAATTTATAACTCGAATGAAACTGTCTATGCATATTAGTTTTGTGAGACTCAGGCAGGTCGAAATTAATGTAGAGAATTTATAACTCGAATGAAACTGTCTATGCATATTAGCTTTGTGAGACTCAGGAAAGTCGGAATCAATGTAGAGAATTTATAACTCGAATGAAACTGTCTATGCATATTAGCTTTGTGAGACTCAGGCAAGTCGGAATTAATGTACAGAATTTATAACTCGAATGAAACTGTCTATGCATATTAGCTTTGTGAGACTCAGGCAAGTCGGAATCAATGTAGAGAATTTATAACTCGAATGAAACTGTCTATGCATATTAGCTTTGTGAGACTCAGGCAAGTCGGAATTAATGTAGAGAATTTATAATTCGAATGAAACTGTCTATGCATATTAGCTTTGTGAGACTCAGGCAGGTCGGAATTAATGTAGAGAATTTATAACTCGAATGAAACTGTCTATGCATATTAGCTTTGTGAGACTCAGGCAAGTCGGAATTAATGTAGAGAATTTATAACTCGAATGAAACTGTCTATGCATATTAGCTTTGTGAGACTCAGGCAGGTCGGAATTAATGTAGAGAATTTATAACTCGAATGAAACTGTCTATGCATATTAGCTTTGTGAGACTCAGGCAGGTTGGAATTAATGTAGAGAATTTATAACTCGAATGAAACTGTCTATGCATATTAGCTTTGTGAGACTCAGGCAAGTCGGAATTTATGTAGAGAATTTATAACACGAATGAAACTGTCTATGCATATTAGCTTTGTGAGACTCAGGCAAGTCGGAATTAATGTAGAGAATTTATAACTCGAATGAAACTGTCTATGCATATTAGCTTTGTGAGACTCAGGCAGGTCGGAATTAATGTAGAGAATTTATAACTCGAATGAAACTGTCTATGCATATTAGCTTTGTGAGACTCAGGCAGGTCGGAATTAATGTAGAGAATTTATAACTCGAATGAAACTGTGTATGCATATTAGCTTTGTGAGACTCAGGCAAGTCGGAATTAATGTAGAGAACTTATAACTCGAATGAAACTCTATGCATATTAGGTTTGTGAGACTCAGGCAGGTCGGAATTAATGTAGAGAATTTATAACTCGAATGAAACTGTCTATGCATATTAGCTTTGTGAGACTCAGGCAAGTCGGAATTAATGTAGAGAATTTATAACTCGAATGAAACTGTCTATGCATATAAGCTTTGTGAGACTCAGGCAGGTCGGAATTAATGTAGAGAATTTATAACTCGAATGAAACTGTCTATGCATATTAGCTTTGTGAGACTCAGGCAGGTCGGAATTAATGTAGCGAATTTATAACTCGAATGAAACTGTCTATGCATATTAGCTTTGTGAGACTCAGGCAAGTCGGAATTAATGTAGAGAATTTATAACTCGAATGAAACTGTCTATGCATATAAGCTTTGTGAGACTCAGGCAGGTCGGAATTAATGTAGAGAATTTATAACTCGAATGAAACTGTCTATGCATATTAGCTTTGTGAGACTCAGGCAAGTCGGAATTAATGTAGAGAATTTATAACTCGAATGAAACTGTCTATGCATATTAGCTTTGTGAGACTCAGGCAGGTCGGAAATTATGTAGAGAATTTATAACTCGAATGAAACTGTCTATGCATATTAGCTTTGTGAGACTCAGGCAGGTCGGAATTAATGTAGAGAATTTATAACACGAATGAAACTGTCTATGCATATTAGCTTTGTGAGACTCAGGCGAGTCGGAATTAATGTAGAGAATTTATAACTCGAATGAAACTGTCTATGCATATTAGTTTTGTGAGACTCAGGCAGGTCGAAATTAATGTAGAGAATTTATAACTCGAATGAAACTGTCTATGCATATTAGCTTTGTGAGACTCAGGCAAGTCGGAATTAATGTACAGAATTTATAACTCGAATGAAACTGTCTATGCATATTAGCTTTGTGAGACTCAGGCAGGTCGGAATTAATGTAGAGAATTTATAACTCGAATGAAACTGTCTATGCATATTAGCTTTGTGAGACTCAGGCAGGTCGGAATTAATGTAGAGAATTTATAACTCGAATTAAACTGTCTATGCATATTAGCTTTGTGAGACTCAGGCAGGTCGGAATTAATGTAGAGAATTTATAACTCGAATGAAACTGTCTATGCATATTAGCTTTGTGAGACTCAGGCAAGTCGGAATTAATGTAGAGAATTTATAACTCGAATGAAACTGTCTATGCATATTAGCTTTGTGAGACTCAGGCAGGTCGGAATTAATGTAGAGAATTTATAACTAGAATTAAACTGTCTATGCATATTAGCTTTGTGAGACTCAGGCAGGTTGGAATTAATGTAGAGAATTTATAACTCGGATGAAACTGTCTATGCATATTAGCTTTGTGAGACTCAGGCAAGTCGGAATTAATGTAGAGAATTTATAACACGAATGAAACTGTCTATGCATATTAGCTTTGTGAGACTCAGGCAAGTCGGAATTAATGTAGAGAATTTATAACTCGAATGAAACTGTCTATGCATATAGTTTTGTGAGACTCAGGCAGGTCGGAATTAATGTAGAGAATTTATAACTCGAATGAAACTGTCTATGCATATTAGCTTTGTGAGACTCAGGCAGGTCGGAATTAATGTAGAGAATTTATAACTCGAATGAAACTGTCTATGCATATTAGCTTTGTGAGACTCAGGCAAGTCGGAATTAATGTAGAGAATTTATAACTCGAATGAAACTGTCTATGCATATTAGCTTTCTGAGACTCAGGCAGGTCGGAATTAATGTAGAGAATTTATAACTCGAATGAAACTGTCTATGCATATTAGCTTTGTGAGACTCAGGCAAGTCGGAATTAATGTAGAGAATTTATAACTCGAATGAAACTCTATGCATATTAGGTTTGTGAGACTCAGGCAGGTCGGAATTAATGTAGAGAATTTATAACTCGAATGAAACTGTCTATGCATATTAGCTTTGTGAGACTCAGGCAAGTCGGAATTAATGTAGAGAATTTATAACTCGAATGAAACTGTCTATGCATATTAGCTTTCTGAGACTCAGGCAGGTCGGAATTAATGTAGAGAATTTATAACTCGAATGAAACTGTCTATGCATATTAGCTTTGTGAGACTCAGGCAGGTCGGAATTAATGTAGAGAATTTATAACTCGAATGAAACTGTCTATGCATATTAGCTTTGTGAGACTCAGGCAATTCGGATTTAATGTAGAGAATTTATAACTCGAATGAAACTGTCTATGCATATTAGCTTTGTGAGACTCAGGCAGGTCGGAATTAATGTAGAGAATTTATAACTCGAATGAAAATGTCTATGCATATTAGCTTTGTGAGACTCAGGCAAGTCGGAATTAATGTACAGAATTTATAACTCGAATGAAACTGTCTATGCATATTAGCTTTGTGAGACTCAGGCAGGTCGGAATTAATGTAGAGAATTTATAACTCGAATGAAACTGTCTATGCATATTAGCTTTGTGAGACTCAGGCAGGTCGGAATTAATGTAGAGAATTTATAACTCGAATGAAACTCTATGCATATTAGCTTTGTGAGACTCAGGCAAGTCGGAATTAATGTAGAGAATTTATAACTCGAATGAAACTGTCTATGCATATTAGCTTTGTGAGACTCAGGCAGGTCGGAATTTGTGTAGAGAATTTATAACTCGCATGAAACTGTCTATGCATATTAGCTTTGTGAGACTCAGGCAGGTTGGAATTAATGTAGAGAATTTATAACTCGAATGAAACTGTCTATGCATATTAGCTTTGTGAGACTCAGGCAAGTCGGAATTAATGTAGAGAATTTATAACACGAATGAAACTGTCTATGCATATTAGCTTTGTGAGACTCAGGCAAGTCGGAATTAATGTAGAGAATTTATAACTCGAATGAAACTGTCTATGCATATTAGTTTTGTGAGACTCAGGCAGGTCGGAATTAATGTAGAGAATTTATAACTCGAATGAAACTGTCTATGCATATTAGCTTTGTGAGACTCAGGCAAGTCGGAATTAATGTAGAGAATTTATAAGTCGAATGAAACTGTCTATGCATATTAGCTTTGTGAGACTCAGGCAGGTCGGAATTAATGTAGAGAATTTATAACTCGAATGAAACTGTCTATGCATATTAGCTTTGTGAGACTCAGGAAAGTCGGAATTAATGTAGAGAATTTATAACTCGAATGAAACTGTCTATGCATATTAGCTTTGTGAGACTCAGGCAGGTCGGAATTAATGTAGAGAATTTATAACTCGAATGAAACTGTCTATGCATATTAGCTTTGTGAGACTCAGGCAAGTCGGAATTAATGTAGAGAATTTATAACTCGAATGAAACTGTCTATGCATATTAGCTTTGTGAGACTCAAGCAGGTCAGAATTAATGTAGAGAATTTATAACTCGAATGAAACTGTCTATGCATATTAGCTTTGTGAGACTCAGGCAGGTTGGAATTAATGTAGAGAATTTATAACTCGAATGAAACTGTCTATGCATATTAGCTTTGTGAGACTCAGGCAAGTCGGAATTAATGTAGAGAATTTATAACTCGAATGAAACTGTCTATGCATATTAGTTTTGTGAGACTCAGGCAGGTCGGAATTAATGTAGAGAATTTATAACTCGAATGAAACTGTCTATGCATATTAGCTTTGTGAGACTCAGGCAAGTCGGAATTAATGTAGAGAATTTATAACTCGAATGAAACTGTCTATGCATATTAGCTTTGTGAGACTCAGGCAGGTCGGAATTAATGTAGAGAATTTATAACTCGAATGAAACTGTCTATGCATATTAGCTTTGTGAGACTCAGGCAAGTCGGAATTAATGTAGAGAATTTATAACTCGAATGAAACTCTATGCATATTAGGTTTGTGAGACTCAGGCAGGTCGGAATTAATGTAGAGAATTTATAACTCGAATGAAACTGTCTATGCATATTAGCTTTGTGAGACTCAGGCAAGTCGGAATTAATGTAGAGAATTTATAACTCGAATGAAACTGTCTATGCATATAAGCTTTGTGAGACTCAGGCAGGTCGGAATTAATGTAGAGAATTTATAACTCGAATGAAACTGTCTATGCATATTAGCTTTGTGAGACTCAGGCAGGTCGGAATTAATGTAGAGAATTTATAACTCGAATGAAACTGTTTATGCATATTAGCTTTGTGAGACTCAGGCAAGTCGGAATTAATGTAGAGAATTTATAACTCGAATGAAACTGTCTATGCATATTAGCTTTGTGAGACTCAGGCAGGTCGGAATTTGTGTAGAGAATTTATAACTCGCATGAAACTGTCTATGCATATTAGCTTTGTGAGACTCAGGCAGGTTGGAATTAATGTAGAGAATTTATAACTCGAATGAAACTGTCTATGCATATTAGCTTTGTGAGACTCAGGCAAGTCGGAATTAATGTAGAGAATTTATAACACGAATGAAACTGTCTATGCATATTAGCTTTGTGAGACTCAGGCAAGTCGGAATTAATGTAGAGAATTTATAACTCGAATGAAACTGTCTATGCATATTAGTTTTGTGAGACTCAGGCAGGTCGGAATTAATGTAGAGAATTTATAACTCGAATGAAACTGTCTATGCATATTAGCTTTGTGAGACTCAGGCAAGTCGGAATTAATGTAGAGAATTTATAAGTCGAATGAAACTGTCTATGCATATTAGCTTTGTGAGACTCAGGCAGGTCGGAATTAATGTAGAGAATTTATAACTCGAATGAAACTGTCTATGCATATTAGCTTTGTGAGACTCAGGAAAGTCGGAATTAATGTAGAGAATTTATAACTCGAATGAAACTGTCTATGCATATTAGCTTTGTGAGACTCAGGCAGGTCGGAATTAATGTAGAGAATTTATAACTCGAATGAAACTGTCTATGCATATTAGCTTTGTGAGACTCAGGCAAGTCGGAATTAATGTAGAGAATTTATAACTCGAATGAAACTGTCTATGCATATTAGCTTTGTGAGACTCAAGCAGGTCAGAATTAATGTAGAGAATTTATAACTCGAATGAAACTGTCTATGCATATTAGCTTTGTGAGACTCAGGCAGGTTGGAATTAATGTAGAGAATTTATAACTCGAATGAAACTGTCTATGCATATTAGCTTTGTGAGACTCAGGCAAGTCGGAATTAATGTAGAGAATTTATAACACGAATGAAACTGTCTATGCATATTAGCTTTGTGAGACTCAGGCAAGTCGGAATTAATGTAGAGAATTTATAACTCGAATGAAACTGTCTATGCATATTAGTTTTGTGAGACTCAGGCAGGTCGGAATTAATGTAGAGAATTTATAACTCGAATGAAACTGTCTATGCATATTAGCTTTGTGAGACTCAGGCAAGTCGGAATTAATGTAGAGAATTTATAACTCGAATGAAACTGTCTATGCATATTAGCTTTGTGAGACTCAGGCAGGTCGGAATTAATGTAGAGAATTTATAACTCGAATGAAACTGTCTATGCATATTAGCTTTGTGAGACTCAGGCAAGTCGGAATTAATGTAGAGAATTTATAACTCGAATGAAACTCTATGCATATTAGGTTTGTGAGACTCAGGCAGGTCGGAATTAATGTAGAGAATTTATAACTCGAATGAAACTGTCTATGCATATTAGCTTTGTGAGACTCAGGCAAGTCGGAATTAATGTAGAGAATTTATAACTCGAATGAAACTGTCTATGCATATAAGCTTTGTGAGACTCAGGCAGGTCGGAATTAATGTAGAGAATTTATAACTCGAATGAAACTGTCTATGCATATTAGCTTTGTGAGACTAAGGCAGGTCGGAATTAATGTAGAGAATTTATAACTCGAATGAAACTGTTTATGCATATTAGCTTTGTGAGACTCAGGCAAGTCGGAATTAATGTAGAGAATTTATAACTCGAATGAAACTGTCTATGCATATTAGGTTTGTGAGACTCAGGCAGGTCGGAATTAATGTAGAGAATTTATAACTCGAATGAAACTGTCTATGCATATTAGCTTTGTGAGACTCAGGCAAGTCGGAATTAATGTAGAGAATTTATAACTCGAATTAAACTGTCTATGCATATTAGCTTTGTGAGACTCAGGCAGGTCGGAAATTATGTAGAGAATTTATAACTCGAATGAAACTGTCTATGCATATTAGCTTTGTGAGACTCAGGCAGGTCGGAATTAATGTAGAGAATTTATAACACGAATGAAACTGTCTATGCATATTAGCTTTGTGAGACTCAGGCAAGTCGGAATTAATGTAGAGAATTTATAACTCGAATTAAACTGTCTATGCATATTAGTTTTGTGAGACTTAGGCAGGTCGAAATTAATGTAGAGAATTTATAACTCGAATGAAACTGTCTATGCATATTAGCTTTGTGAGACTCAGGAAAGTCGGAATCAATGTAGAGAATTTATAACTCGAATGAAACTGTCTATGCATATTAGCTTTGTGAGACTCAGGCAAGTCGGAATTAATGTACAGAATTTATAACTCGAATGAAACTGTCTATGCATATTAGCTTTGTGAGACTCAGGCAAGTCGGAATCAATGTAGAGAATTTATAACTCGAATGAAACTGTCTATGCATATTAGCTTTGTGAGACTCAGGCAAGTCGGAATTAATGTAGAGAATTTATAATTCGAATGAAACTGTCTATGCATATTAGCTTTGTGAGACTCAGGCAGGTCGGAATTAATGTAGAGAATTTATAACTCGAATGAAACTGTCTATGCATATTAGCTTTGTGAGACTCAGGCAAGTCGGAATTAATGTAGAGAATTTATAACTCGAATGAAACTGTCTATGCATATTAGCTTTGTGAGACTCAGGCAGGTCGGAATTAATGTAGAGAATTTATAACTCGAATGAAACTGTCTATGCATATTAGCTTTGTGAGACTCAGGCAAGTCGGAATTAATGTAGAGAATTTATAACTCGAATGAAACTGTCTATGCATATTAGCTTTGTGAGACTCAGGCAGGTCGGAATTAATGTAGAGAATTTATAACTCGAATGAAACTGTCTATGCATATTAGCTTTGTGAGACTCAGGCAGGTCGGAATTAATGTAGAGAATTTATAACTCGAATGAAACTGTTTATGCATATTAGCTTTGTGAGACTCAGGCAGGTCGGAATTAATGTAGAGAATTTATAACTCGAATGAAACTGTCTATGCATATTAGCTTTGTGAGACTCAGGCAAGTCGGAATTAATGTAGAGAATTTATAACTCGAATGAAACTGTCTATGCATATTAGCTTTGTGAGACTCAGGCAAGTCGGAATTAATGTAGAGAATTTATAACTCGAATGAAACTGTCTATGCATATTAGCTTTGTGAGACTCAGGCAGGTCGGAAATTATGTAGAGAATTTATAAATCGAATGAAACTGTCTATGCATATTAGCTTTGTGAGACTCAGGCAGGTCGGAATTAATGTAGAGAATTTATAACTCGAATGAAACTGTCTATGCATATTAGCTGTGTGAGACTCAGGCAGGTCGGAATTAATGCAGAGAATTTATAACTCGAATGAAACTGTTTATGCATATTAGCTTTGTGAGACTCAGGCAAGTCGGAATTAATGTAGAGAATTTATAACTCGAATGAAACTGTCTATGCATATTAGCTTTGTGAGACGCAGGCAGGTCGGAATTAATGTAGAGAATTTATAACTCGAATTAAACTGTCTATGCATATTAGCTGTGTGAGACTCAGGCAAGTCGGAATTAATGTAGAGAATTTATAACTCGAATGAAACTGTCTATGCATATTAGCTTTGTGAGACTCAGGCAGGTCGGAATTAATGTAGAGAATTTATAACTCGAATGAAACTATCTATGCATATTAGCTTTGTGAGACTCAGGCAGGTCGGAATTAATGTAGAGAATTTATAACTCGAATGAAACTGTCTATGCATATTAGCTTTGTGAGACTCAGGCAAGTCGGAATTAATGTAGAGAATTTATAACTCGAATGAAACTGTCTATGCATATTAGCTTTGTGAGACTCAGGCAGGTCGGAATTAATGTAGAGAATTTATAACTCGAATGAAACTGTCTATGCATATTAGCTTTGTGAGACTCAGGCAGGTCGGAATTAATGTAGAGAATTTATAACTCGAATGAAACTGTCTATGCATATTAGCTTTGTGAGACTCAGGCAGGTCGGAATTAATGTAGAGAATTTATAACTCGAATGAAACTGTCTATGCATATTAGCTTTGTGAGACTCAGGCAGGTCGGAATTAATGTAGAGAATTTATAACTCGAATGAAACTGTCTATGCATATTAGCTTTGTGAGACTCAGGCAAGTCCGAATTAATGTAGAGAATTTATAACTCGAATGAAACTGTCTATGCATATTAGCTTTGTGAGACTCAGGCAAGTCGGAATTAATGTAGAGAATTTATAACTCGAATGAAACTGTCTATGCATATTAGCTTTGTGAGACTCAGGCAGGTCGGAATTAATGTAGAGAATTTATAACTCGAATGAAACTGTCTATGCATATTAGCTTTGTGAGACTCAGGCAGGTCGGAATTAATGTAGAGAATTTATAACTCGAATGAAACTGTCTATGCATATTAGCTTTGTGAGACTCAGGCAAGTCGGAATTAATGTAGAGAATTTATAACTCGAATGAAACTCTATGCATATTAGGTTTGTGAGACTCAGGCAGGTCGGAATTAATGTAGAGAATTTATAACTCGAATGAAACTGTCTATGCATATTAGCTTTGTGAGACTCAGGCAAGTCGGAATTAATGTAGAGAATTTATAACTCGAATGAAACTGTCTATGCATATAAGCTTTGTGAGACTCAGGCAGGTCGGAATTAATGTAGAGAATTTATAACTCGAATGAAACTGTCTATGCATATTAGCTTTGTGAGACTCAGGCAGGTCGGAATTAATGTAGAGAATTTATAACTCGAATGAAACTGTTTATGCATATTAGCTTTGTGAGACTCAGGCAGGTCGGAATTAATGTAGAGAATTTATAACTCGAATGAAACTGTCTATGCATATTAGGTTTGTGAGACTCAGGCAGGTCGGAATTAATGTAGAGAATTTATAACTCGAATGAAACTGTCTATGCATATTAGCTTTGTGAGACTCAGGCAAGTCGGAATTAATGTAGAGAATTTATAACTCGAATTAAACTGTCTATGCATATTAGCTTTGTGAGACTCAGGCAGGTCGGAAATTATGTAGAGAATTTATAACTCGAATGAAACTGTCTATGCATATTAGCTTTGTGAGACTCAGGCAGGTCGGAATTAATGTAGAGAATTTATAACACGAATGAAACTGTCTATGCATATTAGCTTTGTGAGACTCAGGCAAGTCGGAATTAATGTAGAGAATTTATAACTCGAATTAAACTGTCTATGCATATTAGTTTTGTGAGACTCAGGCAGGTCGAAATTAATGTAGAGAATTTATAACTCGAATGAAACTGTCTATGCATATTAGCTTTGTGAGACTCAGGAAAGTCGGAATCAATGTAGAGAATTTATAACTCGAATGAAACTGTCTATGCATATTAGCTTTGTGAGACTCAGGCAAGTCGGAATTAATGTACAGAATTTATAACTCGAATGAAACTGTCTATGCATATTAGCTTTGTGAGACTCAGGCAAGTCGGAATCAATGTAGAGAATTTATAACTCGAATGAAACTGTCTATGCATATTAGCTTTGTGAGACTCAGGCAAGTCGGAATTAATGTAGAGAATTTATAATTCGAATGAAACTGTCTATGCATATTAGCTTTGTGAGACTCAGGCAGGTCGGAATTAATGTAGAGAATTTATAACTCGAATGAAACTGTCTATGCATATTAGCTTTGTGAGACTCAGGCAAGTCGGAATTAATGTAGAGAATTTATAACTCGAATGAAACTGTCTATGCATATTAGCTTTGTGAGACTCAGGCAGGTCGGAATTAATGTAGAGAATTTATAACTCGAATGAAACTGTCTATGCATATTAGCTTTGTGAGACTCAGGCAAGTCGGAATTAATGTAGAGAATTTATAACTCGAATGAAACTGTCTATGCATATTAGCTTTGTGAGACTCAGGCAGGTCGGAATTAATGTAGAGAATTTATAACTCGAATGAAACTATCTATGCATATTAGCTTTGTGAGACTCAGGCAGGTCGGAATTAATGTAGAGAATTTATAACTCGAATGAAACTGTCTATGCATATTAGCTTTGTGAGACTCAGGCAAGTCGGAATTAATGTAGAGAATTTATAACTCGAATGAAACTGTCTATGCATATTAGCTTTGTGAGACTCAGGCAGGTCGGAATTAATGTAGAGAATTTATAACTCGAATGAAACTGTCTATGCATATTAGCTTTGTGAGACTCAGGCAGGTCGGAATTAATGTAGAGAATTTATAACTCGAATGAAACTGTCTATGCATATTAGCTTTGTGAGACTCAGGCAGGTCGGAATTAATGTAGAGAATTTATAACTCGAATGAAACTGTCTATGCATATTAGCTTTGTGAGACTCAGGCAGGTCGGAATTAATGTAGAGAATTTATAACTCGAATGAAACTGTCTATGCATATTAGCTTTGTGAGACTCAGGCAAGTCGGAATTAATGTAGAGAATTTATAACTCGAATGAAACTGTCTATGCATATTAGCTTTGTGAGACTCAGGCAGGTCGGAATTAATGTAGAGAATTTATAACTCGAATGAAACTGTCTATGCATATTAGCTTTGTGAGACTCAGGCAGGTTGGAATTAATGTAGAGAATTTATAACTCGAATGAAACTGTCTATGCATATTAGCTTTGTGAGACTCAGGCAGGTTGGAATTAATGTAGAGAATTTATAACTACAATGAAACTGTCTATGCATATTAGCTTTGTGAGACTCAGGCAAGTCGGAATTAATGTAGAGAATTTATAACACGAATGAAACTGTCTATGCATATTAGCTTTGTGAGACTCAGGCAGGTCGGAATTAATGTAGAGAATTTATAACTCGAATGAAACTGTCTATGCATATTAGCTTTGTGAGACTCAGGCAAGTCGGAATTAATGTAGAGAATTTATAACTCGAATGAAACTGTCTATGCATATTAGTTTTGTGAGATCCCGGCAGGTCGGAATTAATGTAGAGAATTTATAACTCGAATGAAACTGTCTATGCATATTAGCTTTGTGAGACTCAGGCAAGTCGGAATTAATGTAGAGAATTTATAACTCGAATGAAACTGTCTATGCATATTAGCTTTGTGAGACTCAGGCAGGTCGGAATTAATGGAGAGAATTTATAACTCGAATGAAACTGTCTATGCATATTAGCTTTGTGAGACTCAGGCAGGTCGGAATTAATGTAGAGAATTTATAACTCGAATGAAACTGTCTATGCATATTAGCTTTGTGAGACTCAGGCAAGTCGGAATTAATGTAGAGAATTTATAACTCGAATGAAACTGTCTATGCATATTAGCTTTGTGAGACTCAGGCAGGTCGGAATTAATGTAGAGAATTTATAACTCGAATGAAACTGTCTATGCATATTAGCTTTGTGAGACTCAGGCAAGTCGGAATTAATGTAGAGAATTTATAACTCGAATGAAACTGTCTATGCATATTAGCTTTGTGAGACTCAGGCAGGTCGGAATTAATGTAGAGAATTTATAACTCGAATGAAACTGTCTATGCATATTAGCTTTGTGAGACTAAGGCAGGTTGAAATTAATGTAGAGAATTTATAACTCGAATGAAACTGTCTATGCATATTAGCTTTGTGAGACTCAGGCAGGTCGGAATTTATGTAGAGAATTTATAACACGAAGGAAACTGTCTATGCATATTAGCTTTGTGAGACTCAGGCAAGTCGGAATTAATGTAGAGAATTTATAACTCGAATGAAACTGTCTATGCATATTAGCTTTGTGAGACTCAGGCAGGTCGGAATTAATGTAGAGAATTTATAACTCGAATGAAACTGTCTATGCATATTAGCTTTGTGAGACTCAGGCAAGTCGGAATTAATGTAGAGAATTTATAACTCGAATGAAACTGTCTATGCATATTAGCTTTGTGAGACTCAGGCAGGTCGGAATTAATGTAGAGAATTTATAACTCGAATGAAACTGTCTATGCATATTAGCTTTGTGAGACTCAGGCAGGTCGGAATTAATGTAGAGAATTTATAACTCGAATGAAACTGTATATGCATATTAGCTTTGTGAGACTCAGGCAAGTCGGAATTAATGTAGAGAATTTATAACTCGAATGAAACTGTCTATGCATATTAGCTTTGTGAGACTCAGGCAGGTCGGAATTAATGTAGAGAATTTATAACTCGAATGAAACTGTCTATGCATATTAGCTTTGTGAGACTCAGGCAGGTTGGAATTAATGTAGAGAATTTATAACTACAATGAAACTGTCTATGCATATTAGCTTTGTGAGACTCAGGCAAGTCGGAATTAATGTAGAGAATTTATAACACGAATGAAACTGTCTATGCATATTAGCTTTGTGAGACTCAGGCAAGTCGGAATTAATGTAGAGAATTTATAACTCGAATGAAACTGTCTATGCATATTAGCTTTGTGAGACTCAGGCAGGTCGGAATTAATGTAGAGAATTTATAACTCGAATGAAACTGTCTATGCATATTAGCTTTGTGAGACTCAGGCAGGTCGGAATTAATGTAGAGAATTTATAACTCGAATGAAACTGTCTATGCATATTAGTTTTGTGAGACTCAGGCAGGTCGGAATTAATGTAGAGAATTTATAACTCGAATGAAACTGTCTATGCATATTAGCTTTGTGAGACTCAGGCAAGTCGGAATTAATGTAGAGAATTTATAACTCGAATGAAACTGTCTATGCATATTAGCTTTGTGAGACTCAGGCAGGTCGGAATTAATGGAGAGAATTTATAACTCGAATGAAACTGTCTATGCATATTAGCTTTGTGAGACTCAGGCAGGTCGGAATTAATGTAGAGAATTTATAACTCGAATGAAACTGTCTATGCATATTAGCTTTGTGAGACTCAGGCAAGTCGGAATTAATGTAGAGAATTTATAACTCGAATGAAACTGTCTATGCATATTAGCTTTGTGAGACTCAGGCAAGTCGGAATTAATGGAGAGAATTTATAACTCGAATGAAACTGTCTATGCATATTAGCTTTGTGAGACTCAGGCAGGTCGGAATTAATGTAGAGAATTTATAACTCGAATGAAACTGTCTATGCATATTAGCTTTGTGAGACTCAGGCAAGTCGGAATTAATGTAGAGAATTTATAACTCGAATGAAACTGTCTATGCATATTAGCTTTGTGAGACTCAGGCAGGTCGGAATTAATGTAGAGAATTTATAACTCGAATGAAACTGTCTATGCATATTAGCTTTGTGAGACTCAGGAAAGTTTGAATTAATGTAGAGAATTTATAACTCGAATGAAACTGTCTATGCATATTAGCTTTGTGAGACGCAGGCAGGTCGGAATTAATGTAGAGAATTTATAACTCGAATTAAACTGTCTATGCATATTAGCTGTGTGAGACTCAGGCAAGTCGGAATTAATGTAGAGAATTTATAACTCGAATGAAACTGTCTATGCATATTAGCTTTGTGAGACTCAGGCAGGTCGGAATTAATGTAGAGAATTTATAACTCGAATGAAACTATCTATGCATATTAGCTTTGTGAGACTCAGGCAGGTCGGAATTAATGTAGAGAATTTATAACTCGAATGAAACTGTCTATGCATATAAGCTTTGTGAGACTCAGGCAAGTCGGAATTAATGTAGAGAATTTATAACTCGAATGAAACTGTCTATGCATATTAGCTTTGTGAGACTCAGGCAGGTCGGAATTAATGTAGAGAATTTATAACTCGAATGAAACTGTCTATGCATATTAGGTTTGTGAGACTCAGGCAAGTCGGAATTAATGTAGAGAATTTATAACTCGAATGAAACTGTCTATGCATATTAGCTTTGTGAGACTCAGGCAGGTCGGAATTAATGTAGAGAATTTATAACTCGAATGAAACTGTCTATGCATATTAGCTTTGTGAGACTCAGGCAAGTCGGAATTAATGTAGAGAATTTATAACCTGAATGAAACTGTCTATGCATATTAGCTTTGTGAGACTCAGGCAGGTCGGAATTAATGTAGAGAATTTATAACTCGAATGAAACTGTCTATGCATATTAGCTTTGTGAGACTCAGGCAAGTCGGAATTAATGTAGAGAATTTATAACTCGAATGAAACTGTCTATGCATATTAGCTTTATGAGACTCAGGCAGGTCGGAATGAATGTAGAGAATTTATAACTCGAATGAAACTGTCTATGCATATTAGCTTTGTGAGACTCAGGCAGGTTGGAATTAATGTAGAGAATTTATAACTCGAATGAAACTGTCTATGCATATTAGCTTTGTGAGACTCAGGCAAGTCGGAATTAATGTAGAGAATTTATAACACGAATAGAAACTGTCTATGCATATTAGCTTTGTGAGACTCAGGCAGGTTGGAATTAATGTAGAGAATTTATAACTCGAATGAAACTGTCTATGCATATTAGCTTTAAGAGACTCAGGCAAGTCGGAATTAATGTAGAGAATTTATAACTCGAATGAAACTGTCTATGCATATTAGTTTTGTGAGACTCAGGCAGGTCGGAATTAATGTAGAGAATTTATAACTCGAATGAAACTGTCTATGCATATTAGCTTTGTGAGACTCAGGCAAGTCGGAATTAATGTAGAGAATTTATAACTCGAATGAAACTGTCTATGCATATTAGCTTTAAGAGACTCAGGCAAGTCGGAATTAATGTAGAGAATTTATAACTCGAATGAAACTGTCTATGCATATTAGCTTTGTGAGACTCAGGCAGGTCGGAATTAATGTAGAGAATTTATAACTCGAATGAAACTATCTATGCATATTAGCTTTGTGAGACTCAGGCAGGTCGGAATTAATGTAGAGAATTTATAACTCGAATGAAACTGTCTATGCATATAAGCTTTGTGAGACTCAGGCAAGTCGGAATTAATGTAGAGAATTTATAACTCGAATGAAACTGTCTATGCATATTAGCTTTGTGAGACTCAGGCAGGTCGGAATTAATGTAGAGAATTTATAACTCGAATGAAACTGTCTATGCATATTAGGTTTGTGAGACTCAGGCAAGTCGGAATTAATGTAGAGAATTTATAACTCGAATGAAACTGTCTATGCATATTAGCTTTGTGAGACTCAGGCAGGTCGGAATTAATGTAGAGAATTTATAACTCGAATGAAACTGTCTATGCATATTAGCTTTGTGAGACTCAGGCAGGTCGGAATTAATGTAGAGAATTTATAACTCGAATGAAACTGTCTATGCATATTAGCTTTGTGAGACTCAGGCAAGTCGGAATTAATGTAGAGAATTTATAACTCGAATGAAACTGTCTATGCATATTAGCTTTGTGAGACTCAGGCAGGTCGGAATTAATGTAGAGAATTTATAACTCGAATGAAACTGTCTATGCATATTAGCTTTGTGAGACTCAGGCAGGTCGGAATTAATGTAGAGAATTTATAACTCGAATGAAACTGTATATGCATATTAGCTTTGTGAGACTCAGGCAAGTCGGAATTAATGTAGAGAATTTATAACTCGAATGAAACTGTCTATGCATATTAGCTTTGTGAGACTCAGGCAGGTCGGAATTAATGTAGAGAATTTATAACTCGAATGAAACTGTCTATGCATATTAGCTTTGTGAGACTCAGGCAGGTTGGAATTAATGTAGAGAATTTATAACTACAATGAAACTGTCTATGCATATTAGCTTTGTGAGACTCAGGCAAGTCGGAATTAATGTAGAGAATTTATAACACGAATGAAACTGTCTATGCATATTAGCTTTGTGAGACTCAGGCAAGTCGGAATTAATGTAGAGAATTTATAACTCGAATGAAACTGTCTATGCATATTAGCTTTGTGAGACTCAGGCAGGTCGGAATTAATGTAGAGAATTTATAACTCGAATGAAACTGTCTATGCATATTAGCTTTGTGAGACTCAGGCAGGTCGGAATTAATGTAGAGAATTTATAACTCGAATGAAACTGTCTATGCATATTAGTTTTGTGAGACTCAGGCAGGTCGGAATTAATGTAGAGAATTTATAACTCGAATGAAACTGTCTATGCATATTAGCTTTGTGAGACTCAGGCAAGTCGGAATTAATGTAGAGAATTTATAACTCGAATGAAACTGTCTATGCATATTAGCTTTGTGAGACTCAGGCAGGTCGGAATTAATGGAGAGAATTTATAACTCGAATGAAACTGTCTATGCATATTAGCTTTGTGAGACTCAGGCAGGTCGGAATTAATGTAGAGAATTTATAACTCGAATGAAACTGTCTATGCATATTAGCTTTGTGAGACTCAGGCAAGTCGGAATTAATGTAGAGAATTTATAACTCGAATGAAACTGTCTATGCATATTAGCTTTGTGAGACTCAGGCAAGTCGGAATTAATGGAGAGAATTTATAACTCGAATGAAACTGTCTATGCATATTAGCTTTGTGAGACTCAGGCAGGTCGGAATTAATGTAGAGAATTTATAACTCGAATGAAACTGTCTATGCATATTAGCTTTGTGAGACTCAGGCAAGTCGGAATTAATGTAGAGAATTTATAACTCGAATGAAACTGTCTATGCATATTAGCTTTGTGAGACTCAGGCAGGTCGGAATTAATGTAGAGAATTTATAACTCGAATGAAACTGTCTATGCATATTAGCTTTGTGAGACTCAGGAAAGTTTGAATTAATGTAGAGAATTTATAACTCGAATGAAACTGTCTATGCATATTAGCTTTGTGAGACGCAGGCAGGTCGGAATTAATGTAGAGAATTTATAACTCGAATTAAACTGTCTATGCATATTAGCTGTGTGAGACTCAGGCAAGTCGGAATTAATGTAGAGAATTTATAACTCGAATGAAACTGTCTATGCATATTAGCTTTGTGAGACTCAGGCAGGTCGGAATTAATGTAGAGAATTTATAACTCGAATGAAACTATCTATGCATATTAGCTTTGTGAGACTCAGGCAGGTCGGAATTAATGTAGAGAATTTATAACTCGAATGAAACTGTCTATGCATATAAGCTTTGTGAGACTCAGGCAAGTCGGAATTAATGTAGAGAATTTATAACTCGAATGAAACTGTCTATGCATATTAGCTTTGTGAGACTCAGGCAGGTCGGAATTAATGTAGAGAATTTATAACTCGAATGAAACTGTCTATGCATATTAGGTTTGTGAGACTCAGGCAAGTCGGAATTAATGTAGAGAATTTATAACTCGAATGAAACTGTCTATGCATATTAGCTTTGTGAGACTCAGGCAGGTCGGAATTAATGTAGAGAATTTATAACTCGAATGAAACTGTCTATGCATATTAGCTTTGTGAGACTCAGGCAAGTCGGAATTAATGTAGAGAATTTATAACCTGAATGAAACTGTCTATGCATATTAGCTTTGTGAGACTCAGGCAGGTCGGAATTAATGTAGAGAATTTATAACTCGAATGAAACTGTCTATGCATATTAGCTTTGTGAGACTCAGGCAAGTCGGAATTAATGTAGAGAATTTATAACTCGAATGAAACTGTCTATGCATATTAGCTTTATGAGACTCAGGCAGGTCGGAATGAATGTAGAGAATTTATAACTCGAATGAAACTGTCTATGCATATTAGCTTTGTGAGACTCAGGCAGGTTGGAATTAATGTAGAGAATTTATAACTCGAATGAAACTGTCTATGCATATTAGCTTTGTGAGACTCAGGCAAGTCGGAATTAATGTAGAGAATTTATAACACGAATAGAAACTGTCTATGCATATTAGCTTTGTGAGACTCAGGCAGGTTGGAATTAATGTAGAGAATTTATAACTCGAATGAAACTGTCTATGCATATTAGCTTTAAGAGACTCAGGCAAGTCGGAATTAATGTAGAGAATTTATAACTCGAATGAAACTGTCTATGCATATTAGTTTTGTGAGACTCAGGCAGGTCGGAATTAATGTAGAGAATTTATAACTCGAATGAAACTGTCTATGCATATTAGCTTTGTGAGACTCAGGCAAGTCGGAATTAATGTAGAGAATTTATAACTCGAATGAAACTGTCTATGCATATTAGCTTTAAGAGACTCAGGCAAGTCGGAATTAATGTAGAGAATTTATAACTCGAATGAAACTGTCTATGCATATTAGCTTTGTGAGACTCAGGCAGGTCGGAATTAATGTAGAGAATTTATAACTCGAATGAAACTATCTATGCATATTAGCTTTGTGAGACTCAGGCAGGTCGGAATTAATGTAGAGAATTTATAACTCGAATGAAACTGTCTATGCATATAAGCTTTGTGAGACTCAGGCAAGTCGGAATTAATGTAGAGAATTTATAACTCGAATGAAACTGTCTATGCATATTAGCTTTGTGAGACTCAGGCAGGTCGGAATTAATGTAGAGAATTTATAACTCGAATGAAACTGTCTATGCATATTAGGTTTGTGAGACTCAGGCAAGTCGGAATTAATGTAGAGAATTTATAACTCGAATGAAACTGTCTATGCATATTAGCTTTGTGAGACTCAGGCAGGTCGGAATTAATGTAGAGAATTTATAACTCGAATGAAACTGTCTATGCATATTAGCTTTGTGAGACTCAGGCAAGTCGGAATTAATGTAGAGAATTTATAACCTGAATGAAACTGTCTATGCATATTAGCTTTGTGAGACTCAGGCAGGTCGGAATTAATGTAGAGAATTTATAACTCGAATGAAACTGTCTATGCATATTAGCTTTGTGAGACTCAGGCAAGTCGGAATTAATGTAGAGAATTTATAACTCGAATGAAACTGTCTATGCATATTAGCTTTATGAGACTCAGGCAGGTCGGAATGAATGTAGAGAATTTATAACTCGAATGAAACTGTCTATGCATATTAGCTTTGTGAGACTCAGGCAGGTTGGAATTAATGTAGAGAATTTATAACTCGAATGAAACTGTCTATGCATATTAGCTTTGTGAGACTCAGGCAAGTCGGAATTAATGTAGAGAATTTATAACACGAATAGAAACTGTCTATGCATATTAGCTTTGTGAGACTCAGGCAGGTTGGAATTAATGTAGAGAATTTATAACTCGAATGAAACTGTCTATGCATATTAGCTTTAAGAGACTCAGGCAAGTCGGAATTAATGTAGAGAATTTATAACTCGAATGAAACTGTCTATGCATATTAGTTTTGTGAGACTCAGGCAGGTCGGAATTAATGTAGAGAATTTATAACTCGAATGAAACTGTCTATGCATATTAGCTTTGTGAGACTCAGGCAAGTCGGAATTAATGTAGAGAATTTATAACTCGAATGAAACTGTCTATGCATATTAGCTTTGTGAGACTCAGGCAAGTCGGAATTAATGTAGAGAATTTATAACTCGAATGAAACTGTCTATGCATATTAGCTTTGTGAGACTCAGGCAGGTCGGAATTAATGTAGAGAATTTATAACTCGAATGAAACTATCTATTCATATAAGCTGTGTGAGACTCAGGCAGGTCGGAATTAATGTAGAGAATTTATAACTCGAATGAAACTGTCTATGCATATTAGCTTTGTGAGACTCAGGCAAGTCGGAATTAATATAGAGAATTTATAACTCGAATGAAACTGTCTATGCATATTAGCTTTGTGAGACTCAGGCAGGTCGGAATTAATGTAGAGAATTTATAACTCGAATGAAACTGTCTATGCATATTAGCTTTGTGAGACTCAGGCAGGTCGGAATTAATGTAGAGAATTTATAACTCGAATGAAACTGTCTATGCATATTAGCTTTGTGAGACTCAGGCAAGTCGGAATTAATGTAGAGAATTTATAACTCGAATGAAACTGTCTATGCATATTAGCTTTGTGAGACTCAGGCAGGTCGGAATTAATGTAGAGAATTTATAACTCGAATGAAACTGTCTATGCATATTAGCTTTGTGAGACTCAGGCAGGTCGGAATTAATGTAGAGAATTTATAACTCGAATGAAACTGTCTATGCATATTAGCTTTGTGAGACTCAGGCAAGTCGGAATTAATGTAGAGAATTTATAACACGAATGAAACTGTCTATGCATATTAGCTTTGTGAGACTCAGGCAGGTCGGAATTAATGTAGAGAATTTATAACTCGAATGAAACTGTCTATGCATATTAGCTTTGTGAGACTCAGGCAAGTCGGAATTAATGTAGAGAATTTATAACTCGAATGAAACTGTCTATGCATATTAGTTTTGTTAGATCCCGGCAGGTCGGAATTAATGTAGAGAATTTATAACTCGAATGAAACTGTCTATGCATATTAGCTTTGTGAGACTCAGGCAAGTCGGAATTAATGTAGAGAATTTATAACTCGAATGAAACTGTCTATGCATATTAGCTTTGTGAGACTCAGGCAGGTCGGAATTAATGGAGAGAATTTATAACTCGAATGAAACTGTCTATGCATATTAGCTTTGTGAGACTCAGGCAGGTCGGAATTAATGTAGAGAATTTATAACTCGAATGAAACTGTCTATGCATATTAGCTTTGTGAGACTCAGGCAAGTCGGAATTAATGTAGAGAATTTATAACTCGAATGAAACTGTCTATGCATATTAGCTTTGTGAGACTCAGGCAGGTCGGAATTAATGTAGAGAATTTATAACTCGAATGAAACTGTCTATGCATATTAGCTTTGTGAGACTCAGGCAAGTCGGAATTAATGTAGAGAATTTATAACTCGAATGAAACTGTCTATGCATATTAGCTTTGTGAGACTCAGGCAGGTCGGAATTAATGTAGAGAATTTATAACTCGAATGAAACTGTCTATGCATATTAGCTTTGTGAGACTAAGGCAGGTTGAAATTAATGTAGAGAATTTATAACTCGAATGAAACTGTCTATGCATATTAGCTTTGTGAGACTCAGGCAGGTCGGAATTTATGTAGAGAATTTATAACACGAATGAAACTGTCTATGCATATTAGCTTTGTGAGACTCAGGCAAGTCGGAATTAATGTAGAGAATTTATAACTCGAATGAAACTGTCTATGCATATTAGCTTTGTGAGACTCAGGCAGGTCGGAATTAATGTAGAGAATTTATAACTCGAATGAAACTGTCTATGCATATTAGCTTTGTGAGACTCAGGCAAGTCGGAATTAATGTAGAGAATTTATAACTCGAATGAAACTGTCTATGCATATTAGCTTTGTGAGACTCAGGCAGGTCGGAATTAATGTAGAGAATTTATAACTCGAATGAAACTGTCTATGCATATTAGCTTTGTGAGACTCAGGCAGGTCGGAATTAATGTAGAGAATTTATAACTCGAATGAAACTGTATATGCATATTAGCTTTGTGAGACTCAGGCAAGTCGAAATTAATGTAGAGAATTTATAACTCGAATGAAACTGTCTATGCATATTAGCTTTGTGAGACTCAGGCAGGTCGGAATTAATGTAGAGAATTTATAACTCGAATGAAACTGTCTATGCATATTAGCTTTGTGAGACTCAGGCAGGTTGGAATTAATGTAGAGAATTTATAACTCGAATGAAACTGTCTATGCATATTAGCTTTGTGAGACTCAGGCAAGTCGGAATTAATGTAGAGAATTTATAACACGAATGAAACTGTCTATGCATATTAGCTTTGTGAGACTCAGGCAAGTCGGAATTAATGTAGAGAATTTATAACTCGAATGAAACTGTCTATGCATATTAGCTTTGTGAGACTCAGGCAGGTCGGAATTAATGTAGAGAATTTATAACTCGAATGAAACTGTCTATGCATATTAGCTTTGTGAGACTCAGGCAGGTCGGAATTAATGTAGAGAATTTATAACTCGAATGAAACTGTCTATGCATATTAGTTTTGTGAGACTCAGGCAGGTCGGAATTAATGTAGAGAATTTATAACTCGAATGAAACTGTCTATGCATATTAGCTTTGTGAGACTCAGGCAAGTCGGAATTAATGTAGAGAATTTATAACTCGAATGAAACTGTCTATGCATATTAGCTTTGTGAGACTCAGGCAGGTCGGAATTAATGGAGAGAATTTATAACTCGAATGAAACTGTCTATGCATATTAGCTTTGTGAGACTCAGGCAGGTCGGAATTAATGTAGAGAATTTATAACTCGAATGAAACTGTCTATGCATATTAGCTTTGTGAGACTCAGGCAAGTCGGAATTAATGTAGAGAATTTATAACTCGAATGAAACTGTCTATGCATATTAGCTTTGTGAGACTCAGGCAAGTCGGAATTAATGGAGAGAATTTATAACTCGAATGAAACTGTCTATGCATATTAGCTTTGTGAGACTCAGGCAGGTCGGAATTAATGTAGAGAATTTATAACTCGAATGAAACTGTCTATGCATATTAGCTTTGTGAGACTCAGGCAAGTCGGAATTAATGTAGAGAATTTATAACTCGAATGAAACTGTCTATGCATATTAGCTTTGTGAGACTCAGGCAGGTCGGAATTAATGTAGAGAATTTATAACTCGAATGAAACTGTCTATGCATATTAGCTTTGTGAGACTCAGGAAAGTCGGAATTAATGCAGAGAATTTATAACTCGAATGAAACTGTCTATGCATATTAGCTTTGTGAGACGCAGGCAGGTCGGAATTAATGTAGAGAATTTATAACTCGAATGAAACTGTCTATGCATATTAGCTGTGTGAGACTCAGGCAAGTCGGAATTAATGTAGAGAATTTATAACTCGAATGAAACTGTCTATGCATATTAGCTTTGTGAGACTAAGGCAGGTCGGAATTAATGTAGAGAATTTATAACTCGAATGAAACTATCTATGCATATTAGCTTTGTGAGACTCAGGCAGGTCGGAATTAATGTAGAGAATTTATAACTCGAATGAAACTGTCTATGCATATAAGCTTTGTGAGACTCAGGCAAGTCGGAATTAATGTAGAGAATTTATAACTCGAATGAAACTGTCTATGCATATTAGCTTTGTGAGACTCAGGCAGGTCGGAATTAATGTAGAGAATTTATAACTCGAATGAAACTGTCTATGCATATTAGGTTTGTGAGACTCAGGCAAGTCGGAATTAATGTAGAGAATTTATAACTCGAATGAAACTGTCTATGCATATTAGCTTTGTGAGACTCAGGCAGGTCGGAATTAATGTAGAGAATTTATAACTCGAATGAAACTGTCTATGCATATTAGCTTTGTGAGACTCAGGCAAGTCGGAATTAATGTAGAGAATTTATAACCTGAATGAAACTGTCTATGCATATTAGCTTTGTGAGACTCAGGCAGGTCGGAATTAATGTAGAGAATTTATAACTCGAATGAAACTGTCTATGCATATTAGCTTTGTGAGACTCAGGCAAGTCGGAATTAATGTAGAGAATTTATAACTCGAATGAAACTGTCTATGCATATTAGCTTTATGAGACTCAGGCAGGTCGGAATTAATGTAGAGAATTTATAACTCGAATGAAACTGTCTATGCATATTAGCTTTGTGAGACTCAGGCAGGTTGGAATTAATGTAGAGAATTTATAACTCGAATGAAACTGTCTATGCATATTAGCTTTGTGAGACTCAGGCAAGTCGGAATTAATGTAGAGAATTTATAACACGAATAGAAACTGTCTATGCATATTAGCTTTGTGAGACTCAGGCAGGTTGGAATTAATGTAGAGAATTTATAACTCGAATGAAACTGTCTATGCATATTAGCTTTAAGAGACTCAGGCAAGTCGGAATTAATGTAGAGAATTTATAACTCGAATGAAACTGTCTATGCATATTAGTTTTGTTAGACTCAGGCAGGTCGGAATTAATGTAGAGAATTTATAACTCGAATGAAACTGTCTATGCATATTAGCTTTGTGAGACTCAGGCAAGTCGGAATTAATGTAGAGAATTTATAACTCGAATGAAACTGTCTATGCATATTAGCTTTAAGAGACTCAGGCAAGTCGGAATTAATGTAGAGAATTTATAACTCGAATGAAACTGTCTATGCATATTAGCTTTGTGAGACTCAGGCAGGTCGGAATTAATGTAGAGAATTTATAACTCGAATGAAACTGTCTATGCATATTAGCTTTGTGAGACTCAGGCAAGTCGGAATTAATGTAGAGAATTTATAACTCGAATGAAACTGTCTATGCATATTAGCTTTGTGAGACTCAGGCAGGTCGGAATTAATGTAGAGAATTTATAACTCGAATGAAACTGTCTATGCATATTAGCTTTGTGAGACTCAGGCAAGTCGGAATTAATGTAGAGAATTTATAACTCGAATGAAACTGTCTATGCATATTAGCTTTGTGAGACTCAGGCAGGTCGGAATTAATGTAGAGAATTTATAACTCGAATGAAACTATCTATTCATATAAGCTGTGTGAGACTCAGGCAGGTCGGAATTAATGTAGAGAATTTATAACTCGAATGAAACTGTCTATGCATATTAGCTTTGTGAGACTCAGGCAAGTCGGAATTAATATAGAGAATTTATAACTCGAATGAAACTGTCTATGCATATTAGCTTTGTGAGACTCAGGCAGGTCGGAATTAATGTAGAGAATTTATAACTCGAATGAAACTGTCTATGCACATTAGCTTTGTGAGACTCAGGCAGGTCGGAATTAATGTAGAGAATTTATAACTCGAATGAAACTGTCTATGCATATTAGCTTTGTGAGACTCAGGCAAGTCGGAATTAATGTAGAGAATTTATAACTCGAATGAAACTGTCTATGCATATTAGCTTTGTGAGACTCAGGCAGGTCGGAATTAATGTAGAGAATTTATAACTCGAATGAAACTGTCTATGCATATTAGCTTTGTGAGACTCAGGCAGGTTGGAATTAATGTAGAGAATTTATAACTCGAATGAAACTGTCTATGCATATTAGCTTTGTGAGATTCAGGCAAGTCGGAATTAATGTAGAGAATTTATAACACGAATGAAACTGTCTATGCATATTAGCTTTGTGAGACTCAGGCAAGTCGGAATTAATGTAGAGAATTTATAACTCGAATGAAACTGTCTACGCATATTAGTTTTGTGAGACTCAGGCAGGTCGGAATTAATGTAGAGAATTTATAACTCGAATGAAACTGTCTATGCATATTAGCTTTGTGAGACTCAGGCAAGTCGGAATTAATGTAGAGAATTTATAACTCGAATTAAACTGTCTATGCATATTAGCTTTGTGAGACTCAGGCAGGTCGGAATTTATGTAGAGAATTTATAACTCGAATGAAACTGTCTATGCATATTAGCTTTGTGAGACTCAGGCAAGTCGGAATTAATGTAGAGAATTTATAACTCGAATGAAACTGTCTATGCATATTAGCTTTGTGAGACTCAGGCAGGTCGGAATTAATTTAGAGAATTTATAACTCGAATGAAACTATCTATGCATATTAACTTTGTGAGACTCAGGCAAGTCGGAATTAATGTAGAGAATTTATAACTCGAATGAAACTGTCTATGCATATTAGCTTTGTGAGACTCAGGCAAGTCGGAATTAATTTAGAGAATTTATAACTCGAATGAAACTGTCTATGCATATTAGCTTTATGAGACTCAGGCAGGTCGGAATTAATGTAGAGAATTTATAACTCGAATGAAACTGTCTATGCATATTAGCTTTGTGAGACTCAGGCAGGTTGGAATTAATGTAGAGAATTTATAACTCGAATGAAACTGTCTATGCATATTAGCTTTGTGAGACTCAGGCAAGTCGGAATTAATGTAGAGAATTTATAACACGAATGAAACTGTCTATGCATATTAGTTTTGTGAGAGTCAGCAGGTCGGAATTAATGTAGAGAATTTATAACTCGAATGAAACTGTCTATGCATATTAGCTTTAAGAGACTCAGGCAAGTCGGAATTAATGTAGAGAATTTATAACTCGAATGAAACTGTCTATGCATATTAGTTTTGTGAGACTCAGGCAGGTCGGAATTAATGTAGAGAATTTATAACTCGAATGAAACTGTCTATGCATATTAGCTTTAAGAGACTCAGGCAAGTCGGAATTAATGTAGAGAATTTATAACACGAATGAAACTGTCTATGCATATTAGCTTTGTGAGACTCAGGCAAGTCGGAATTAATGTAGAGAATTTATAACTCGAATGAAACTGTCTATGCATATTAGCTTTGTGAGACTCAGGCAGGTCGGAATTAATGTAGAGAATTTATAACTCGAATGAAACTGTCTATGCATATTAGCTTTGTGAGACTCAGGCAGGTCGGAATTAATGTAGAGAATTTATAACTCGAATGAAACTGTCTATGCATATTAGCTTTGTGAGACTCAGGCAGGTCGGAATCAATGTAGAGAATTTATAACTCGAATGAAACTGTCTATGCATATTAGCTTTGTGAGACTCAGGCAAGTCGGAATTAATGTAGAGAATTTATAACACGAATGAAACTGTCTATGCATATTAGCTTTGTGAGACTCAGGCAAGTCGGAATTAATGTAGAGAATTTATAACTCGAATGAAACTGTCTACGCATATTAGTTTTGTGAGACTCAGGCAGGTCGGAATTAATGTAGAGAATTTATAACTCGAATGAAACTGTCTATGCATATTAGCTTTGTGAGACTCAGGCAAGTCGGAATTAATGTAGAGAATTTATAACTCCAATAAAACTGTCTATGCATATTAGCTTTGTGAGACTCAGGAAAGTCGGAATTAATGTAGAGAATTTATAACTCGAATGAAACTGTCTATGCATATTAGCTTTGTGAGACTCAGGCAGGTCGGAATTAATGTAGAGAATTTATAACTCGAATGAAACTGTCTATGCATATTAGCTTTGTGAGACTCAGGCAAGTCGGAATTAATGTAGAGAATTTATAACTCGAATGAAACTGTCTATGCATATTAGCTTTGTGAGACTCAGGCAGGTCGGAATTAATGTAGAGAATTTATAACTCGAATGAAACTGTCTATGCATATTAGCTTTGTGAGACTCAGGCAGGTCGGAATTAATGTAGAGAATTTATAACTCGAATGAAACTGTCTATGCATATTAGCTTTGTGAGACTCAGGCAGGTTGGAATTAATGTAGAGAATTTATAACTCGAATGAAACTGCCTATGCATATTAGCTTTGTGAGACTCAGGCAGGTTGGAATTAATGTAGAGAATTTATAACTCGAATGAAACTGTCTATGCATATTAGCTTTGTGAGACTCAGGCAAGTCGGAATTAATGTAGAGAATTTATAACTCGAATGAAACTGTCTATGCATATTAGCTTTGTGAGACTCAGGCAGGTCGGAATTAATGTAGAGAATTTATAACTCGAATGAAACTGTCTATGCATATTAGCTTTGTGAGACTCAGGCAAGTCGGAATTAATGTAGAGAATTTATAACTCGAATGAAACTGTCTATGCATATTAGCTTTGTGAGACTCAGGCAGGTCGGAATTAATGTAGAGAATTTATAACTCGAATGAAACTCTCTATGCATATTAGCTTTATGAGACTCAGGCAGGTCGGAATTAATGTAGAGAATTTATAACTCGAATGAAACTGTCTATGCATATTAGCTTTGTGAGACTCAGGCAGGTCGGAATTAATGTAGAGAATTTATAACTCGAATGAAACTGTCTATGCATATTAGCTTTGTGAGACTCAGGCAAGTCGGAATTAATGTAGAGAATTTATAACTCGAATGAAACTGTCTATGCATATTAGCTTTGTGAGACTCAGACAGGTCGGAATTAATGTAGAGAATTTATAACACGAATGAAACTGTCTATGCATATTACCTTTGTGAGACTCAGGCAAGTCGGAATTAATGTAGAGAATTTATAACACGAATGAAACTGTATATGCATATTAGCTTTGTGAGACTCAGGCAAGTCGGAATTAATGTAGAGAATTTATAACTCGAATGAAACTGTCTATGCATATTAGCTTTGTGAGACTCAGACAGGTCGGAATTAATGTAGAGAATTTATAACTCGAATAAAACTGTCTATACATATAAGCCTTGTGAGACTCAAGCAGATAAGAATTAATGTAAAGAATTTATTACTCAAATGAAACTGTCTATGCATATTAGCTTTGTGAGACTCAGGCAGGTCGGAATTAATGTAGAGAATTTATAACTCGAATGAAACTGTCTATGCATATTAGCTTTGTGAGACTCAGGCAAGTCGGAATTAATGTAGAGAATTTATAACTCGAATGAAACTGTCTATGCATATTAGCTTTGTGAGACTCAGGCAGGTCGGAATTAATGTAGAGAATTTATAACTCGAATTACACTGTCTATGCATATTAGCTTTGTGAGACTCAAGCAGATCGGAATTAATGTAGAGAATTTATAACTCGAATGACACTGTCTATGCATATTAGCTTGATGAGACTCAGGCAGGTCGGAATTAATGTAGAGAATTTATAACTCGCATCAAACTGTCCATGCATATTGGTTTTGGTGAGACTCAGGCAGGTCGGAATTAATGTAGAGAATTTATAACTTGAATAAAACTGTCTATGCATATTAGCTTTGTGAGGCAGGTCGGAATTAATGTAGAGAATTTATAACTCGAATGAAACTCTCTATGCATATTAGCTTTGTGAGACTCAAGCAGATCAGAATTAATGTAGAGAATTTATAACTCGAATGAAACTGTCTATGCATATTAGCTTTGTGAGACTCAGGCAGGTCGGAATTAATGTAGAGAATTTATAACTCCAATAACACTGTCTATGCATATTAGCTTTGTGAGACTCAAGCAGATCGGAATTAATGTAGAGAATTTATAACTCGAATGAAACTGTCTATGCATATTAGCTTGGTGAGACTCAGGCAAGTCGGAATTAATGTAGAGAATTTATAACTCGAATGAAACTGTCTATGCATATTAGCTTTGTGAGACTCAGGCAGGTCGGAATCAATGTAGAGAATTTATTACTCGAATGAAACTGTCTATGCATATTAGCTGTGTGAGACTCAGGCAGGTCGGAATTAATGTGGAGAATTTATAACTCGAATGAAACTGTTTATGCATATTAGCTTTGTGAGGCAGGTCGGAATTAATGTAGAGAATTTATAACTCGAATTAAACTGTCTATGCATATTAGCTTTGTGAGACTCAGGCAGGTCGGAATTAATGTAGAGAATTTATAACTCGAATGAAACTGTCTATGCATATTAGCTTTGTGAGACTATGGCAGGTCGGAATTAATGTTGAGAATTTATAACTCGAATGAAACTGTCTATGCATATTAGCTTTGTGAGACTCAGGCAAGTCGGAATTAATGTAGAGAATTTATAACTCGAATGAAACTGTCTATGCATATTAGCTTTGTGAGACTCAGGCAGGTCGGAATTAATGTAGAGAATTTATAACTCGAATGAAACTGTCTATGCATATTAGCTTTGTGAGACTCAAGCAGATCGGAATTAATGTAGAGAATTTATAACTCGAATGAAACTGTCTATGCATATTAGCTTTGTGAGACTCAGGCAGGTCGGAATTAATGGAGAGAATTTATAACTCGAATGAAACTGTCTATGCATATTAGTTTTGTTAGACTCAGGCAGGTCGGAATTAATGTAGAGAATTTATAACTCGAATGAAACTGTCTATGCATATTAGCTGTGTGAGACTCAGGCAGGTCGGAATTAATGTGGAGAATTTATAACTCGAATGAAACTGTTTATGCATATTAGCTTTGTGAGGCAGGTCGGAATTAATGTAGAGAATTTATAACTCGAATGAAACTGTCTATGCATATTAGCTTTGTGAGACTCAGACAGGTCGGAATTAATGTAGAGAATTTATAACTCCAATAAAACTGTCTATGCATATTAGCCTTGTGAGCCTCAAGCAGATCAGAATTAATGTAAAGAATTTATTACTCAAATGAAACTGTCTATGCATATTAGCTTTGTGAGACTCAGGCAGGTCGGAATTAATGTAGAGAATTTATAACTCGAATGAAACTGTCTATGCATATAAGCTTTGTGAGGCAGGTCGGAATTAATGTAGAGAATTTATAACTCGAATGAAACTGTCTATGCATATTAGCTTTGTGAGACTCAGGCAAGTCGGAATTAATGTAGAGAATTTATAACTCGAATGAAACTGTCTATGCATATTAGCTTTGTGAGACTCAGGCAAGTCGGAATTAATGTAGAGAATTTATAACTCGAATGAAACTCTCTATGCATATTAGCTTTGTGAGAGTCAGCAGGTCGGAATTAATGTAGAGAATTTATAACTCGAATGAAACTGTCTATGCATATTAGCTTTGTGAGACTCAGGCAGGTCGGAATTAATGTAGAGAATTTATAACTCGAATGAAACTGTCTATGCATATTAGCTTTGTGAGACTCAGGCAAGTCGGAATTAATGTAGAGAATTTATAACTCGAATGAAACTGTCTATGCATATTAGCTTTGTGAGACTCAGACAGGTCGGAATTAATGTAGAGAATTTATAACTCGAATGAAACTGTCTATGCATATTACCTTTGTGAGACTCAGGCAAGTCGGAATTAATGTAGAGAATTTATAACACGAATGAAACTGTATATGCATATTAGCTTTGTGAGACTCAGGCAAGTCGAAATTAATGTAGAGAATTTATAACTCGAATGAAACTGTCTATGCATATTAGCTTTGTGAGACTCAGACAGGTCGGAATAAATGTAGAGAATTTATAACTCGAATAAAACTGTCTATACATATAAGCCTTGTGTGACTCAAGCAGATAAGAATTAATGTAAAGAATTTATTACTTAAATGAAACTGTCTATGCATATTAGCTTTGTGAGACTCAGGCAGGTCGGAATTAATGTAGAGAATTTATAACTCGAATGAAACTGTCTATGCATATTAGCTGTGTGAGACTCAGGCAAGTCGGAATTAATGTAGAGAATTTATAACTCGAATGAAACTGTCTATGCATATTAGCTTTGTGAGACTCAGGCAGGTCGGAATTAATGTAGAGAATTTATAACTCGAATGACACTGTCTATGCATATTAGCTTTGTGAGACTCAAGCAGATCGGAATTAATGTAGAGAATTTATAACTCGAATGAAACTGTCTATGCATATTAGCTTGGTGAGACTCAGGCAGGTCGGAATTAATGTAGAGAATTTATAACTCGCATCAAACTGTCTATGCATATTGGTTTTGTGAGACTCAGGCAGGTCGGAATTAATGTAGAGAATTTATAACTTGAATGAAACTGTCTATGCATACTAGCTTTGTGAGGCAGGTCGGAATTAATGTAGAGAATTTATAACTCGAATGAAACTGTCTATGCATATTAGCTTTGTGAGACTCAGGCAAGTCGGAATTAATGTAGAGAATTTATAACTCGAATGAAACTGTCTATGCATATTAGCTTTGTGAGACTCAGGCAAGTCGGAATTAATGTAGAGAATTTATAACTCGAATGAAACTCTCTATGCATATTAGCTTTGTGAGACTCAAGCAGATAAGAATTAATGTAGAGAATTTATAACTCGAATGAAACTGTCTATGCATATTAGCTTTGTGAGACTCAGGCAGGTCGGAATTAATGTAGAGAATTTATGACTCGAATGAAACTGTCAATGCATATTATCTTTGTGAGACTCAGACAGGTCGGAATTAATGTAGAGAATTTATAACTCGAAGAAAACTGTCTATGCATATTAGCCTTGTGAGACTCAAGCAGATCAGAATTAATGTAAAGAATTTATTACTCAAATGAAACTGTCTATGCATATTAGCTTTGTGAGACTCAGGCAGGTCGGAATTAATGTAGAGAATTTATAACTCGAATGAAACTGTCTATGCATATTAGCTTTGTGAGACTCAGGCAGGTCGGAATTAATGTAGAGAATTTATAACTCGAATGAAACTGTCTATGCATATTAGCTTTGTGAGACTCAAGCAGATCGGAATTAATGTAGAGAATTTATAACTCGAATGAAACTGTCTATGCATATTAGCTTTGTGAGACTCAGGCAGGTCGGAATTAATGTAGAGAATTTATAACTCGAATTAAATTGTCTATGCATATTAGTTTTGTGAGACTCAGGCAGGTCGGAATTAATGTAGAGAATTTATAACTCGAATGGGACTGTCTATGCATATTAGCTTTGTGAGGCAGGTCGGAATTAATGTAGAGAATTTATAACTCGAATGAAACTGTCTATGCATATTTGCTTTGTGAGACTCAGCCAAGTCGGAATTAATGTAGAGAATTTATAACTCGAATGAAACTGTCTATGCATATTAGCTTTAAGAGACTCAGGCAGGTCGGAATTAATGTAGAGAATTTATAACTCGAATGAAACTGTCTATGCATATTAGCTGTGTGAGACTCAGGCAAGTCGGAATTAATGTAGAGAATTTATAACTCGAATGAAACTGTCTATGCATATTAGCTTTGTGAGACTCAGGCAAGTCGGAATTAATGTAGAGAATTTATAACTCGAATGAAACTGTCTATGCATATTAGCTTTGTGAGACTCAGGCAGGTCGGAATTAATGTAGAGAATTTATTACTCGAATGAAACTGTCTATGCATATTAGCTGTGTGAGACTCAGGCAGGTCGGAATTAATGTGGAGAATTTATAACTCGAATGAAACTGTTTATGCATATTAGCTTTGTGAGGCAGGTCGGAATTAATGTAGAGAATTTATAACTCGAATTAAACTGTCTATGCATATTAGCTTTGTGAGACTCAGGCAGGTCGGAATTAATGTAGAGAATTTATAACTCGAATGAAACTGTCTATGCATATTAGCTTTGTGAGACTCAGGCAGGTCGGAATTAATGTAGAGAATTTATAACTCGAATGAAACTGTCTATGCATATTAGCTTTGTGAGACTCAGGCAAGTCGGAATTAATGTAGAGAATTTATAACTCGAATGAAACTGTCTATGCATATTAGCTTTGTGAGACTCAGGCAGGTCGGAATTAATGTAGAGAATTTATAACTCGAATGAAACTGTCTATGCATATTAGCTTTGTGAGACTCAAGCAGATCGGAATTAATGTAGAGAATTTATAACTCGAATGAAACTGTCTATGCATATTAACTTTGTGAGACTCAGGCAGGTCGGAATTAATGGAGAGAATTTATAACTCGCATGAAACTGTCTATGCATATTAGTTTTGTGAGACTCAGGCAGGTCGGAATTAATGTAGAGAATTTATAACTCGAATGAAACTGTCTATGCATATTAGCTGTGTGAGACTCAGGCAGGTCGGAATTAATGTGGAGAATTTATAACTCGAATGAAACTGTTTATGCATATTAGCTTTGTGAGGCAGGTCGGAATTAATGTAGAGAATTTATAACTCGAATGAAACTGTCTATGCATATTAGCTTTGTGAGGCAGGTCGGAATTAATGTAGAGAATTTATAACTCGAATGAAACTGTCTATGCATATTAGCTTTGTGAGACTCAGGCAAGTCGGAATTAATGTAGAGAATTTATAACTCGAATGAAACTGTCTATGCATATTAGCTTTGTGAGACTCAGGCAAGTCGGAATTAATGTAGAGAATTTATAACTCGAATGAAACTCTCTATGCATATTAGCTTTGTGAGAGTCAGCAGGTCGGAATTAATGTAGAGAATTTATAACTCGAATGAAACTGTCTATGCATATTAGCTTTGTGAGACTCAGGCAGGTCGGAATTAATGTAGAGAATTTATAACTCGAATGAAACTGTCTATGCATATTAGCTTTGTGAGACTCAGGCAAGTCGGAATTAATGTAGAGAATTTATAACTCGAATGAAACTGTCTATGCATATTAGCTTTGTGAGACTCAGACAGGTCGGAATTAATGTAGAGAATTTATAACTCGAATGAAACTGTCTATGCATATTACCTTTGTGAGACTCAGGCAAGTCGGAATTAATGTAGAGAATTTATAACACGAATGAAACTGTATATGCATATTAGCTTTGTGAGACTCAGGCAAGTCGGAATTAATGTAGAGAATTTATAACTCGAATGAAACTGTCTATGCATATTAGCTTTGTGAGACTCAGACAGGTCGGAATTAATGTAGAGAATTTATAACTCGAATAAAACTGTCTATACATATAAGCCTTGTGAGACTCAAGCAGATAAGAATTAATGGAAAGAATTTATTACTCAAATGAAACTGTCTATGCATATTAGCTTTGTGAGACTCAGGCAGGTCGGAATTAATGTAGAGAATTTATAACTCGAATGAAACTCTCTATGCATATTAGCTTTGTGAGACTCAGGCAAGTCGGAATTAATGTAGAGAATTTATAACTCGAATGAAACTGTCTATGCATATTAGCTTTGTGAGACTCAGGCAGGTCGGAATTAATGTAGAGAATTTATAACTCGAATGACACTGTCTATGCATATTAGCTTTGTTAGACTCAAGCAGATCGGAATTAATGTAGAGAATTTATAACTCAAATGAAACTCTCTATGCATATTAGCTTTGTGAGACTCAGGCAAGTCGGAATTAATGTAGAGAATTTATAACTCGAATGAAACTGTCTATGCATATTAGCTTGGTGAGACTCAGGCAGGTCGGAATTAATGTAGAGAATTTATAACTCGCATGAAACTGTCTATGCATATTGGTTTTGTGAGACTCAGGCAGGTCGGAATTAATGTAGAGAATTTATAACTTGAATGAAACTGTCTATGCATATTAGCTTTGTGAGGCAGGTCGGAATTAATGTAGTGAATTTATAACTCGAATGAAACTGTCTATGCATATTAGCTTTGTGAGACTCAGGCAAGTCGGAATTAATGTAGAGAATTTATAACTCGAATGAAACTGTCTATGCATATTAGCTTTGTGAGACTCAGGCAAGTCGGAATTAATGTAGAGAATTTATAACTCGAATGAAACTGTCTATGCATATTAGCTTTGTGAGACTCAAGCAGATCAGAATTAATGTAGAGAATTTATAACTCGAATGAAACTGTCTATGCATATTAGCTTTGTGAGACTCAGGCAGGTCGGAATTAATGTAGAGAATTTATTACTCGAATGAAACTGTCTATGCATATTAGCTTTGTGAGACTCAGGCAGGTCGGAATTAATGTAGAGAATTTATAACTCGAATGAAACTGTCTATGCATATTAGCTTTGTGAGACTCAGGCAGGTCGGAATTAATGTAGAGAATTTATGACTCGAATGAAACTGTCTATGCATATTAGCTTTGTGAGACTCAGGCAGGTCGGAATTAATGTAGAGAATTTATAGCTCGAATGAAACTGTCTATGCATATTAGCTTTGTGAGACTCAGGCAAGTCGGAATTAATGTAGAGAATTTATAACACGAATGAAACTGTATATGCATATTAGCTTTGTGAGACTCAGGCAAGTCGGAATTAATGTAGAGAATTTATAACTCGAATGAAACTGTCTATGCATATTAGCTTTGTGAGACTCAGACAGGTCGGAATTAATGTAGAGAATTTATAACTCGAATAAAACTGTCTATACATATAAGCCTTGTGAGACTCAAGCAGATAAGAATTAATGGAAAGAATTTATTACTCAAATGAAACTGTCTATGCATATTAGCTTTGTGAGACTCAGGCAGGTCGGAATTAATGTAGAGAATTTATAACTCGAATGAAACTCTCTATGCATATTAGCTTTGTGAGACTCAGGCAAGTCGGAATTAATGTAGAGAATTTATAACTCGAATGAAACTGTCTATGCATATTAGCTTTGTGAGACTCAGGCAGGTCGGAATTAATGTAGAGAATTTATAACTCGAATGACACTGTCTATGCATATTAGCTTTGTGAGACTCAAGCAGATCGGAATTAATGTAGAGAATTTATAACTCGAATGAAACTGTCTATGCATATTAGCTTGGTGAGACTCAGGCAGGTCGGAATTAATGTAGAGAATTTATAACTCGCATGAAACTGTCTATGCATATTGGTTTTGTGAGACTCAGGCAGGTCGGAATTAATGTAGAGAATTTATAACTTGAATGAAACTGTCTATGCATATTAGCTTTGTGAGGCAGGTCGGAATTAATGTAGAGAATTTATAACTCGAATGAAACTGTCTATGCATATTAGCTTTGTGAGACTCAGGCAAGTCGGAATTAATGTAGAGAATTTATAACTCGAATGAAACTGTCTATGCATATTAGCTTTGTGAGACTCAGGCAAGTCGGAATTAATGTAGAGAATTTATAACTCGAATGAAACTGTCTATGCATATTAGCTTTGTGAGACTCAAGCAGATCAGAATTAATGTAGAGAATTTATAACTCGAATGAAACTGTCTATGCATATTAGCTTTGTGAGACTCAGGCAGGTCGGAATTAATGTAGAGAATTTATGACTCGAATGAAACTGTCTATGCATATTAGCTTTGTGAGACTCAGGCAGGTCGGAATTAATGTAGAGAATTTATAGCTCGAATGAAACTGTCTATGCATATTAGCTTTGTGAGACTCAGGCAGGTCGGAATTAATGTAGAGAATTTATAACTCGAATGAAACTGTCTATGCATATTAGCTTTGTGAGACTCAGGCAGGTCGGAATTAATATAGAGAATTTATAACTCGAATGAAACTGTCTATGCATATTACCTTTGTGAGACTGAGGCAAGTCGGAATTAATGTAGAGAATTTATAACACGAATGAAACTGTCTATGCATATTAGCTTTGTGAGACTCAGGCAGGTCGGAATTAATGTAGAGAATTTATAACTCGAATGAAACTGTCTATGCATATTAGCTTTGTGAGACTCAGGCAAGTCGGAATTAATGTAGAGAATTTATAACTCGAATGAAACTGTCTATGCATATTAGCTTTGTGAGACTCAGGCAGGTCGGAATTAATGTAGAGAATTTATAACTCGAATGAAACTGTCTATGCATATTAGCTGTGTGAGACTCAGGCAGGTCGAAATTAATGTGGAGAATTTATAACTCGAATGAAACTGTTTATGCATATAAGCTTTGTGACGCAGGTCGGAATTAATGTAGAGAATTTATAACTCGAATGAAACTGTCTATGCATATTAGCTTTGTGAGACTCAGACAGGTCGGAATTAATGTAGAGAATTTATAACTCGAATAAAACTGTCTGTGCATATTAGCCTTGTGAGACTCAAGCAGATCAGAATTAATGTAAAGACTTTATTACTCAAATGAAACTGTCGATGCATATTAGCTTTGTGAGACTCAGGTAGGTCGGAATTAATGTAGAGAATTTATAACTCGAATGAAACTGTCTATGCATATTAGCTTTGTGAGACAAGTCGGAATTAATGTAGAGAATTTATAACTCGAATGAAACTGTCTATGCATATTAGCTTTGTGAGACTCAGGCAAGTCGGAATTAATGTAGAGAATTTATAACTCGAATGAAACTGTCTATGCATATTAGCTTTGTGAGACTCAGGCAAGTCGGAATTAATGTAGAGAATTTATAACTCGAATGAAACTCTCTATGCATATTAGCTTTGTGAGAGTCAGGCAGGTCGGAATTAATGTAGAGAATTTATAACTCGAATGAAACTGTCTATGCATATTAGCTTTGTGAGACTCAAGCAGATAAGAATTAATGTAAAGAATTTATTACTCAAATGAATCTGTCTATGCATATTAGTTTTGTGAGACTCAGGCAGGTCGGAATTAATGTAGAGAATTTATAACTCGAATGAAACTTTCTATGCATATTAGCTTTGTGAGACTCAGGCAGGTCGGAATTAATGTAGAGAATTTATAACTCGAATGAAACTGTCTATGCATATTAGCTTTGTGAGACTCAGGCAGGTCGGAATTAATGTAGAGAATTTATAACTCGAATGAAACTGTCTATGCATATTAGCTGTGTGAGACTCAGGCAGGTCGGAATTTATGTGGAGAATTTATAACTCGAATGAAACTGTCTATGCATATTAGCTTTGTGAGGCAGGTCGGAATTAATGTAGAGAATTTATAACTCGAATCAAACTGTCTATGCATATTAGCTTTGTGAGACTCAGACAGGTCGGAATTAATGTAGAGAATTTATAACTCGAATGAAACTGTCTATGCATATTAGCCTTGTGAGACTCAAGCAGATCAGAATTAATGTAAAGAATTTATTACTCAAATGAAACTGTCTATGCATATTAGCTTTGTGAGACTCAGGCAGTTCGGAATTAATGTAGAGAATTTATAACTCGAATGAAACTGTCTATGCATATTAGCTTTGTGAGACTCAGGCAAGTCGGAATTAATGTAGAGAATTTATAACTCGAATGAAACTGTCTATGCATATTAGCTTTGTGAGACTCAGGCAGGTCGGAATTAATGTAGAGAATTTATAACTCGAATGAAACTGTCTATGCATATTAGCTTTGTGAGACTCAGGCAGGTCGGAATTAATGTAGAGAATTTATAACACGAATGAAACTGTATATGCATATTAGCTTTGTGAGACTCAGGCAAGTCGGAATTAATGTAGAGAATTTATAACACGAATGAAACTGTATATGCATATTAGCTTTGTGAGACTCAGGCAAGTCGGAATTAATGTAGAGAATTTATAACTCGAATGAAACTGTCTATGCATATTAGCTTTGTGAGACTCAGACAGGTCGGAATTAATGTAGAGAATTTATAACTCGAATAAAACTGTCTATACATATAAGCCTTGTGAGACTCAAGCAGATAAGAATTAATGGAAAGAATTTATTACTCAAATGAAACTGTCTATGCATATTAGCTTTGTGAGACTCAGGCAGGTCGGATTTAATGTAGAGAATTTATAACTCGAATGAAACTCTCTATGCATATTAGCTTTGTGAGACTCAGGCAAGTCGGAATTAATGTAGAGAATTTATAACTCGAATGAAACTGTCTATGCATATTAGCTTTGTGAGACTCAGGCAGGTCGGAATTAATGTAGAGAATTTATAACTCGAATATACACTGTCTATGCATATTAGCTTTGTGAGACTCAAGCAGATCGGAATTAATGTAGAGAATTTATAACTCGAATGAAACTGTCTATGCATATTAGCTTGGTGAGACTCAGGCAGGTCGGAATTAATGTAGAGAATTTATAACTCGCATGAAACTGTCTATGCATATTGGTTTTGTGAGACTCAGGCAGGTCGGAATTAATGTAGAGAATTTATAACTTGAATGAAACTGTCTATGCATATTAGCTTTGTGAGGCAGGTCGGAATTAATGTAGAGAATTTATAACTCGAATGAAACTGTCTATGCATATTAGCTTTGTGAGACTCAGGCAAGTCGGAATTAATGTAGAGAATTTATAACTCGAATGAAACTGTCTATGCATATTAGCTTTGTGAGACTCAGGCAAGTCGGAATTAATGTAGAGAATTTATAACTCGAATGAAACTGTCTATGCATATTAGCTTTGTGAGACTCAAGCAGATCAGAATTAATGTAGAGAATTTATAACTCGAATGAAACTGTCTATGCATATTAGCTTTGTGAGACTCAGGCAGGTCGGAATTAATGTAGAGAATTTATGACTCGAATGAAACTGTCTATGCATATTAGCTTTGTGAGACTCAGGCAGGTCGGAATTAATGTAGAGAATTTATAGCTCGAATGAAACTGTCTATGCATATTAGCTTTGTGAGACTCAGGCAGGTCGGAATTAATGTAGAGAATTTATAACTCGAATGAAACTGTCTATGCATATTAGCTTTGTGAGACTCAGGCAGGTCGGAATTAATATAGAGAATTTATAACTCGAATGAAACTGTCTATGCATATTACCTTTGTGAGACTGAGGCAAGTCGGAATTAATGTAGAGAATTTATAACACGAATGAAACTGTCTATGCATATTAGCTTTGTGAGACTCAGGCAGGTCGGAATTAATGTAGAGAATTTATAACTCGAATGAAACTGTCTATGCATATTAGCTTTGTGAGACTCAGGCAAGTCGGAATTAATGTAGAGAATTTATAACTCGAATGAAACTGTCTATGCATATTAGCCTTGTGAGACTCAAGCAGATCAGAATTAATGTAAAGAATTTAGTACTCAAATGAAACTGTCTATGCATATTAGCTTTGTGAGACTCAGGCAGGTCGGAATTAATGTAGAGAATTTATAACACGAATGAAACTGTCTATGCATATTAGCTTTGTGAGACTCAGGCAGGTCGGAATTAATGTAGAGAATTTATAACTCGAATGACACTGTCTATGCATATTAGCTTTGTGAGACTCAAGCAGATCGGAATTAATGTAGAGAATTTATAACTCGAATGAAACTGTCTATGCATATTAGCTTGGTGAGACTCAGGCAAGTCGGAATTAATGTAGAGAATTTATAACTCGCATGAAACTGTCTATGCATATTGGTTTTGTGAGACTCAGGCAGGTCGGAATTAATGTAGAGAATTTATAACTTGAATGAAACTGTCTATGCATATTAGCTTTGTGAGGCAGGTCGGAATTAATGTAGAGAATTTATAACTCGAATGAAACTGTCTATGCATATTAGCTTTGTGAGACTCAGGCAAGTCGGAATTAATGTAGAGAATTTATAACTCGAATGAAACTGTCTATGCATATTAGCTTTGTGAGACTCAGGCAAGTCGGAATTAATGTAGAGAATTTATAACTCGAATGAAACTGTCTATGCATATTAGCTTTGTGAGACTCAAGCAGATCAGAATTAATGTAGAGAATTTATAACTCGAATGAAACTGTCTATGCATATTAGCTTTGTGAGACTCAGGCAGGTCGGAATTAATGTAGAGAATTTATGACTCGAATGAAACTGTCTATGCATATTAGCTTTGTGAAACTCAGGCAGGTCGGAATTAATGTAGAGAATTTATAGCTCGAATGAAACTGTCTATGCATATTAGCTTTGTGAGACTCAGGCAGGTCGGAATTAATGTAGAGAATTTATAACTCGAATGAAACTGTCTATGCATATTAGCTTTGTGAGACTCAGGCAGGTCGGAATTAATATAGAGAATTTATAACTCGAATGAAACTGTCTATGCATATTACCTTTGTGAGACTGAGGCAAGTCGGAATTAATGTAGAGAATTTATAACACGAATGAAACTGTCTATGCATATTAGCTTTGTGAGACTCAGGCAGGTCGGAATTAATGTAGAGAATTTATAACTCGAATGAAACTGTCTATGCATATTAGCTTTGTGAGACTCAGGCAAGTCGGAATTAATGTAGAGAATTTATAACTCGAATGAAACTGTCTATGCATATTAGCTTTGTGAGACTCAGGCAGGTCGGAATTAATGTAGAGAATTTATAACTCGAATGAAACTGTCTATGCATATTAGCTGTGTGAGACTCAGGCAGGTCGGAATTAATGTGGAGATTTTATAACTCGAATGAAACTGTTTATGCATATTAGCTTTGTGACGCAGGTCGGAATTAATGTAGAGAATTTATAACTCGAATGAAACTGTCTATGCATATTAGCTTTGTGAGACTCAGACAGGTCGGAATTAATGTAGAGAATTTATAACTCGAATAAAACTGTCTGTGCATATTAGCCTTGTGAGACTCAAGCAGATCAGAATTAATGTAAAGAATTTATTACTCAAATGAAACTGTCGATGCATATTAGCTTTGTGAGACTCAGGTAGATCGGAATTAATGTAGAGAATTTATAACTCGAATGAAACTGTCTATGCATATTAGCTTTGTGAGGCAAGTCGGAATTAATGTAGAGAATTTATAACTCGAATGAAACTGTCTATGCATATTAGCTTTGTGAGACTCAGGCAAGTCGGAATTAATGTAGAGAATTTATAACTCGAATGAAACTGTCTATGCATATTAGCTTTGTGAGACTCAGGCAAGTCGGAATTAATGTAGAGAATTTATAACTCGAATGAAACTCTCTATGCATATTAGCTTTGTGAGAGTCAGGCAGGTCGGAATTAATGTAGAGAATTTATAACTCGAATGAAACTGTCTATGCATATTAGCTTTGTGAGACTCAGACAGGTCGGAATTAATGTAGAGAATTTATAACTCGAATGAAACTGTCTATGGATATTACCTTTGTGAGACTCAGGCAAGTCGGAATTAATGTAGAGAATTTATAACTCGAATGAAACTTTCTATGCATATTAGCTTTGTGAGACTCAGGCAGGTCGGAATTAATGTAGAGAATTTATAACTCGAATGAAACTGTCTATGCATATTAGCTTTGTGAGACTCAGGCAGGTCGGAATTAATGTAGAGAATTTATAACTCGAATGAAACTGTCTATGCATATTAGCTGTGTGAGACTCAGGCAGGTCGGAATTTATGTGGAGAATTTATAACTCGAATGAAACTGTCTATGCATATTAGCTTTGTGAGGCAGGTCGGAATTAATGTAGAGAATTTATAACTCGAATCAAACTGTCTATGCATATTAGCTTTGTGAGACTCAGACAGGTCGGAATTAATGTAGAGAATTTATAACTCGAATGAAACTGTCTATGCATATTAGCCTTGTGAGACTCAAGCAGATCAGAATTAATGTAAAGAATTTATTACTCAAATGAAACTGTCTATGCATATTAGCTTTGTGAGACTCAGGCAGGTCGGAATTAATGTAGAGAATTTATAACTCGAATGAAACTGTCTATGCATATTAGCTTTGTGAGACTCAGACAGGTCGGAATTAATGTAGAGAATTTATAACTCGAATGAAACTGTCTATGGATATTACCTTTGTGAGACTCAGGCAAGTCGGAATTAATGTAGAGAATTTATAACTCGAATGAAACTTTCTATGCATATTAGCTTTGTGAGACTCAGGCAGGTCGGAATTAATGTAGAGAATTTATAACTCGAATGAAACTGTCTATGCATATTAGCTTTGTGAGACTCAGGCAGGTCGGAATTAATGTAGAGAATTTATAACTCGAATGAAACTGTCTATGCATATTAGCTGTGTGAGACTCAGGCAGGTCGGAATTTATGTGGAGAATTTATAACTCGAATGAAACTGTCTATGCATATTAGCTTTGTGAGGCAGGTCGGAATTAATGTAGAGAATTTATAACTCGAATCAAACTGTCTATGCATATTAGCTTTGTGAGACTCAGACAGGTCGGAATTAATGTAGAGAATTTATAACTCGAATGAAACTGTCTATGCATATTAGCCTTGTGAGACTCAAGCAGATCAGAATTAATGTAAAGAATTTATTACTCAAATGAAACTGTCTATGCATATTAGCTTTGTGAGACTCAGGCAGTTCGGAATTAATGTAGAGAATTTATAACTCGAATGAAACTGTCTATGCATATTAGCTTTGTGAGACTCAGGCAAGTCGGAATTAATGTAGAGAATTTATAACTCGAATGAAACTGTCTATGCATATTAGCTTTGTGAGACTCAGGCAGGTCGGAATTAATGTAGAGAATTTATAACTCGAATGAAACTGTCTATGCATATTAGCTTTGTGAGACTCAGGCAGGTCGGAATTAATGTAGAGAATTTATAACTCGAATGAAACTGTCTATGCATATTAGCTTTGTGAGACTCAGGCAGGTCGGAATTAATGTAGAGAATTTATAACTCGAATGAAACTGGCTATGCATATTAGTTTTGTGAGACTCAGGCAGGTCGGAATTAATGTAGAGAATTTATAACTCGAATGAAACTGTCTATGCATATTAGCTTTGTGAGACTCAGGCAAGTCGGAATTAATGTAGAGAATTTATAACTCGAATGAAACTGTCTATGCATATTAGCTTTGTGAGACTCAGGCAGGTCGGAATTAATGTAGAGAATTTATAACTCGAATTAAATTGTCTATGCATATTAGCTTTGTGAGACTCAAGCAGATCAGAATTAATGTAGAGAATTTATAACTCGAATGAAACTGTCTATGCATATTAGCTTTGTGAGACTCAGGCAGGTCGGAATTAATGTAGAGAATTTATGACTCGAATGAAACTGTCTATGCATATTAGCTTTGTGAGACTCAGGCAGGTCGGAATTAATGTAGAGAATTTATAACTCGAATGAAACTGTCTATGCATATTAGCTTTGTGAGACTCAGGCAGGTAGGAATTAATGTAGAGAATTTATAACTCGAATGAAACTGTCTATGCATATTAGCTTTGTGAGACTCAGACGTATACATTAAGCGTTTAAGTACGCTTAAATATGATATTTTAATTCTTGCAGATTTCGTACATATTATTATAGAGTTAATGTTCTGTGGATTTTATACATTATAAAGTTGCGATTTCAAAAATAAAATTATAATAATAATAATAATAATAATAATAATAATAATAATAATAATAATAATACATCCATATGACTTGGGTGCATTAGCTTGAATCGAAACCAAAATAAAAACTTATATATATATATATATATATATATATATATATAACTTGAGCTCCTTCAGCGATAATCGAAACCGAAACCAAAACTTATTAAGAATTCTGGAAAAAATTATTTATGACAAGAAATGGAAGTACATAACAATTAAACGACTCGGATAGAAGCGTGACACAGAAAATAACGCACACGCTATCGTATTAACCTATAGATTACTTCTTTCACTTTAAAATTTAAATATAAAATTTGTATGTTAATATTCAAGTGACTTTTATACATACAAAAAAGATAAATGTAATATATATTTTTATGATATGAATAATAATTTAAAAACAGTGAAACAATAACATTTAATTTATTATTGTATGAAAAAATTATTATATAAAAATATATTTATTATTGTATGAAAACAATTATTATGTATAAATATATCATTGTTGTATGAAAAAATAATTACATATAAATATATTTATTATTGTATAAAAAATAATAAGGTCTAAATATATTTATTATTGCATGGAAAAAATAATTACGCATAAATATATTTATTACTGTATAAAAATAATAAGGTCTAAAGATATTTATTATTGTACTAGCGGGGGTACCCGGCGTTGCCCGAGTGTTTGTTTCCGGGACAGGGGGGGTAAAAAATGTTATGGTAGGTAAGTAGGAAGGATCAAACCCGGAGTCATGAGTAAAAGTAGGAAAATAAAGTGTGAAAAAAAAAACCCCATCTGCAACGTTAACAGTTCGGCCACCAAGAAAAGTCCATTCCAGTTGTTTAGGAAAAAAAAAAAAAAAAACGACTACGGTAGGTCGGCGCGAACGTGAAAATATAATGTGAATTGTCCAACACGCTAACCACTACGCCACAGAGCACTGCAGCTTAGTTTAGTGATTTTAAATAACTTCACATGAAAGAACTACGATTTTGGCCGTGACTTCTCAGCAGAAAAAGTATAGAAATCTAAGATTATCAAGGAATTTGAGAAATAATAAGCCTATAACACACCTCAGATATTGTTCTGTCGTTTGTGCATATTATATTATATCTCTTTTCCAATCTCTTTCAATGGAAAGTTGCTTTTTTCCCAAATGGGGACAGCCGAAAACCTATTTGTTTTCTTCTTCCTTACCGGTCTTAATTTTGTATCTCTTACAGAGTCCCCCCCCCCAAAGTATCCTTTCTTTGAGGAGAATCTTCTGGAACAAATAGTTAACTTGCTCAAGTTAATAAATTGTATTAGCTGACAGTCGAAGTGTTTTCACGCCATACTGATAGAGCCGAAATAGCTTAAAGATTTCATAAAGAAAAAAATGGGTCGGAACTTTTTTCTTCGCTCGTCTTTCGTCGCCCACGCAGTCAACAGTTTTCTTCTTATTTTTCTTCTTCTTCTTCTTCATCTTCTTTTTCTCCTTCACAAAATTACAATTACGTTCTATCGCTATCGAAAAAAAAAACTGTCCTTATGTGCAGTCACTTTTAATCCCGACGGTACCACAATTTGCATATCTCTCTTTTCTTTGTACTGGACGGATTCCGTGTTCGAATGGGAGCAATTCTTTTGTGAATCCTATTTTTTTCAACTCTGGAGAACCAACGGATTATTGTTCGGTTCTGCTACAATTTTATTAGGCTTTCTAACTCTAATAGTATTAAAGTCTGAAAAGAGATTCAGATGGAGACCTGAAAAAAAAACCCAAACTGTCTTTTCGGTGGTAAATTCGGAATCTGGTTAAATTTGGATTCTTTCCTCAAACACCGATTCTTCCCCTCCTTCTTCCCCCTTGTTTTTCTTGATCGAGCTGCTATGGAGCAACAAAGAAGACGGTGAGTCACAGACAACCCAGTCAAACTAGAAGGTGGCAACGAGGATGACACACAAAGCAACGCCAGAGCAGGGTAAAATGCGCAGACCCCCACCTTCACTCCGCACCGTTTAATGGTTGAGAGGTTTAAGAAAAATAACATTCTCAAACTTTACCACCCACAAAAGAAAAAAAAAACAAAAACACTCTTGAACAAAGAAAATTTTTAAAGGATCCAAATTTAACTAATGGGTTATTTAATTTTAAACAATTAATTATAAATTTGAAAACAGCTTATTTCTATAGAAGAATTTAATTACGGATTTTAAATCGTGAGGTCGAGCAGGAATGTATGAACTATTTCACAAATTCACAATAACCATGTAAGATTCACTCCGAATGTAGGGGAGGATGAACATAGGTATTCTTTTGCTTAAGGAAACCACCAGAGGCATCAATCTAACAGAAACCGAGAAATATTTCCTGCACGAACTGAACATGAAAAATAGTCACAAAGGTTTGTCAAGCTTCACATATCAAGTTTGTAAAATCTTTGAAACAGATCCAAGCATCTGGCGCTCAAAAACCCAATCGAACATCTCCATCAAGGAGAGATCCAATCCTTCAAGTTCCAGCGTCAGGGACCGAACCTGACAAATTCTATTTTTAAAAAATAGCAATTTTTTTCCAGGAATAGAATCTCAAAGTAAAATAATTTGAGCTATAAATGCCTTAGCAACGTTACAGAATGTAAAGTTGAAGCACACTCTTAAAAATCCACAACGCATGAAAATGCTTTAATTATTGAAGTTAACTTCAGTGCAGAAAAGGTTATCTCTAATTGAGAAGCCTCAGAATCATGCCAACAAAATTTTGCAGAAGACTTTGGCAGAACATAACCTGCACTCTCGCAGATTTTCTGAGGGGCTGAACTACACAATGTAGTCAGCAAATACTTCAGACTTCACCAACAGGCAACACTCTACTGCAAATGACCAGTTGAGCTTACTCAACTCTTGCCAGAATACGAGGGGCGTACAATAAGTAATGCCCCTAACCCACTTCCAGTTGTCTGATCTAGCTGAAATTTTACATGTGCAATGATTTATATCTCTACGGGTTATGTGGCAAATTACAGCTCTGAACTAGTTGTGGTTTCTGTTTTACAGGTGTTTGAACTGAGTCAGGTGTGAAATGGAGCCTGTTAAATGTCGAGCAGTGATCCGGTTTTTGTATTTGAAAGGACGCACACCACAGGAGACAAGAAACTTATGGTGATAACGCCCCATCATATGACCTTTTAAAACGCTGGCATCGTGAATTCAAACATGGCCGGAAGTCTGTGGAAACAGCTCCCAGACCTAGTCGCCCCCCCTTCTGCTATTGATGAGGCATTTGTCCGTCAAGTTGAGGCTGCCATTTTGGAAGATTGACGCATTACTATTCGCCAAATAGCCCAAGATGTCAAGATTAGTACAGGATCTGTGGAAACTATCATTCATGGCAATTTGCATATGCATAAGGTGTCTGCCAGATGGATTCCCAGGTTGTTCACACCATTCCAGAAGCGAGTATGTGTTAAGTGTTCGAGGATGAATTTGGAGATGTGCCAAGAAGATGAGTCAAAGTTTTTCAAAAGACTGATTACACAGGATGAAACCTGGGTCCATCACTATGATCCAGACAGTAAAGCCCAGTCAATGCAGTGGAAGCACTTGGACTCACCACCTCCAAAGAAAGCAAGGATGCAGCCCTCCGCTGGCAATGTCATGCTCACAGTCTTCTGGGACCAGGATGGAGTAGTGATGACAGGTTTACTGACAAAGGTTACCACAATTACAGGAGCCTATTATGCTTCACTTTTGAGGAAATTAAGGGAAGCTATCAAAATCAAGCAAGATCATCAAAGGTACCCTCCTCCTGCAGGACAACACTCCGGTCCACAACTCAGAAGCATGAGCATGTGGTTATGAAATCCGCCTCCATCCTCCCTACTCTCCTGAACTTGCATCCTCTGACTTTCACCTCTTCCCAGTTGTTTTTGAAAGGACAGCGTTTCCCAGATGATGCAGCCTTGATTTCTGAAGTCACATGGTGGTTGGAGGGCCAATCTGGGGTGTTCTACAAAAACGGTTTCCAGAGCTGCATCAAACGATGGGAAAAATGCATAACTCTGGGATGGTTCCTATGTAGAGAAAGACTAATAACTGTGCCAAGTTTCGTTGCTCTACTGCTATGGAAAGTGGGTTAGGGGCAGTACTTATTGCATGCCCCTCGTTATCTCTACTTGACTCCAACAAGGAACAAAGGAAATATAAGACCCGAAGTCCTTAACACTTTGGAGAGACCTTCTCTCGTAGGGTGCATACTCACACCGAATACAGTACCCAAAGCAAGTCCTTCAAAACTGCCAAAGTTACTGAGTTCAACAAGTACCTTTCATTGGAAGGAGTTCCGACAGGCCAAACTTATGTCCTTCTTCCACTGATCTCTATCGGAGCTATGTGATCTGTGCAATAAGTTCATATCTGGCCCGAAACTACCAACATTTTGATAATCTTGATATATCAGTGGTAAGGTACCCTTTTAAATTAACATACACATCGACGCATATAGAGAAAAGGGCTTTGTCATCTTTGGCAACTGCTCAAATTCAAACAGCCTGCCTGACTATCAGTGGACTACTTCAAAAACTAAAACTGGTCATGATGCCCCTATCTAACTCCTATCTGAATCCTCTCATGAATTCTATAAAATTCCAGGTGTCCACACTCAACAGGTTAAAGACAAAACTGGAGACGCATAGAACACTTTTTCCAAATCTCAGATTCTTCCTCGCAATATCACCGGTAAGTTGCTAGCCAGAAAAATTAAATTTCGTGTATAAAATAAATTAGATATGAACAAATGTACAACTTGTGAAAAAGAAAAGGAAAAAAAAACAGTTCCACATAAATGATGTTTCGGGTATTGAAGACGATGAAATAAATTACGACTGTAGCCATAACTTGTAAATTTACTGGCGTCATAAGGAACCAAATAAGAAAGAAAATGTTTCTGTTGTTAAATAATACAGTATAACTCCTATAATTTGCGTCTTCTTGTCATGGTAGTTGATCAAGTGATTTAATTATTAATATAAACACCAACAATTTGAAATAGTCACATTGACACACGCGGTTTTCATTAAATCACCAAACTTTAATGACATAAAGTTTGTTCAGTACGAGATGGCTGACTATTTGGGAATACCAGGTACTGTATGGATAACTCGATGTCCAGGGCGATCATCTGAAAAAAAAAATCAGATTAACATTTTAATTTATATAAGTTGGACAACGTGATTTTCTAAGGAAGCATTAATTGGCTTATCTTCTGGCCAATCCACAAGATCCTAAAAGAGCAAAGAAAGACCAATCAATTAGTGTGATATAAATTCCAATGCCGTCATCATGTGCTTGCAATAATACAGATCTAATAATATTTGGTTCACATTGACTTTAGAGACATGCTAAAAAATGCTGCTCAGCTCTATTTCAAAACACCTTATTACATTTGAACCAGAAATATGAAGAAGGCGGTGCTGCAAGACGGTGTCCTTGGATTCCAAATCATATAGCAAGGGTTGTTAGGCACCCAATTGCAATGTTACACACGTTTACACATGGTACCCACACGTTGCATGCAGTCTACGTCGCAAGGAACATAGAAAAAGTAATGACTTGACTCCATTTTTGTAGCAACGACATTTATTTACCTAATCTCCTGTCATGCGTAACTTCTTGTTATAGCTGTGACACCACACACACTCTAACATAATCATCCTCTCTAATCTGCGCTCTTTTTCTTTTTTATAGTATTTCTTTTGCCTTACCGTGGCGTCATTTTGTACACGGCTGGGAATTTCCATACGCGCGTCCGAACTCCGTTACATGCTTTCATATTCTGAAAAAAATATTCACAAGAATTTAATCCCTGCTCCGAGGTAAATAAAAAACAAATAAAGAAAATTAAAAAAAAAACCCTAAAAAGTCCGCAATAAAACAAGAATACATATAAAAGCATTTTTTCATTTTTACAAAAAGGGAGTTCCAACGTATTTCTCTAAATATTTAAAGACAACGTTTTAATACATTGAAAATGGGGGAAAACAGTTTACTGTTTCAATAGTGAGAATGTAGATGTTTTAATTGCCTGAATCAGTGCCGAAGTATTTCAGCTTTGTTGTCGAAAATTAAAGTTGGATGTCTTCAAGTCTAACGTAAACGTAATTAAAGTTGGATGTCTTCAAGTCCAACGTAAACAGATTCCTGATGAACCGCCCCCTTAAGTAGACACTTTAAATATCCACACTAACGTACTGTACTTACAATAACCCTTATCTCTGAGTGGCTTACGGACCTTGATAAGTGGTTACCACCTTGTAAAAAAAAAAGTTTTAAATGTTTGATGTTTGCTGGTATGCGTTTTTAAATTCATCAAAATGAAACGGGGTATTTTTATTTTAGCAATAAAATCATTTTATTACTATAGAATATCTTCGTGACAGATATATTATACTGTTCATTGTATGCCCAGGTTAGTTTGTTACTTTTTTGCCATTGGATTTTTTCTTATGCATTTTTTCTCATTTTCTTCTACAACCTTCAAATATGAATCATATAAATATATTTCCACGCTGACTGGCAAAATAGTGTTTTTAAACTTCCTCCCCGAAATTTTTAAAACTAGTTAGCATAACCTCTTACCTAGTCCTACAAGTTATGTCTGTTAATTGCTCGGTTCCATTTAACGAGATTATTCGAAGCAAAACTAGTTAATCTTAACTGTTCAGCCACTTTTGACAAGATTACCCAAGACAATTACGGTCGATTTTCTCTCTTAACGGCTCAGCCCCGTTTTGGTGAGATTACATAAGACTGTTAACACCTGGCCTCATTATCGGTGCCCTCGATTTACTCGGATTCCAACTTATTACGCATCAATTATTGCAATTTACTCGTTTTGTCACAATACAGGTTGACTTTATCATTTTTTTGTTATCTTCAATGGCACTTCTATCTATCACAAGCACTGTTTATTCACTTATTGCTTCTAATTTCCGTTATTTTCTAAACTATTTTTGTTCACAACCTGAACCATCAAAAGTTCAGCCACTAACTTCTGGTGGCTAAGTTACATTCTAAACCTGGGGAAAGTTGATTTGTTGTCTGAATTTTTTCGTCACCTTTAAAACTGTTTCCACAGACAAATATTTCGTAATCTACATCCTCTATTTATGAATTAGAGGATTTTAAGTACTTCGAATGCTTAGTAGACACTTACCTTTCTACCACAACAGTAATAAAGAGTTCGAGTTTTAGAAACATCGGATAATTTTCCGTTCACGTCACTGCCTTACTTGACCGCCAAGCACTTTTGCTTACTATTAATTTTAAAACTAAAAATGACTTTAAATTCTGTGTTCGGTATTAGATTTATAAGAATCCAAGTAAGAAAATACCGAAAAATCAAAGCACCAGACACAGTTAAAAACCTTACAGATAAAAAATAAACAATTATTTATAAGTCACTCAACATAGCTCTTGCTAAGAATTCAACACGTCTTTTTTGTTATTTATTTACCGTAAAATAAAAACTGAATACATTTAGTTTTCTCAGCCGAGAGTCGCTCCTTGAACAACCCAAATACCAATTTACAAGTCAAATGTGTTCATTTCTACATATTTAATTCTAACTTCTTACTCAACAACTAATAAACAACTTGCTTTGTTAACTGAGCATAGAAGTTTAACCCCTATTATATTAAATAACCGATTCATAATGCTAGAACTTCTTGTGTAACATTAAAGATATTATTCACGTTAACCTAAGGTCCCCATAAAACACCCTTTAGCAACTAAAAATAACCGACTAAAATATGAAAAGAAATTCGACAATAAAAAAAAAATGGTTCAATAAGAACTTGTTTACATTGCACTTGAACACGACGATATTGCAGTCAGCTGGAAAGCAGACTAGCGGAACAAAGTTCCACCCACAGACGGGCAGTTCTTGGAAAGAGGCTTTGTTCATGGAATCCATGTTTAGGTTCAGGTACCGATAGAGAGAAAAAGTGTGTTAATCAACATCTGACTAGCAGAATTAAAACAATTCAAATCATAACTAGGCTGTGCTAGGTTATCTCCCCTAAGCCATTCTGGCTGTCGTTGTCCTCCTACATACACCGACTGGTATTTATTTTTTTTTTGTACATAGGCATCACCACTTATCAAGGCCAAGAGGCCATTCGAGGACAAGGGTTAAAGAGTGTACAGTAGAAATTGGACAATATAGTAATCGTTAGTAATGGAGATTCGGTAAATTTGCTAACTTATATGGAACGGCTCATCAAAAACTTGTTTACGTTAGACTTGAAGACAACCATATTGTAGTCAGCTGGAAAGCAGGAAAACGGAAGACAATTCCATAGGCGTGCAGTTCTAAGAAAGAAGCTTTGCTCAAGGAATCTACGTTTAGGTTTAGGCACAGATAAAGGGTATTCCCAACTGGTCACCCATCTGGTATTGACCAAGCTCAACGTCGCTTAACTGTGGTAGTCTTACAAGATCTGGTGCCTCAGCATGGATATGTTGTAGATAAACACCATTTTTTGTTTGTTTTGTTTTTTCTTTCTTAATCACTTTTTTTTTACAAAGGAATCACCATTTATCAAGGCCCGGAGGTCACTCGAGGATAAGGGTTAATATGTATACATTAGTCAATGTGATTATAGCGTTTTAACATAGGTAGTGTGATTTTTCTAAGTTGGATAACATAGGGGGACGTTTCATCAAGCACTTTTTTACATTGGACTTGAAGACAATCAGATTGTAGTCAGCTGGGAAGCAGGCCAGTGGAAGAGAGTTCCACGAGCTATGAAAGAACTCGAGTTTAACTAAAAGATATCTGGCGAAAGAGTTGTTAATGATATACGAAAGAAATTTACTTCATATTGGTATGGGTGCATGGAATTTAGGAAGACTTACTTTTACTAGCAAATATGTGGTCCCTCCGGTCGCATATATTTTGTGAGTTTAGGAGGATGCTATCATGGTGAGTGAATATATACTAAAGGAGGAAATAATGGCTGAGAACATTGTATCATGACGAAAGAACACAAAAAAAATGAAAAGGTAAATTAATGTCTGATAAGATGGCAACAGAACAGATACAACACTACTCCCCCCCCCAAAAAAAAAGAAGAGTCTCATGAGAAACGAATATATACTATATTTGCAGGTTGCACGGCGTCGCTCGGTTGTAAAATACGCATAAATATTTAAATACATGGATGAGCGGTAAGGGGTTTAGGCTCATTACCGTGGGGCCCCGATTTCGAATCTCGCTAGATTCAGCCACTCTGATGAGTCGTAGACGTGCGAAACATGTATCAGTGGATAATTATATTTTAAAAATAATATATATGTCGCTCCCCATGTGGGGGTACTAAATTGGGTAAAGGGAAAATTATTCCCGACTCGCATTTAGGTAAAAACATACTTTAGTAAATAATTGAATTCTTTCAAAACATATCACAAAAACAAAAAAAAAAAACATCGAAGTAAATCGCGATATACCCAAACAGTCGTGCGAGATGGATGAGCGGTAAGGAGTTTAGGCTCATTACTGTGGGGTCCCGATTTCGAATCTCACTAGATTCAGCCATTCTGATGAGTCGTAGACGATGAAACATGTGTCGGTGTATAATTATATTTTAAAAAAAAAATATATATATATATATATATATATATATATAAATATATATGAGACATGTGCATGCGAGTATTGTTTTTTTTTCTAAACAGTTCACTTCTTGTAGGTAAAAAAAATATATATATATACAAGCTGAGATTGAAACCAAAAGCTAAAGACAGTAGGTCAAGTACGATAACGATTAAGCCAGCTTGACACGTTATTTACAAAGTGTTGTCAAACCTACTTATTCTTAACACAAATAATCTGCCATCTGAACGATTCACGCATGCACATTCGTGAAACAGTTAGCAAACAGATAAAAATCTTATAACCATCACGTACCAATTTTTTTATTTTGACCCCTTAGCAGCCCTTTTTTTCGGATGAAAACTGATTAAAAAGTTTTCTACATGTCTGAATACCCTATATACCAAGTTTCGAGTGTGTGGATCAAACATTCGTTGAGCATATACGTTGAGAATTGTTCTCTCTCTCTCTCTCACACACACACACACACACACACACACACACATTCTTACTTTTACAGATATACTAGAAGACCGGCGCAACGTTTCCCGGTCGTAAAATACGCATAAATATTGTATTTTAATCAATGCAGATTTCTTATTTATTAGAAACAGAAATGCCGTAGGTATTAAACGTAACATCAAATTCCTTTAAAAAGTTAAATAATAAAACAAAAAAAACAAACGAGAAGAAACTGAACTACGTGCATACGAATCTCATTTTTTTTTCCAAAGTTCACTTCCTGTAAGAAAAAAACAATACTTGAGCTGAGATCGAAGCCAAAACCTAAAGACTGTGAGTCAAGTACGATAACCATTAGGCCAGCGTGACAGGCTATTTAAAAAGGTGTGTTAAAACCAACTTATACTTAATATAATGTGAACAAATCACGCATGTGCAATCGTGAAACAGTTAGCAAACAGAGACAAACCTGACGGCTCCCACGTACCAATTTTGACCCCATAGAAGCCATTTGTTTTCGGATGAAAAAAGATTAAAAAGATTTCCACATGTCTGAATACCCTATATATCAAATTCCAAGTCTCTAGATCAAACATTTGTTGAGTATATAGGTTGTGAATTGTCCTCACACACACACACACACACACACACACACACACATATTTACACTTTTGTATACATACTAGACAATATACCTGGCATTGCCCGGTATTAAAAAAAAAATGAAGTAAAATGAAGCGGAAAGAAACTGAAACATGTGCTTGCGAGTATTATGTTTTTTTTCTAAACAGTTCACTTCCGGTAACTAAAAAAAATACTCGAGCTGAGATCAAAATCAAAACCTAAAGACAGTAAGTCAAGTACGATAACCATTAAGCTTGCTTAACATGACTTTTAAGAGCGTTTTAAAGCCAATTCATACTTAGCATGCTTAAAGCTGTAATGTCTCACGACCGCGCATGCGCAGTCGTGACACAGTTGAAAATAGGTAAAATTCCGGTGGCCATCCCACGTACCAATTTTTCAATTTTGACCCCTTTAGATGCCCCTTTTTTTCCGGATGAAACCCGATTAAAAAGTTTTCCACGTGTCTGAATACCCTATATACCAAGTTTCAAGTTTGTAGACTTAAAAATTTGTTGAGTATATAGGTTGAGAATTGTCCTCACATGTACACACACTTTTTCACTTTTATAGATATATAGATAAATATAAATTGTTCTCCCCCACCCGTACAAAAGTAAAGAGAAAAGGTCATGCAATATTCTATATTACCTTCCAAAGTAGGAGATAAAGCCTAGGAGAATTCACTATCCCCAGAGGATGTGGTAATGCCTGAGAGGATAGTATTATGACAATAGAACAAATACTATGCCACCTCTCCAAAATAGAGGAGGTAATACTTGGGAGGACCACGCCCATAAATGGATAAGGTAATTCCTGTAAGTATGGTACAATAGCAACAGAAGACTACTAAAAGGAAATGTTCTCATCACAATAAAACTGATACTATATCACTTCCCTCCTCTAAAGGAGAATATAATACTTGTGAGGATTATTGCATATATATAAGAAAAATATGACAATACAAATTATAAATGTATATTATAGAATATTAATTCATTAGAAACTGTTTAAAAATAAATATGTAAATTAGGAATATCTAAGGCTGTCTGTATATGATTGCATATACTATATATACACTCGTGAGCAAAATAAAGTGGGCCAAACAAATTTTATGCATTTTATTGCACTAAAAGCTATATTGAACAAAGAACAATTGAACAAGAAACCTTAAACGAGACTAATAACACAGAACAAGACATTTACTTCAATAAATGCTTATGATGGAATCGCATTCCCTTTTGATTTCTTTAAAAGATCAATCCTTTTAGACATGCTCTCAACCAAAGTGGAACACTGTGAAGAGGAGATGCTATTCCATTTGCTTTGCACAGCTTCCTACAGTTTGTCATTGTTCTCAAAAGTTCTTCCAGCCAATGCACGAGATATTATGAACCAAATAAAATTATTACACGCGCGATTAAAAATAAAGTCACGAAGAAAGTAAAAGAAAACTCTTTAAGGGAGCAATCATTAAATAAAAACACCATTTGTGCAGGGTCCACGTTCCCCGCGAATTACCGAAAAATTAATTTAGTTTTAAGACATTTTTTGCTTACGAAACAACACTTCTGCAGTATGCGCACCGCGGTCACTTTTTCTTGGTGTGTTTCACTAAACTATCGCCATGTGGCGCGTGTCTGTCAGAAAACATTTAAATTATTAATTTTTTGTTGACCCTTCAGAGTTCCTTTAATTGAAAAAGATGTTTTATTTAAATTATTTATTTGTTCCCCCCCAAAAAAAGAAGCTATTTTACTTTATAAAAATCTTATGTATTTTTATTACAAAATTGTTTTATTAAATTATATTTCTTTACGCAGACTTTTAAATGTTTTTACAATTATATATTGATACATTTTTATTCAATAAATGTTTTGGTTTTCAAATATTTTTCTGTTCGGAAAAAAAAACAAACTTGTTTGTTACTTATTTGCCCCGTTATTTGACCAAGAAGAAATTGGAGTTATCGCCCCCTAACAATAGCCGCCGTCCGCATACTGCACAAGTGCCCCCGAAATTATTTTTAAACTATACCCTCCCGTCCCAATGTTAAGAATGGCTTTCGAAATAATAACGTTATTATTTCAGCGCGGTACTAAAATTACATAAGACTTTTTTGTTGCTTTGTAATAACACAAAAATTATTTAAACTGAATTAATTCTTCTAAATAAAATAATTGCTTTCTTTGATAATACGTGTTTTCTTTCTTTTATTTTTGTTTCGTAATGATGCATTAAAACTAAAGTATTTTTTTAAAATGAATATTTGGTTTCGTTTTTCGTGTCTTGACTGTGATAAGTTTATTTTTTTAAAGCAAGAGTTAAAAATATTTTTTTTTAATATTATGGGGGTGCATAGTCTCTTTTAAAAACAATATCTCCTTCAAGAACGGTAATAAAATGTGTTTTCAATCGATATTTATTAAATAGGGGACCAGTTTTCCAACCTAGCAAAAAGGGGGGAGTTTTCTGGGTTCGGGTTTTCCGGGTACGGGTTTTCCGGGTACGAGTTTTCCTGGGACGAGTTTTCCGGACACCCACAAAAAGTGTTAAAACTAGAGTTTTTTTTTGTTTTGTTTCTATTTTTTTTAATTAAATATTTGGTTTCGTTTTTCGTGTATTGACTTCGTGATTAAGTTTATTTTTTTAAGCAAGAGTTAAAAATACTTTTTTTTTTTTTTTTTTTAAATATTATGGGGGTGCATAGTCTCTTTTAAAAACAATATCTCCTTCAAGAATGGTCATAAAATGTGTTTTCAATCGCTATTTATTCAATAAGGGACCAGTTTTTCTACCTCGCAAAAAGGGGGGGGTCCGGGTACGAGTTTTCCGGGTACGGGTTTTCCGGAGACGAGTTTTCCCGGGACTAGTAAGAAAGCCTTTTACTCCAATAGTTTCTTCCCCAGAACTGCAAGTCTTTGGAACTCCCTTCCGGGATTCTGCTTTCCCAACTGTACTGATATGCAGAAGTTCAAGTGTAATGTGAACAAACATCTTTCTACTCATTTCCCTTCGTAATGCCCCCGCAAATTATGTCCCCGATAGTATCCCCCTACTTCAAAGTGGCACTGTGCCTTGTTTGGGGTGAAAATTGAATTAAAAAAAAAATGTATAAATAGTAACTGTATTGTATCTACATTTTGTTATTGGGAAAATGGTATTTTCTACTGGAGAGCCACGTATTTTACAGGTGTCCTGTTTTTAAATCTCCGAAACATGGTAGGCAGCTAATGATGCCAGTTTTTCTATTTAACAAATGTAATTAAGATTTTTTTTCTTTTTTTTTTATCCTTATACAATTGAATTTTTTTTTTTTTTTTTTTTTTTTGTAATTGTAAACTTTTTTAGAAGTCGGCTTATGCTTAGTCTGCGATAAGTTTTAAATATACTTGTTTTTCCGGGAATTTAAACTGCATTATTTATTTTTATTCTTACATTTTTTTTATTTTTCTTATAGGTTCTATTGTATATATACTAGCAGCGAGACACGACGTTGCCCGAGATTTAATGACGGTTAACGAATATTTCACACTCCCATATTATTATTGTCATCGAAATCGTGGAAAACGCCTGTTTTTCAATCAAATCAATTGCCTGCTCTAGTTGAGGATGCACCGAAAGGAAGCTTCATAGGCCTCCTCGAAGTGACATATACCACAATACATTGTAGTCAATATTGCACTGTAGAAAACCTACTGTTGATTTTATAAAATTATTTTTTTATATGAAATGTCTTGAATGAAAGTTTAAAATAAAAACAAGTCAAATATTATGCTCCAATTGTCCTCTAAACAGAAACATTAATTTCAAGCGCGTTCCTGTCATATCAAAGATCGTACTGTTGATTTTAAATGTCGGGCGTTTCAGCTTGTATGGTAATAAAACGTCTCAAATTCGCTTGTGATGCTAAGCTGTGTAAGGTGTTAACTTTAGTCAAAATCGACTGTTCATTCTTTTATCGGATTATTTTGATTATCGGTACTTATCAAATACATCCCGATACAAAAGCTATCTAAGAACACTGCCAGGCACATAAAGTACCTCGGTGTTAAATTTCATGAAAGTCAGCCCAGCTGTTTTGAATCCATCATTAATAAAAACCTGAAGTGCTTAATACTGTTGTAGAGTCTGAGGAAGCTACATGATGGCAAAAAAAAAACGGTCGTGTAGCCGAAACAATAATGTAACTTAACAGAAAAATACGGTAATAAAAAATAAAACGTATATATATATATATATATATATATATATATATATATATATATATATATATATATATATATATAAGTGTTGGAACGATTAATCGGAATCGGAATTGGAAAAATCGGAACTTTTTGGGGTATCGGAATCGGTATTGGAATCGGAAAAATTATAGTCTAATTTCCGATTCCAAGCTGATTCTTTAAAATGTTTAAATAAAAAATGAAACGAGCACATTTTTTTTTTAATTAGAAGTTGTTCCTTTACAACATAAGACTGAGAAGGGTCACAGAATGGGTTATAAATCTCATTTACAGATTTAACTTTGATTAGCAGAGTTTAATTTATTTTATTTATTGGTCATTTATTGAGAAATAACTTGCCTATTGCCTTTGTAATCGTCTTGCATCTATTCGCTAAAATGTCTATGTGCCCTCATCTGAGGGAGTTCATATGATTATTAAAAAGTTTTAAATGCTCTGGGCGAGGGCTATATTTCGTTGGCGCCAGCTGTACATTGGGGTGTCTGTTATCGGCTTCTTCTGAAATAATTAAAGATTTATGGCACCTCTTTGGACACAAGGAAATCCTTCCGGCTGTGGCAATTGTTATTCCAAGTATATTTGAAAACCCATTCCCAGATATAGACTTTCCAAATCTAATTTAATTTGTTTTTATTAGTTAGTAAATATTCTAGAGTTCACTTGCCTATTCAGTATCACAGAGTTTAAAAAGCTTTTCGCACCTATTTGATAAATGGCCATATGGCGTCTATTAGAGACTTCACTCTTTAATATCAAAGATTAAACATGCTTGAAATTTGTTTTCTGGCGTTGGTTTTGTCTGATCACCACATTCTTTAAAAAAAATTGCATGTTTGCTTATATTTT
>NC_136489.1:119009190-119011690 GCF_053919585.1 Euprymna scolopes | reverse complement strand
ACTCTCCTATCACGAAACTGCAAATAAAATATAAAAAAACTCGTAATTTCTCTTTTAAAAGTGGGTTGTTTATTTTCTTTATGGATTATACTTCTAAAATAAACTATTAAAGTTGTTTTAAATGTAATAGAAATATATATTTTTTTAAAAACAGTAATGAATTTTACGAACTCAATATTTTTCAATTTTTAAACTTTAAAAATCTATCAACATTTTTCTATTGATTCTATTTTTACGATATTTTCAGGATCAATGTGAAATTTTATGCTCTTTCCAATAAACCGAATATAATCTTTTAGACAAACGGTTTTTTTAAATTCACGCCTCTCCCCCATTTTCAAGTGTCTATTAAAAAGTAAATAATTAATTTACTCACCAAAGTTTTATATATCACAAATTGAAGAGAAAAGGCCAATAAATAATATATTCAAATTTAAAACAAAAACAGTAGTGTTTTTTAGAAATTTACCTGTAAAGTACGAAATTTTTTTTTAAACCACGTTGTTTGTTTTTTCTGTTGTTTTTTTTAATGAAATCTTGGTCCTTGCTCCTTTAATTGAAAGAAAATTACGGCTTGAATTACATTTTTCGAGTAGTTATAAGCTTGGAAAGACAGGGGGTCGAATAATTCACGCCTCCCATTTTGAAATGTCTATTAAAAAGTAAATAATTTACTCACCAAAGTGTTATGTATCACAAATTGAAGAGAAAAGGTCAATAAATAATATATTCAAATTTAAAACGAAAAAATAGTGTTTTTAGAAATTTACCTGTAAAGTCCGAAGTTTAAAACCTTTTTTTTAAACACGTTGTTTGTTTGTTTTTTTTTAATGAAACCTTGGTCCTTGCTCCTTTAATTAAGAAAAAATTAGGGCTTGAGTTACATTTTTCGAGGAGTTATAAGGTTGGAAATACGGGGTGGAATTATTCACTATTTTTCACGAAATTTCTGACACACCTACCAATCTACCCATGTTAGAACGGCTTTCGGAATAGACACCCCTAACCTTGCCAGCATACCCGAAAAGCTATAAAGGTTGACGTGTCGAATGTTAACGATGAGTTGGACGTAATGTAAAAATTTACCGAATTTAAAAGGGAACGAAATTCAAATTTCCGTTCCATTTTTACAACAACCGTAAAGCAGAGCATTCTATGCAAATTTTACATAACTTACTGTATTAATGCTATTTTTTTAAGCAAAAAAAAAAAAATATTTAGGTTTGGCTATAAATTCCTAAACTCGTTTAACCCTAAATAATTTAGGTGACTGAAATACGAACCTAATTGAATCTTTAATTTCCTGAATAGTATATGAGGAATTCATTTTTCTTCGAGTTACATCGAATTCATTAATACGGACTTTAGGGGCTTTTTTCGTCATGTTCCTGTAAAAATTATTTGTATTGTTACAAATTACGATGCTTTATTTATATAAAAAAAGCAAAAATAAATTCTTGCGTTTTTTATTTACTACTGAAAACCATAACTTTAGTAAAGGTATTTTTTGTTTAAAAAAAATAAAACATTTTCACTAAGAGTTAAGTAAAAATAATTATTCCATTATATTCTGCGATCATTATTTGATAAATACTGCAATTTTCATTAAAATTCGTTAATTTCCTGATTTTTAGTGAATTTTTAAGTAAAGGGAGGGGTCAAAATGTTTATACACTTTGAGCGTTGGCATTCATTTTGTCTGTACCTACCATTTTTCGATGAATATTTGATAGAAAAGCGACCACGTGTGGTTAAGTTAAATTAAATTTCAATCACATGGTTACATTATCAATAATCATGTGATTAAACCTATTGAAAATTTGTCGATATTGTAAACACATTCTGTGTAGTGGGGAGACCAAAATATCCTTTACATGCAGTGTTGGCAACTGAGATTTAAAAAAAAAAAACGCGAGATCAGGAGAAAGAAATCTCCAGAAAATCGCCAGATTTTAAACTTTTATCGTCTGAAGTTTTCAAAAATTACTATTTCACCCCCCCCCCCCAAAAAAAACTTCATGTTTTAACTTCCTACCAAAAAAAATAAAATGTTCCGTGTTTTCTCACTATATGTTTCTGGAATTATATTGAAGCGGTTAGCTCCCCAGAAGGCTTACATATTTTATCAGCTAGTTTTACCTGCTTTTTTCAGAGAGGGTATTTTTTTTTTGCAAGAAACAAATCATAAACTCAAACTTTTTATAATAAAAGTTAAATTAAAATATACTGCAAACTAAACATCACAATAATGGTGCAACATATTTTGAAATTAGAAAAATAAAAAACAAAAAAAAACTTTGTTTTAGCATGTTGAAAGTATTTAGGTTGGTAGATAATTAAATTCTACTGTATTGGTAAAGGTTTTTTTTTGCTGTTGTTTCTTGCTTTTTACAATTTTCGACTAAATACTTCTAAATTAAGCGGGGTTGCTTAGATCGTATTTTAAACAAAATTTCGGAGGTTGGAATGCCCCCACCTAAAATGTACTTGGAAAAATCGA
>NC_136489.1:118996690-119001690 GCF_053919585.1 Euprymna scolopes | reverse complement strand
AAGGTAGTGCAGTAGTTATAATGAATAAGAACTTCTATAAAACAAAAATTGTAGAATCACTAGGGAACGAAAATTATTACAAACCAATTAGCTCTAACATAGACGACACAACCATATCTAAAATAACAAAACTCTGCACAACATACAATAGTACATTAACTAAAAAAGAAAAAGACTTCCTTACAAACTTCACAACAAAAACAAGCATCTTCTATGGGCTACCCAAAATACACAAATCTAACCAGGTAAGACATGCCATCAACATACAAAAGTCGGAATACATAAGCACCCCAAACCCCAACGACCTCACATTCAGACCCATAGTAGCAGGACCATCATGCCCAACAAGCAGACTTAGTAACCTAATAGATATACTATTACAGCCCTTCACCAATCTAGTCAGAAGTTTTGTAAGAGATAACACACACTTCCTTAGCTCCCTACCACAAACAGTAGACGATGGGACTATACTAGCCACATTCGATGTTAGCAGCCTATATAGCAATATCCCACACAATCTAGGAAAAGAAGCTATCACATATTGGATTGACAAACATACACAGACTTTACACCCCAGATTCAATAAACAATTCGTGATTGATAGCATCGACATAATCCTCAATAACAACTCCTTCCAATTCAATAAAGACAACTACATCCAAATACTAGGCACAACAATGGGTACTAAAATGGCACCGACATATGCCACCCTTACACTCGCCTTTTTAGAAGAAACCCTTTATGAAAGGATAGAGCAAAAGTACCGGCATAATATAAAAACACTCTTCATAAAATCTTGGAAAAGATACCTAGACGACTGCTTTATCCTCTGGAGAACCTCATGGGGGGATATCAAAGAACTCCACACTTTGCTACAAAATCTACACCCAAAAATAAACTTTACACTAGAACAAAGCCCCACAGAACTGCCTTTCCTAGATATCCTAGTAACAATAAAAAACAACAACATAATCACAGACATCTACCACAAACCCACAGACACTCAACAATACCTTCACTTCAAAAGCCACCATCCTAAAACCTGTCTAAAATCAATACCCTACTCCCTAGCACATAGAGTCTGCACCATAGTAACAGACAGCCACCTCCGTTCAACTAGACTGAATGAACTACAAATAACACTGCGGAAAAGAAGATATCCACTACCACTATTACAGAAAGGTATTGAACTGGCTGAAAAAATTCCAATAGACCAACTAAGAACCCCAAAAGAACACAACAAAGAACAAATTTTAGCATACGTCTCTACACACAACACAAACAACCCAGAACTATTCACACAGATAACAAAAAACCTTATCCTCCTCAATCAGAACGACAAACTAAACAACATACTTAAAACAACAAAAATAATAAAAAGCAAACGCCAACCCAAAAACTTAAAACACATCCTAACTTCCTCAAAACTCGTCCCACACACTACAAAAGGGGTTATAAAATGCAATAAACCGCGATGTGGAGTATGTGACATAATAATAGAAGGTAACACATACACATTCAAAAACCCAGCACAAACATTCAAAATAAAAAAGGATCTTAATTGCACCTCCAGAAATGTAGTATATGCACTAAGATGCACAGCATGCAACAAATCCTACATAGGCGCCACCAAAAATTTCAGCAATAGAGTGGCCTTACATAAGAGCAACATCAAAATTGCAGATAACAGACACCTCTATGTTTCAAAACACGTACACACATGCAGTGGAAACAGTTTCAAAATAATGGCAATCTTCCAAACAGACAATTATTTTTATTTACTTACACAGGAAAAAACTTCATCACCAGATTCACTCCTGAACTGAACAGAGCCTAATATCAACACACAAAAACATGAAATGCAAGGCACACTCGCATGCACATCCATATACATATACATATACACACCCACACATGAATCAGAACCGACACAAAAAAACACACGTGCGCGCATACAACCCCACACAGACATAACACCCCTATCTCTAATACAACACACTGAACAATACCAACCCTACTTAACCTCAAAACCAACAACACTAGGAAACACCTAGAACCATAGCATAATATTTGTTCCAACACCTCGCTCCCTCCTCAGTCAGTAGAGGAGAACCCCCTCATGACTGAGACAATTATCATCCCTTCTATCATCCCCCTCCCATACCTATACCCCCTCCAATTGCCCCCCTCCTCTGGGGAACAAAATCTTCCCCACACTAGGAACCGATGGGGAGACAAATAAATAGAAACATTAAAAAATCCCCTATTTTAAATACACCCCTCTTTCTAAACAAACATACTATAAAGAATACCTGAAAAGACTGAAACGAAAAAAAAATCACAATATTAAAATCCAAGAATCCAAAAAATAAATATCAAAATAGAATGAAAGCACCCCTACCCTTATTTCAGAAGAGCTGGTCGCCCCCCCTCCTCACACATACACATTAGTAACGACCTTGGATCACAGTCACCTTCCTGGGGAAGAAAATAACCTCATAATGCTATAAAACAGTACACACATTCTCAAACCAATAAAAGAAAACACACACAGACACACACACCCTATCCTACCCTACCCTAAAGGAAAAGGAAAAAAACACAAGCAGAAAGAGAGAGTGACTACAGCCGAGGTCAGCGGCCTCGACAAGCCCAATAAAAGACTAATAAAAATTGAACATGCCAATGAATAATAGACACACGCCTCCACCCCTTGAAAACACTTCAAATGAACTACGAAAATACCATTTTTTTTATCTCCGACACATTTGAAAATAATTTCTGACGAAGACGCTTCAAAGAACATCTGAAACGCGTAAATACGATTTCAGTGATTTAAAAATCATTATTACAATGATCCAAATATAATTCTCAATGAAAAACCAAGACAGGGAATAATAAAATAATTTTAAAAAATACACATTGTTGGTGACTACCCACTTATTTAAAAAAAAAAAAAAAAAAAAAATATATATATATATATATATATATATATATATTAATATATATGTATGTATATATATAAATATAAATATAAATATATATGTACATATATAAATATGAATATATATATATATATAAATATATGTGTATATATAATATATATATGTATATGTATATATATATATGCATACATATGTGTGTATATATAATATATATATACATGTATATATATAAATATATATATATGTATATGTATAAATATATATGTATATATATAAATGTATATATATAAATGTATATATAAATATATAAATATATATAAAAATGTATATATAAATGTATATATATAAACGTATATATATAAATGTATATATATAAACGTATATATATAAAAATGTATATATAAATGTATATAAATGTATATATAAATGTATATATATATATAAATTTATATATACAAATGTATATATAAATGTATATATAGATAATTGTATATAAATGTATATATATAAATGTATATATATAAATATATATATATTGATGTATATATATATGTAAATGTATATATATGTATAAATGTATATATATATGTATATATAAATATATAAATGTAGATATATAAATGTATATATAAATGTATATATATGAATATAAATGTATATATAGATAAATGTATACATATATAAATATATATATATATATAAATGTATGTATATATATAAATGTATATATCTATATGTATATACATATATATATATAAACATATATATAAACATATATGTAAATATACTTATATGTATATATATAAATATATATATATATTAATATAAATATAAATATATATGTATATATATATAAATATATATGTATATATATAAATATGTATATATAAATATATATATGTATATATATATAAATATATATGTATATATATAAATATATATGTGTACATATATATAAATATGTATATATAAATATATATATGTAGATATATATATATATAAATATATATATGTATATATATAAATATACATATATATCTATATATATAAATGTATATATGTATATAGAAATATATATATATACATATGTGTGTGTAGATATAAATATATCTTAATATATATATGTATATATAAATATTTATAAATATATATAAATATATATAGATATTTATATACAAATATATATATATATAAATATATAAACGTATATATATAAATGTATATATATAAATAAATTTATATATATATATAAATGTATATATATATATATAAATCAATGCATATACGTATATATATATAAAAATGTATATATATGATTGTATATATACAAATAAATTTATATATATATAAATGTATATATATATATATAAATTTATGTATATATATAAATGTATGTATATATAGATGTATATGTATATATAAATAAATGTATATATATGCATAAATGTATATATATTAATGTATATATATATGTATTTATATAAATGTATATATATAGATGTATATGTATATATAAATAAATGTATATATATGCATAAATGTATATATATTAATGTATATATATATGTATATATATAAATGTATATATATAAATGTATATATATATGTATATATAAATGTATATATATATAAATGTATTTATATATATATATTTATATATATATTTATATATATATATATATTTATATATATTTATATATATATATATATATATATATTTATATATATATATATATATATATATACACACACACACACAAATGTCCAATATATGCGTTTTTATTTTTTTAAGTTTACAATAGAATTAAATGATAACAAACAAATTCACTTTCTGGACGCCCTTATAGACTTATCTAGGCACCGCCAAAAATGGCCGCAAAATCAAGTTGTTGTTGTTTTTTAAAACTAAATTACATTTATTAAAATCCATTATTTCTGAGTAACTTTTTTTTTCCAGCAAGATAAAACCCTGAATTTTATCATATAGAAAACAGAATAATGTAAAACTTTTTCTACTATTTTTAATTAAATTTTAAATGTTAAATTTTCCCAAAA
>NC_136489.1:118581690-118984190 GCF_053919585.1 Euprymna scolopes | reverse complement strand
AGAACATTAATTCCTTCACCCTAATCTCGGCCGTTTTGGATAAGGAGGGGTCTATTTTTGGGCGACATTTTAACAAGTCATCGTCAGCGTTTGACCTAGAAGTGGAATTTTTACGTAATTGCATCGTCTTCATGCAATGTCTGGGGCGATTTCCATTTTTAAAAAAAATGAAAAATCAGAATTAATTCTGATTTTTCATTTTTTACTTTTGTAATCAATATAAACATTTTTTTTATGTTAATGATAGTTGAAAAGAAAATCGCATTTATTTATTTCGATAAAACTGTTTGATAACTATCTTTAAGGGCGACAGATGTTTATATACTTTTTATGGGCACAATACACTGTGATCTCAACAATAAACAGAGCATTAAAAAAAAAACATAAAGAAAGCTAAGACAAAATCTCAGGTCAACGCCTGCAATGTCCTATTGTGCTTACTAATTTTTAGGCGTATCACAAATAATAAAACGGTTCAATGAATTCATTTAAAATATATTCATATTTGACTGTAAAGAAGACTATTGGGTTATGTAGGGACTGCCAAAATTCACTACAGAATTACCCCAACCTATATGTAACACGATGTAACTTTATTATAAATCAATATTATCAGTATAACTTTTGTACCATTTAAAAGAAGGGCAAAATGAACCAGTAATAAATCTTTAAAAGTTTTTTCATCGAACGAAAATAATGAAATTGCGTGTTTATATAATTGGCGTGTTTATATAATTGGCGCTTTAAAATAACGTTCCCATGTAGTAGACATTCCGAACGTGAAAACATACCCGTATTTAATAAACCTAGCAAAAATCAACTAATGGTCAGATTTTCGTGAAATTTTCGATACTTATCCATTTTAGAATGAAATTACATATAAAATGCAGTTTTCGTAAAATATACGAGGGGAAATATTTTTTAGTGCGTGTTCCGCCCCTATTTATTTTTTCGAAATTCGAACAAAATATATTTAAATCTATCGAAATTTCTATTTATTATGAAGCATAAAAGTTAAAATAAGTAAAAAATATTTATTTTTTTAAAATTTAAATACACATATTGAACAAAAATTTACCTTGAAGTTGCAATTAAAAAATTGATATAAACTTAATATTATTAGGGTTTTTTTTAATAGCGTTGTTTTTTTAAATAGCGTTTTAATATATACTATAATCAATTGAATTGCCAAGAAAAAGAAACTTCGTAAACATTAATTAATTTTTAAAAGATTAAAACGATTAAAATTCTATTATTTCAAAATGTTCTGTTACAACATAGATTTTTAATTAATCGTGTTTAAATTTTTTTTGTAAATATTAAGTTTTAGTATAAACATAACTCTTGTCAGCTATTTTATCGCCAGATTAAAACAAATTTGAAAATATTATTGCACAAATATTAAGCATTTTGTACCCCCCTCATATTTTGTTTTTCTCTTTTTCCCCATACAAAATATGGAACCCCGTAGGTAACCAAATGAACATTCAGTAAAACTGTATTTCATATTTAATATACAAATGTTTATAATATCATTAATCGTTAAACTGTGTAAATCTTAAAAACTAACAAAATTATATCTAAGATTAATTATTAATTGCAGTTTGAAGAAGATAAACAAAGGTCTTAAAAAATCATTAAGTCGCTTCTGCTTTTCCATAGTTCGTATAGTTAACACAAATCTGACGTCACGGAAACATGCGGTCCATTTTTCACAATCGTTTTGCAGACCCTAGGGTTATATATAGCTATGACACTAATTTTCGACACCTACAATAAAAAAAAATACAAGTAAAAACTAGTAAAATGAAATTAATTCGGCGTATTTTTTTTACTTTGTATTGTAGAAGGATCAGGGTTTAAATCGCATATAAACATTATTTGTTTTACATTCCATGAAACGTGCGAAATTTGATTTGATCATCGCAAAATGACAAAGCGTTAAAAAAAAAAAAAAAAAAAGACAAAATATATCAATGGTGGCATTTTTTTTTTTCGAAAGACAGCCCAATTAAACATTAAAAATATCGGGGAAAAAAAGGTCGGTACAAATATATATTATACCCTGTTAAAGTTTTGGTTCAATCATTAGTCACGTGAAATATAACAGTAAAAATCTTACCTTTGGCTTAAAATATTATAGGAAAAAAAAAACATATATAGGTGTGTATAAAAAACAATCATAACACCTAAAACAATTAAGTTCCGGTATCTATAGACGGTCCTAATTGACACCTTTTCTTTGTTGATGACAATTTGTTAATCTTCAATTTCGTAATTTGTAGCCCGAAAAATGCAATATTTTAATTATTCCTAATGAATTCCTCTTCATTGTAGAGAATATTAATTTTTAATTCCTAAAACTAAGCATTATTTAAATTTTAACTTTATCCTTAAATTACCGTTATCGGAAACTTATTTTCAATTCAAAATTTTTGTATGGAATTATAAACTAAAAATTACTTCTTTTTTTTTCTTTTTTTTTTTTTTAAATATTAACAGATTATAAAATCAGCCATGCACAAAGAACTTTAATTAACTCTGAACGCATAATTATTTCAGTTACTTGGTTTAGAAATTATGATTTTTGTTCTAACAATGGGGAAACAAGTTACGCGACGATTTTTGTTAGTAACATGCGAAGATGAACAAATTGGTCTTCCATAGAAATTTTTTTTCACCATCTGTAATACTAAATATATTTCTTTATTTGCTCATTGATAAAAAAACGGCATTGATTAATTCTTTTTTTTTTTCTTAATTATTAACAGTAAGATTGTCTGTTTATTCATAACTAGCAGGGAGACCCGACGTTGCCCGGAATTGAATGATGATCAACGAATATTTCGCACAACTATATTTTTATTGTCATTGAAATCCGTGAAATCGCCCTGGGGGAAGCTTCACATGCCTCATATGCAGTAACTTAATCCAAAATATATGTTATTCTACATTGGATGAAACCTTATTCTATTCAGAAACTAGTAGAAGACCTGTGTCCCAGCATTGTCTGGGGTGGGGGGAGGAACTTTTAAAAAATAAATATTAAAGTATCAAGCAACTCATTTTACTGTTTTTTTTATCCTTAGTTGGGCTTTCGTCCCCTGTTCAAGCATTCCGCACGCAATTCCTAGTCCTGTCAGACCCTAGCCCTTTGGGTAAGTTTAGTCTCTTAGCTAGTTGAGCAATTGAGTTAACCCCCGCTGTCACAATAAAAATCCTCCAAGATGCCCACTTTTTATCCTCAGCTGTCCAAAATTGCATTTATCTTGGAAGGACACCAAACTCTATCTCCTGTTTTCTTTTTCTTCCACTTAGATAACACTCCTATTTAGAGATTGACCTGTTTGTTTCCAGTTCTAAACAAACCAGAAAACAGTGGGTGATCTATTATTTAGAAAGGGTTTAAAGAGGGTCAAGTGGCAATCGTTGCATAGAGACTATTATAAAATATGACAAGTCAGCTACGCCTGTTCTGTACATAACAGCATCACCAAACAATTTTACTTTTTCATTTACGAGGGGAGAGACTAAAATTAATTCCTTATAAAAGAAAGGATGAAATTAATTCCTTCTTACTTAATTTTCTTATGTAGCCTAAAAAATGGTCGACAAACAGACCACAAGGAAATAATACAGAATTAGGACTCTATTCTTTTTTTTCGGAATAATTAGCCTTGATGTTTCTTTACCATATGTCGTATTTCTTAATGACAAAATAAAGTGTTTTTTCATACATTCATGCAGGGCGTTTATATGTGCTTATTTGATGCTGCCACTTCTCTTTATCGTCACCATTTTCGCTTATGGTTTCTATAGAAATAAGCTTCTTTTTGTGAAGAAAGAGACACAAGGAGACGTTCGCTGAGTTTTATTCAAGGTTTTATTTTAGAGAGAATTGATTCAGAAGGGAGAGACTAATGTTCTCTTAACTAATTAAGAAATAGGCTAAAATTAATTCCTTCTTAATTTTCTTACTTAGTCTTAAAAATAGTCATCAAACAATAATCTGGAAGAAATATTCACTCAGATTCCTACATTGTTGGGCATGTCATCGTCTTTTAGTTACTACGACTCAAACAGTTTTGAAAATCGGTCCCATCCCAAGCACGATGTAATTTCTATCTATTTCTAGAATGTTTTGTCTAGGGAAATAAACTTTGACCTATCTCGCCTCACTTATGCTAGGTGCACTGGGTCTATTTCCGTTTGCCACCAAGTTGTCGTAATATGTTCAATGTAAAACTTTTGAAATTCATACAGATTCATCATCATCATTTAGCAACCGCAATCCAGATGATGGAGTTCGGTAAAGCCCATCATCTTTTCACATGACTGTTAATGTGTGGGTACACCACCACAACACACATTGGAAAGCAGGACGACTGACCTGACCTTCCACTTACATACAGCGACTTGGTAGTCCCAAATGGCCACCCATCTAGTACTGACAAGGCTCAGCATTCAAAAAATTTATGGATGAGACCAGTCGCAGACGAGCAAACAATCCACATTTCTTTTGGTGCAACTCTGATTTTGAGAAGTGCCATAGAGCTTCTTCAGCGTCTAACCACAGCTGAGCATCGCTGGTTGTTATAAAGAACCGATTTTTCATCATAAGTCACAACCCGATCGAGAAACGGGTTGTTCTTATTGCATGAAAGAAGGGAAGATGACACTTCATAACAGCGTTTATTTTGGTTGTTGCTCAATTCGTGAGGCACCCATTTATTAAGTTTATTTTCATCTTTCCAATCTCTCTCAATCATATAGGTTACTCATAATTCAGAAACAAGTTCTTGAACAGTTGTGCATGGATTAGCTTTGACTAAGGCTCTTAATTAATCGTTGTCAACATCCAATGGCCGACCACTATGCCCATCATCCTCAAGACTGTTGTTGCTACTACGAAATTTATAAACCACCATTATGTTGTGTGTACAGCAGTAGTTTCTTGGCCAAACACTTCATTGATATTGCAAACTGTTTCAGCAGCTTTTCGGCCTAGCTTGAATTGAAATAAGAAAATTGTGCGAATTTGCATTTTTCCGATCTTGTATTCAACGTTCTGAACAGACGACATCATTGTTTTAAAACGATTGCAATTCAAACGATTAGATACAGCGAAAAACACTCTTTTAAAATGATATAAAAGGTAAAGCTATTATAACGAAAACTTACTTGAAAATGCATCATTTAAATCAAAATTTAAAATTCCACAAGAACTTTCTTTTCAGTCTAATATAAAAGCCAATTTGCCTGTCTGGTCTGTGTGCACGTATGTGTATGTCTGAGCTTGTTCCCTATGCACTACGAGATGGCTGGGATGATATTTTAAAAGTGTTACACAAATTTACTTCGTGCATCTGAAAGTATTCTTAGATGGGTTTTGTATGAGAATGCTCCAATAAGTATCAAAACTTGACAATCGAAAAAAAAAAATGTGATTAAAGGAGGAACAGTCCGATTTTGACCAAAATTAACACCCTCATACAGCCTTATATCAAGTGCATTTGAGAAGTTTTATCAGCACAAAAGTAGAAGGACCTGGCATATAAAATCAACACTAGGTTCTTTGATAAGACAGGGGCGTGTTCGAAATGAATGTTTCTGTTTTAGAGCACAATTAAACCATGGTACTTGACTTTGGCATTTTAAACTTTAATTCAAGCCATTATATAAAAATAATTTTATAAAACCCAAAAGGATGGTATTGCTAAATTGAAACTTTCTTTTGTTTTTAATAATGTCTATCTGAATGAAAAAACGCTGCCTATATATATATATATATATATATATATATATATATATATATATTTATAAGGAATATAACATCAACAGTCAGGTAAAAAGAAAAATGAATATTTATTTAAACTATTGATTTCTCATTATTTATTCATTCCATTTACAACGACTGAATAATTCTAGCGGGGGGGGGGGGGGGTTACCCGGCGTTGCCCGGGTGTTTGGAGGTGTGTGTGGTTTTGGGTAAATAAAAACAAAAGAATAATAAAAAAATCGTTGCCTGGGTGTTTGTGTCGGAGGGGAGGGGTTAAAATTAAAAAAAAAAAAGTTTTGGTAAGTATGAAGGATCGAACCCTAACCCTTCCGGCGAAGTTGGAAATTGTATGTGTGAAAAAAAAATGCGTGACGTTAACCACTGGGCCACCACGAAATAGTAACGGAAACATGTTTGAATTTATTTAAGTATTAAGAATTGGCAGGTGCCCGTACTTAATGACTTAATGTCAACTTTCACTGAGGGGCAGTATTTTATTTACTGCGGGGCAGCTTTTTTTTTTTAGTTTTTTTGTTTCCCCAAGATGTTGGGGGGGGGCGGTCAACTCTTCATAAAATGTCCAACTTGAATAGCAATTGTCTGATATAAGGAGAAACTCCACATTGATCAAAGCTGATTGCTTTTGGATGTTCCTGGTGATCGCACTGGGAACGATGTCTTAAGCTTCGTTTTACTTTAATTATTATACGAAAAAGCCCAATCTACATGCGGCGATTGAAAAATGTTGAATATTTAGCTTTTCAAATCCAGGCAAATTAAATAGACAGGCGACCCCCATTGTTAACTCATAGATATTATCATTTAAACGTAATATAAAAAGTTTTAAGAAGTCAGCCGACTGATTGCTTCTCGGACATACACAAAAAGCGAACATACATACACACACACACATTTTCGCTTTTATATATATATATATATATACACATATAGATTAATTTCTTTATGATGCAAGTTCACATTGTTTTTAATATTCCTTCTGAAAGCTCCCAATAGTGCCTATACAATCGTAAAATCGATTGGAAACAAAATTGCATTTGCAAGAAAATTAAGTATTAACACAGGGGAGATAACTCGCATCAATTCGTAAGAAAAATAAAATTAGGAAAGGGGGATAACTCACATCAACTTCCATGAAAGATTAAATTAAGGAGGTGGGTAACTCACATCTCCTCGAATCATGATACGTTTAATTAACAACATTAAAATTAAAACAAAAAAATAGTGCTGTAGTTTTGTAATAAAGTAATGTGAAAACTGAATATAAGCGGGATATTGTGGGGCCGCATATAGAGGTCGCTCAACAACTTATGAGAGACACAATGGCAATACGTCAATGGGTAAAAAAGAATAACAAACAAGTAATTAAGCCGAATATAAAAATAAGCGGCTTTATTTAACTAGGCCAAAACATGAAAGAAAACCCAAGTTGTTTTTTTGAAAATGAGTTCAAATCTATTAAAATCCATTATTATTATTATTGGAACAACTTTTTTTCTAGAAGGATAAAAGCTTGAATTTTATCATATGAAAAGAAGAATAATATAAAACATTTGCTACTATTTTTAATAGAATATTAAATTTTAAATTAAAAAAAAAAAAAAAAAAAAAAAAAAAAAAAACCCTATTCCACGCCATTTTTGTCTGGATGGATAACACATTTAAATCTTTTTTTAAAAAGTTTTTTGAATTTATTTTTTTTATTTTTTGTCCAAATAAAATTTAGGATGATTTGCTACAAGAATAAGCAAAAATATTATAACATAAGTACCTGAATTTCAAATAATTCCATCTTTTATCTCAATATATAGATTTTTATGTGGCGAAATTAAAAAAATCCAAAATTTAATGATTGTTCTGAAGAAACTATGGTAGCCTTGATAGGACTAAATAAGTTCATTTAGTCCTGTAAATTTCCATTTATTTTTAACGTTTATTTTGACTATTAAGGCTCAATTTCTTGTTCTCCCTCAGTGGATGAGAAATCCTTCACGACTGAGACAATTTTTATTTTTGTTCCTTTTCTCCACATTAAAAAAACAACCCTGGTGTCTAACTTTGTCCCGTGAGGCAGTATTGTAAATAGGTACTCTGTACAGTACTGATGCTGATTCCTCAAAATGCATTTGACCAGATTATTACCTATAAATAATAAGCACCAAATCAGTTAATTCCAAAACATAGTTCTTTATTATCTTAGGTAGATTATTCTAGCAGAGAGAGAGAGAGAGAGAGAGAGAGACAGAGAGAGGTTTTTGAATCAATTAATTTTTTGTCTAAATAAGATTTAGGAGGATTTGCTATAAGAATATGCAAAAATATAACATAAATACCTGAATTTCAAATAATTCCGTCTTTTACCTCGCTCTATAGATTTTGCATAGGGAAAATTAAAAAATCCAAAATTTAATGATTGTTTTTGAAGAAACTACAATTGCCTTGATAGGACTAAATAAGTTCATTTAGTCCTGTAAATTTCCATGTATTTTTTACGTTTATTTTGACTATTAAGGCCAAGATCAAAGTGTAGATGCTGTTCTTCAGATGCTAACCTTCAACTTCTTGTTCTCTCTCAGTGGAGGAGAAATCCTTCACGACTGAGGCAATTTTTATTTTTGTTCCTTTTCTTCCTGTTAAAAAACGACCTTGTTGTCTAACTCTGCCCCGTGGGGAGGTATTGTAAATAGGTACTCTGTGCAGGATTCCTCAAGATGCATTTCACCATAAATAATAAGCACCAAATCAGTTAATTCCAAAACATACTTCTTTATTATCTTAGGTAGATTATTCTAGCAGAGAGAGAGAGAGAGAGAGAGAGAGAGAGAGAGAGAGAGAGAGAGAGAGAGACTGAGACTGACTACTACTGGTTGTTTCCACAATTCAACATGTGCACTTCTCATCTACCAGCATATAAACTGATCTTTTCATTTGTCTATTCCATTTTTGTCTCGATGCCTGTCAATTTTGAACTTTTGGGCTCAAAGAAAACTTAACCCTATCTTCATCCTATCCAAGGCCACATTAATATAGAAAACTACTTTTGTTTTATTTCCTTCAGCCGAGAACCATAAGTCAGGCACAAGGCTTTTAAATCCTCAGAAATCAAGGGCCCCACAACCTGGGGCTTACACTTGAACTCTATATGAGATACATAGATATTCGAATCTTCCATTTAAGTTCTTTATCTCTCAAACACTGAGTTAGTGAAGAAATTGAGAACATACATTTCCTCTCCCCAATCATAGTAAATCTTTCGCTTTGGTCTCTTGGTCTTACTGGATTTCAGGATAAGAATTTATCTAGTCTGGTGGAGTATCCAGCTTCATGCTATTATTTGAGGTAATATCACTTGGAGTAGGTGCACCATTCCTCATAAAAGCTAATCTGAGTTAACCATAGTGAGGAGATCTTATTTGGGCAGTGAATACCATGTGATTTTGAATATTTGGTCAGGGTTTACTTCTAGCGAAAAGTATCCTCATGCCAGTTTGTTCTGGCAAACTCCTGTACAGAGAGACCTTAGACACTCGATGATAGTATATAGTAGGTATTTATTTATTTATTTTTTTTTTTCTTTAATTTAACTTCAGTAAGTTTTAAGATATCAAGGGGCTCCCTCCTGGAGCTAACACTTGATTCCGTTATGATTTAAATTTATATCCGAGGGCTCTTAAGAATAGATGATGTTCCCTTTATGGCTGCTATTTGTATTTCATTACAGCTTGGTCTTCCTGGGATTGCTTCTAAGTATTTCTGAAGATTCTATTTTATTAAGCCAGTTGCCCCTATCACAACCGGTATAATGTTTATTTCTTTCAGAGACCATATCGTTTTCAGATCATTTTTTAGGTCCTGATATTTTGTTATTTTTTCCTGTTCAGCTCTATGAAAGCCAAAATCATTTGGGACTGTGACATCGATAATGAGCACAGTTCTGTCAGGCTTGTTCCATATTACAATATCTGGTTTGGTGGCCTTGTCTTTTATGTATCTGCCCGCCTGTATGTCTGTCATCGAACACAGTCACTTTTCGATTTGATGTTATCGGTGGTGGTTCATGTTCGATCTTCCAGTGTGTCTATAGGTGTGTCACACTTAGTTTGAAATAATTTTTATCACTAAACGCATTTTATTTTTACACTAGCGGGATTGCCCGGCGTTGCCTGGGTGTTTGGAGGTGTGTGTTGAGCAAAAGAAAAAAAAAGTGGTAGTAGGCAGGCAGGCAAGCTTGAACCTGTACCACAAAGGAGGAAAAGAATGTAAAAAAAAAAAAAGAGGATAGTGAATTAAATGATTGGTAATTACTTTTGCCCAGGTGGAGGATATTGGTACAAAGATGAAATAAAAAAATTAAAAAAAAAAAAAAGAGAGAGAGGTGGGATCAAACAGAAGGGGCGTTGCAAGCCTGTCGTTTTAGCATTATTTTCATGGGAACTGCTTGTCTGAGCTCCAATCTCTGGTCCCCACTCGCCAATCTTTCACGAAAAACACCCGTCTCGCTGAAACCAGTCAGTAATTTCCCCCACTCTTTATCTGTGCCTAAATCAAAAAATAGATTCCATGAACAAAGCTTCTTTCTTAGAATTGCATGCCTGTGGAACTCTCTTCCGTTTGCCTGTTTCCCACCTGACTACAACTTGGAGGTCTTCAAGTCCAACATAAACAAGTTCCTGATGAACCGCCCCCTTAAGTAAGACACTTTATCAGATCTCCATTACTAGCGATTACTACAATACTATACCACTGATTACTGTACACGCAATAACCCTTATCCCCGAGTGCCCTCCGGGCCTTGATAAGTGGTGACTCCCTTGGGAAAAAAACAAAAAAAAAAAAAAAAAAAAACATAGGGTAATGAGTCTTCTTCGCTAACCATTACTCCATAGTGGATAGTCAAATTACCCTTTAATACTAACTAAAATTAATATTGTTTAAATCATCTATTTAGGCCATTAAGGGTTAAAGAAAATATAGTTGTCAATTTAAAGTTTGTCATCTCTAAAAAAAACAAAAAAAAAACAAAAAAAACACCACCACCCTGTACGAGAAAAATCCGATATAACAGGTCTCCCCTTGAGAAGGAGTTAGTTTATTGCTAATCGTCTGAAGTGCCCTTACCACCGGGCAATGCAGACGGAGCTGCCCAGGAACTTTTTGCAGATTAGAGTGCCCCTCGAGGAGGGGCACTGACTTCTCAATCCCACTTTCTGACCCTGGTGTCTAAGTTGAGAGAGAGAGAGAGAGAGAGAGAAAGAGAGAGAGAAAGAGAAAGAGAGAGAAAGAGAGAGAGAGAGAGAACTAACCCCCCCCCATTTGGATAATTATATAATTGCAATTATTATAATAATTGCACATTGGGATAATTTTAATCTAACAAAATATAACAATAAGTGGATTGTTTTTGAATTTTTATATCTATTGAAGGAAGTTGAATATTTAATTTTATTCATTTTTTAAACTGCAAAACAAACAATTTTTATATGAGAATATTTTTAAGTCGGTTCTTTTAATAATAAATAAAACTTTTCATTGAGTATTTCCAAATATTTTAAAGTTAGAAGCATTTTTCGTGACTTTTTTTCTTTTTTTTAAAACTAAAACGAACGATGAGTTCAATATTTTATCACCGGGCATAATTTATTTCTTTGAAATAAATTTAAAACTTAGAGTTTTTGTTTGTTTTAAAACACTTTATCCGTAAAAAATTTACATGACTGAAATGGAAAATGAAATAGGAAATTTTCTCCAGAGGCATGCGAACACAAATTCATCTTAAAAATTTATTAACGGATCAGTTTTAAAGTTTTGATATGAACTAAAAATAAAGAGTACATTAAATTTTAATTAACATATTTTCTTGTGGTTTATCTTAAAAATAAATGTACGCACCGTGCTGAAATAATGTTATTTAGAAAGCCATTATTAACAGGAGGGGCTTTCTAACTATTCTGCACTTTTACCTAACAATTTAATGGCAAAACAGGTCTCATAAAAATTTAATTTAACTTGAAAATCCTGTCTAAAATGTAGCATGGTGCGTACACTGCATAAGCACCATTATTATTATTATAACAACAACAATAATAATAAAAAAAAAAAAAAAAAAAAAAAAAAAAAAAAAAAAGGTGCTTCACGGGGAACGTGGACCCTGCGTAAACGGGTTTTGATTTAATGGTTGCCTCCCAAAAAGCGCATACGCAAAAGGTTTTCATTGGTTTATTTAATCACGAAAACGTTTTTGAAGATACTATTTGAGGCAAAAAAAGGCCAAAAGCATTATTTGAAAAAATAAATTTAACAAAAAATAAAGATATTTAGTGTGGAAAATATAATATAAAATAAATTAAAACGAAATGAAAATAAAATAAAAACAAGCACAAAATAAAAATATGAATTAAATTTATTTAAAGAAATAAAAAAAAAATTCAAAAAATAAAATACATGCTCGATTACAAAAAAGTGTATGAGATATATACGAAGAAAGTGGAAGAAAACCTCAGGAAGCAGCCATTAAATTAAAACCCGTTTACGCAGGGTCCACGTTCTTCGTGAAGTGTCAACAAAAAAAAAAAACTAGATAATATCGACTGGCGCCACACCAACTAGTTGTGAAGAATCAGGGAGGATGGAAAGTCCGAGATAGGAGAGTACTAACCAGACCCCCACTGGAAGTATACAGTTAAAATCTGATACCTTGGGAAGGCATTTTGTCACCCACACCCCAGGAAACACCAATGGCCGATGCCAACGAGAAATCAATGGCAAACGGCTGTTGTGATAACGTGCAATCATCTGCACAAGTGGTCTAAAGGTGGAGAACATTGGAAATCTGGGGAGACTTGTCACGCGGTCTCTAGCAAACCACATGTTACTGCCAGTGAGCGATCACTGATGATGGCCTGTGAGACAACTCCTAGTGAGTGAAATAATAATGTCCCCTCGCAAATTCATCGCCACCCGTAGATGTTTTTACTATATTTTCTTAGTTTTTAACCAATGTTCACATTATAGTATTATTATCTTTTAGTAATTATGTGAACTTCATTTCCGTATTCATGTATTCTGCACTGATATGAAAATGAAGACTATAGCAGAGAACAGGATTCCTAACCATGTAATTGATGAAAATACATAACACATTTTGATGAAAAACAGGGGAAAAAATGAACATAAAAGAACAGAAAACCAAAACTTTAAATATAATTTCTGTATTAAAAGTAGTAGTTATTGAAATATTTCAACATATAATCTTGTGAGAAAAATCTAGCCCCCCCAATAAGGGGCACTCTGAATAGAAACAAAAATTAAAATTGTCTCAGTCATGAAAGATTTCTCCTCCGCCGGCCGAGGGCAGAAAAGGTGAATTATAGCATCAGAACAGATACTACTACTGATCTTGTCCCGAAGGGCAAGAATTGTTTGTTTTGTTTCTTTAATTGTTTTTTCCCTAAATTCATAATTCAGTTTTATCAGTATTAGATTGTGTATTGCTTTAAAATGACGTAATTTTACATAGATAATATTTATATTTCATAAAGTTCAGTTTCATTATTAATCGAATTGGGTTCCTTTTTCTTTTTTAACATGTTTTAATGCTCTTTTTTAAAATGCCATCATATAGTATCAACAGTAACATTTCAACAAATCTTACCTACATTGCCTGCAGGCATTTTTGAGTTAACAGGCCTTCTATATCTCGGTGGCCCTGGTAATACCCACTTTCCTTTGAAATTTCACTTCGGCTACAGACTGCGAATATATTACAAATAGCCCAGATGTGTCAACCTTACACTCATCGAGTGACAGATTTTGTTTTACATCAGTAACTGTAATGACTTCTAAAATGACTGTTCAGTACTTATGCAAAATAAGGACTGTGCTATCGTTGGAACTTTCCAAGTAGTTTACATAAAAACGTCAGAAGGTGCCAAACAAATTTTTTATCTATCTCACAGTAACATATATTGAGCGAGTTTTTAACAGTATTTTATCCGGTTTTTTATTTATAACACTTTTTCTCAAACTTACCGTGTTAAAGAGTGAGTCAGACGCCATCTTGAATTTTCCAATACATCGGTAAACACTATGTTTTTCGAGCTGAATAAACATGTTACATTGAATAAAAACACGAAAAATATATCCAGTTTGGTAGAAAAGTAACTTATCTTGCCTTTGATAACATTTATTTGTTATATATTCGTTTTTTGACAACTTTTTCGAATCTATGTGTACAGTAATACAAACCCGATTCTTCTTTTGAAACAATCATACTTGTGGTCTTGAGCATAGCTTGTGTTTAACTGGATTCATAACAGAAGTGGAATGACTTCAAAATCTGAGGCATTTTTCATACTGAAAAATTAACATGCAATATGCAAAAAACAAAAAAAAACAAAAAAAACTAATATTTCATCATTTAAAAAGTATAAAATAAAAGTGAAGCCTCAGGCCTAATGCTAATTCGAAATTGTGATATTTAATGTTCCTGATCAAACTATATCATAAAAATTGTCAATATTAAGTCATACAAAAACACATACTTTTCCTTAAACCTACCATCAACTCCAAGTCTGAATTGTAAGACAAAATAAATAAATAAACAAACAACAAAAGGCTCGTATAGATTATTTATTTCATGATAATAAAAATAAATTGTAAAAAAATAATCCAAACAATTGAAAACATTTATCAGTGAAATATCACTTGAGTGTTGGTCCTGTCACTATGAAAATGACAAGATTAATGACAAAGATGACAGGACAGCAATATAAGTTCACCATGAGATGAGCTGACAGTTGCTTTTTAGTTTTTTTGTTTTTTTTTCCAGATTAATTTTGGGGGGCTCATTTTTTTTTGGGGGGGGGGAAGAAAAAAAAAAGACATTTGTCCAAAAATGTGGAAAGAAAAGCTTTTTTCTTCAAGTGTATCTTGTCAAACTCTGGAATCTGCAGAGAATTTTGAACAATACCCTTTAATAATCCATGAAGGTATTATGCTCTCGTTCTATCAGCCATGACTTGGTAGAAGTCTCAAGTAATTTGCAACGTGGCTAATGGAATGAGAGCATGCTACCCTTATGGATTGATAAAGGGTTCCATTCAAAATTCCGTGCAGACTCTCGAGTTTGACACGATAGACCTAAAGAAATTCCAAGGTGAGATTGATCAAAACATTGTGAAAATAACTCAAGATGAGAACAGTAGTCCGAAAACTCCAAATAATCGCTCCTCATCTCTAAATTTAAAAAACATTCTATAGTATGTATATGTTCGTTTCTAGGAAAAGATTAAAAATCATTTGAAGTCAACAATGTAGGATTCAACCAGTTTTATTGCAAAATTTAAATATTTCAAATTAAGAATCACATATATCAATGAATACGTTTGGAAGTCTAAAAACAATTTTATTTATTTCTGTTTTTGATATAACCAAATTTATTTGTTTAAATCATATTTCGATGGTATTCATCCTTGTCAATGAAAATGTATGTGATTCTTACTTTCAATTAAATATGCAGTCCTTCAAATGCAGGTAATATTTCATTAATTCATTTTGATGTGGCTAACGCCATACTTTGCTGATTACTGTTTTTTTGAAAATCATACCTTTATCAAAACACATGGATTAATATTCTCGCTTGCAGAATTGCACCATGCGGACCAGAAAAAAATACTTTGTATTAACAAGGATGAATTTCATCAAAATATATCGGATTTAAAAAAATAAATTTGTTTATATATATATAAAAAAAAAAAAAATTTTGTTAAATATGCATATTCATTGATATACGTGACTTAATTTCAATTAATGTGCAGTGCTTCAAATGCAGGTAATATTTCATTAATTAAATCTTTCAGTTTCAAAGACATCAGAAAACTTATCATTGAGAGTGGTAATGGTTTCGTTTACAATTGCTATGAAATAGGAGAGGATGAATGAAGAAAGAGTGGGGGAATAGCAAATTTTAATGAAATCTGCATAATAAATAAAAGATTGATGTTAGCATAAATCAGCTTTTTTCTGCTCCAAAAATAGTTAATTAGCAGAGAACATCTACAATGTAGAGTTTTGTTCATTTATCTGAAGTATATTAACTTTAAAACAGGCCAATCTTACTGAACTTAACATAACATATTTTGAAATACTATATATAGAATTCGTTAAAAACAAAGTTATGTGTATGTTTAATTTGAAATACTGTGTGTGTGTATATATATATAACACTCAAGAGTTTATATATCTTGGCTCAGTGCTCACTGACTCCTGTGACCTAACAAGTGAGGTCCAACGGCGCATTGGTCTGGCTGCTGCAGCCTTTGGCAGACTCTCGCACAGAGTTTTTATGAACCGTAACCTCACCACCACCACCAAGGTTTCTGTCTACAGAGCAATCTATCTCTCCATCCTCTTGTATGGCAGCAAGTCATGGGTGCCTTATAGACGCCACCTGAAAAAGCTAGAAGCATTTCATACCAACTGCTTACAGCGTATACTAGGTTTAAAATGGTGACACAGGGTGCCATACAATGAGATACGCAGGCGCACTCAAATGGACCCACTTGAAATAATTCTAACTCATAGACAACTTAGGTGGCTTGGTCACACCATCCGGATGCCAGCAGAAAGGCTCCCGCGCAAGGTCCTCTACGGGGAACTTGCAGAGGGCAGACGCAACCCTGGGGGCCCACGTAAGCGACGGACAACTGAAGAGATATATATATATATACATACATACATACACACACAGTTAATAAGTATTCGATACATGCTGGAAAGTTTTATTTTTCATTTTAATAAACACAAAACGGAATTTAAAACAAAACTTTAATTGTATAAAGCTTGCATCATAACGAGCATATTACTACTCGGAAAGTTAACATATTCATTTTAGAAAAGATATCAAAACGAAAATTCTGAAATTGCAAGTGTAAAAAGTATTCGATACATAGTAACAAATGATCATTTAATACTTTGTTGTATTATCCTTGTTGCTTGCCACTACATGTAAACGTTTCCTATACTTCGATACAAGGTTGTGGCACCTATTTAGAGGAATTTTAGACCATTCCTTCTTACAAATTTGTTCTAACTGTTTCAGATTACTGGGTTGACGTTTTATAAGTGTTTATTAAAATGAAAAATAAAATTTTTCAGCATGTATCAAATACTTATTATCCCCACTGTGTGTGTGTATATATATATATATATATATATATATATATATATATATATATAGAGAGAGAGAGAGAGAGAGAGAGTAATTCGTTAAAAACAAAGTTATGCGTATGCTTAATTTGCAATACTTATTTCTAGAACAGTTTCAAATTATTTATTTGTAATTTTTATTGTCCCATTTTCTTATATATGCACAATTAAAAATATTTTTTGTTCAAAATTTTATTTACAATAAGTATTCTAAGCTTAATCAAGGAATCTTTCTTCATTAGTTTCACTGATAAATAAAAACAAAAAATTTGATTGGTTTAATAGTATTTACATTTCATAAAGTATGTACAAATACTCCTCTCATCCCCACAAATTACCAACAAAAAAATTTCATTCTTTCAAAAGATAAATCTTCATTTTTTTAAAACTGGGTTTTAATATCTATCAGCAGTAATTATTACTTCCTACACTGATGATTGCAAAAGCATGAAACACTAATTTTTTTTTACATTGCATCATCTAACATTCTTGACATGAAATTCTCCAAATAAATTTTTTTTTCCTTTTTTTCTTTTTTGAACTATTACGCCCTACTACTGCGATAAAAAAAAAAAATAGCTTGTTTTATTTTAAGTATTTAATTTGTTTCAAATATGACTGGAAGAAAGAGAACAAGAATGGTTGACTAGTGGGAAAGAGAAACAACAAAATGGAAGTGAAATAGGAGAAGAATATGTGAGTAGTTCTTCAGAATGCATCGTATGAAATCACAGGCTTGGAGAATTATGTTCTTGCAAGAAAAAAAAATGTTTTATAAAAATAATTGGCCTGGAAATGGTTGCGTTAATATTCAAATCATTCTGGAAAATAGGAAATTACAATGAGCAAAAATAACGACATACAGAAATTTAAGCAACAGGTCACAAGAAGTCGTACAAGAGAACAGAAGGCATACAACAATTGCATACCATGTAAAGTGCAAAGGAGAAACGTTCCAAGTTTGCAAAAATCTTTCCTAAACATTCATACAATTTTTTATAGAGATGTTTTAAGTGCTTTGAGGAAAGAAAATAAGGTGTTCTTCAGAAAGATCTTAGAGGAAAGAACACGCCTAAAAATAAAGTTGATGAAGGATGAAGGGCCAGAGTTAATGAACACATTGAAAAGCTTCCAACTTTTACAAGTCATTATTCAAGAGCTTATTCTCCAAAACATGTTTATTTACGTCCAGGTAGTCTGACTTGTGCGGAAAGTTTATTTCAAACCTATAACGCTTGGATGTTCGAGAACCACTTGGAAGAAGCACTTGTAACCTTTGACTATTAAAGACGAGTACTCGCATCCTACAACATTGGGTTCTGTCCTCCAAAGTCAGACACTTGTACAGCCTGTGACAGACTGAATATGAAAGTTCAGAACTTGAACAATTCACAAACAACGGCCATGATTAGTGAATACTTAAAATTTCCTAAAAGTATGGTTAACGAGGTAAAATATCTCAAATTCAAGTGTATTAGCAATTTGTGTAGATCTGCAGCAAACTCTACCAACTCCAAGACTTACCTCAAGAATTATGCATTACAAGCATAAAATGTGGACTTACAATTTGAGTATTTCAAATTTAAAAATGAATCGGCCTCCCATATATGTGCGTGATGAACTGATAACAAAGTGAGGCAGCATCGAGATAGCAAGTTGTCTAAACTGTTAACTCTACCCAGTTGTGTCCCTTGAACACTCTTCACAACAGAGAGTTAACTTCCCTACCGGCGATGGTGTAAACGGGACTTTTCGAAAAATATGGCGCGACCTGTACGCACGTGTTGAATAAACCCTCCTCCCGTTATCTGTGTTTATTTGCTTCTACATTGGTAGCAGAGCGTATCAAAACTAACAAACAAAAAAAACATGGCCTCTAAATACATTCCCCTACCAACGTTAAACACGGAAAAATATAATTCCTGGAAGAAAGAAATGCGCATATGGGAACTAGCCACTACTTTAGATGAAAGAAAACGGGCCCCGTCGTGCTTTTGTCCTTGGAAGGAAAAGCGAGAGAGGCGCTGCTTGAATTGGATATCACTTTACTCAATGCCGAAAACGGAATGGAGATAGTATATCAAAAGTTGGACACCCTCTTTTTAGAAGACGCAAACCAGGCAGCATTTAGGGCGTACGAGGCATTCGAAAGTCACCGAAGAAAGAGCGGCATGGCAATAGATACATTTCTAATTGAATTTGAATGCCACATTGCCAAATTGAAAGAATTCAACATAATTCTTTCCGAGCCGGTCCTAGCGTTCAGAGCTCTCAAAAGCGCCAACCTCACCCCCGAAAACGAACGCTTAATAAAAGCCACCGTTCGAGAACTAACACTCGGAGAAATGTCTAAACAATTAAAAAAAAATTCTTAATGACTTTGAAACTCATTCACCGCCGAAAACTCCTCCGGTTGCTATGAAAACCGAATCTGACATTATTTTCACCACTGACGAAACTGAAAACACCTACTACACCAGTCGTCGTGGTCGAGGCCGCCGCCACGGTGATAAAACAGCCAGTCTCACCAGTCGTGGGGCTGGCAGATGGGGTAGGGGTCGCAACCAAAATTCAACCCACAACAACAACATCAAAAGAAATTCAAACCACAAGGTTGAAAGCGACAGCAGCAGCAGCGGTGTTTGTTTCAAGTGTGGGTGTAAATACCACTGGATTCGCGACTGTCCGTATGATGAAATTGACAAGACCGACAAAGGAGGCCACTTGCTCGTTTCCAACATCGTCCTCATGAACGAGCGTGAAGAATATGGCAGCACCAGCACGTTTTTGGGAGAAACGCTCGGATCCGCTGTCTTGGATAGTGGTGCGTCTGGGACAGTTTGTGGAAGAAAATGGTTCGAGTGTTTTCTAGAAACCCTGCCAGAAGAACAAAAAATAAAAGTTCGAGATGGAAGGAAAAGCTACAAATTTGGTGATGGGAACACCATTAAATCTACTCACACAGCAACTTTACCATGTGTCATTGCTGGCATTGAAGTCAGTATTATCACTGACGTGGTGGACGCCAAAATACCGCTTTTACTGAGCAAAAAGTCGATGAAAAGAGCCGGCACAAGCCTCAATTTCGAGAACGACAGTGTCACCATGTTTGGAAAAAAAATCCCACTGCAATGTACTTCTTCAGGGCACTACCACATTCCCATAACAAGACCTACACCAGACCGAGTGGTCATCTAGAAGACAAGAAAAAGGGGGAAGTATTGTTAACTCTACCCAGTTGTGTCCCTTGAACACTCTTCACAACAGAGAGTTAACTTCCCTACCGGCGACGGTGTAAACGGGACTTTTCGAAAAATATGGCGCGACCTGTACGCACGTGTTGAATAAACCCTCCTTAACCCTACTCCCGTTATCTGTGTTTATTTGCTTCTACATAAACTATTGGAGAAAAGAGAATACTGAAATCGAGCAAGGAAAATAACGTTTTTTTCCGATAATAAAATAACAAAATGGACAAAATAAAAACCTTAACCTTGTATTAATGTACGTCACACAGATTCACAGTGGTATATTAAATTGTATAGAACACATTTGTTTGATGGCTGGGTATTCTACTATAGTGAAGAAAACTGAATTTCCAATGAAAATAAAGAAACAAATATGGGGAATAAGAATACCTCCCTACTGGAGAGATGCCACTGATTTGAGGGAATAGATAATGGAGATGATAGAGAAGAAGGGTCTAATATATTGGCTAACAGATTGTGAAATGGTGCTGTTGGTCAGCAATGGGGCCCTTGTCTGAATTGATTTGCACCATTTACAAAAATAATCCAAGCGTAACCTGGTTTGAACTTCGCAAACAGTTAGAAAAGGAATACACTATTGAGGCCATTTGGGAACTATCCCAATTAAGAATGGCCGATGGAGTGAACATTAATGAGCTGGTCAGGCACATGTATACCCAAAACCAGAGCACCGCAACACTGACATGACACAGGCCATTTTGGTAGATACATTGATAGATGTGCTACAGGATAGGGCAACGAAGATGGAGGTTCTAAGGAATAAGGTTAGAGGAAGCCCATATGTTGGCAAGGAATTACATTTGGTTATGGGAGAAAATAGTAAAGAGTGCCTGAAGTAGAGTAAGAAAGGTGTGGAGTAGATGGAATCCAAAGATAAAACATAGAGCCAAGGTTGTAGAGGCCAATCCCAGGAGAAGGGCATAGGATCTCTGATATGGGTAGGAGTCCACTCTAGGCATGGAAGGACCGATATGCTGGACATGCAGATGTGAGGAGCATCAGGCAAGAGAGCGTCCCACTAATTATGAGAAACCAACCCACGCAACTGATCCCAACTGTACCAAGTGTGGACAGTTCGGACAGAATGGTCAATGGTACAGAATAGCAGGGAATCAGAGACTAGAGGTTTGAGCACCAGACGCTGATGCACCACCCAGAACAACGAAGAAGAGCTGGGGAAGCACCAGCAAGATACTCTGACAGAAAGTGAAAAGCAGGGTGGTCATGATAAAAACTAAACTTAAAGCATATTGGACATGTGGTAAAAGCAACGACTTCTCCATCAATTGCCAGGTCCAGAAGTGTTGGCGATGTGAAGAGATTGACTGCATAAGGAACTGTCCTTACTGGAGAAAACTCCTCATATGGATCTGAGGGGGGAATGTTATTGCCGGCTCTGATGTCCTCGGTGGTAGGTTACTGGGAGAGAACCTCAACACGGGGAAGATGAAGAGCCCAGGTATTCTCTCTGCCTATCGAAGAGAAAGAACTCACCAGTAATGTGTTGGTAGAGACCACGCAGATGAAGGCGCTGATCAATACTGGAACGTCAATCAAAATGTGTGTTAGTTTGTGCACTTTTTGTGTATGTCTGCAAAAGGCTTTTTTTCCAGGGAGGGGGGGGGGGCGATTCGTTGGCTCACTCTTTACAACTTTTTATATTCCGTCTAAATCATAATATCTATGACTTAAGAATGGGGGTCAAGTCTATCTTTAATTTGCCCGACTTTTACGCACTATTTTCGAGATTTTTTTTTTTTTTTTTTTTAAAGACAATCCCTTCCAATACTTCTATTTGACCTCATTAAGTCATTAAGTACGGGCACCTGCCAATTCTGTTTCTACTTAAATTTAAACGTGTTTCAGTTACTCTTTCTTGCTGGCCGAGCGGTTAACGTGTCACGTTTTTTTCACACTTTATTTTCCAACTTTGCCTCAAGGCTTCGGGTTCGATCCTACCTACCTACCAAAACTTTTTTTTTTTTACCCGACACAAACACCCGGGCAGAAGTTTTAACATTGTTTCTTTTTATATATTATTTAAACAGAGTTATTACTTCGCTTATTCTTTTGTTTTGATTTACACCACGACGAAGTTAAGTGGCGTGATGTTTGACCTAGTTTTGCGATGCAAGCCAGTTACTGTTTCCCCTGCCCCATCATTCGCTTTTCGAAGATGTGGCGATGGAAAAATAGCTGGTAAAAGTCGGGCAAATTAAATACACACGCGACCCCCGTTCTTAAGTCGTAGATATTATGATTTAGACGTGATATAAAAAGTTTTAAGGAGCGAGCCAACCGGCGAAAAAAGCCTTTTGCAAACATACACAAAAAGTGCACACACATACATACATTTTTGCTTTTATATATATATATATATAGATTATTCCTAATAATTTACATTTCATTTAAATACTGTTATAATCTTAAGACTCCCCTTCTAAAATATACCGACATAGCAAACCCCCCTTTTCAAGTAAACCTCTTCCATAGCTATAACCCATTTCATGCTTCCGTTCAATCTTGAAAAACAAAGGATACCCCTTGTAGGGGCAGTCGCGCATGTAATTGTGAGGTAAGGGTTGCGCAATCTCCAACCACACCTCTCCTGAATCGGCACAGCTTGAGTCCAGTGGCAAGGAGAAGATCAGGACGACTGGAAACAATGCCGAGATAAGCGGAGAGCACATTCAGCACCTGAAAGTCCAAAATGGTAACCATTTAGTACTGACCAGATTCAACGTTGCTTAACTTCGGCAATCCAGCGGGAACCGGTGTGTCAACGTAATTATAACCCATTAATACATATGATTAAATAAGAATCTTCTTTCAATTTACTTACCCGATATTCCCCGAGAGTTTAATCACATATATTGTACACATATACTAAGCCCACTATGGCAGATATGCTACACACCTATCTTCATTATATAGGATGGGACAGAGCAACTTGCTTAAATTTGGTACCCTAAAGTGATGGCTGCTCCAAGGATGGTAGGGATGGACTTATTTGAGAGGGTGGGGCTGTAAGTTTGGTTCTTAACGTGTGGTATTTAATTTTTTGTTTATTTTTCAGGAACTCCCGTCAATAACAGCGCACCTACAACAAATGCGCTTAGAGAACACCACAACACGAACTGGCAGCATGCGTGAGTACAACAAAAGATAACTGGAATTTCTTGAACATCTTCGGTAGAAGGCATTAGCCAAAGCAACCTTAAAATAAAAACAATCTTTGGATTACCAGACCCCAAGAACGCATCCGAAATTAGAAGTTTGTTGGGGATGACTAACTTTTTTGGTGAACGGTTCATTCCAAACTATGCAACCCTGACCCATGAACTAAAAAAAAAAAAACAAGAAGTGGTCCTAGACTGAACGACTGAATGTTTACAAAACTTCAATGAGGCCTTAAGCTTATGCTCACTTGCCTACTTCGATCCCAATAAACACACTGAAATACATACCGATGCCAGTCCTGTGGGCATATCTGCTGTATTATCAGAAGATGGACGGGTAGTACAATTCGCAAGCCGGGCACTATCCACAGTTGAACAAAGGTACTCCCAAACAGAACGCGAGGCACTTGCCATCACATGGGCATATGAACACTTTCACATATATATTTTTGGAACCTCATTTACTGTTCATACAGATTATAAACCCTTAATATCAATCTTCAACAACACTCTCTACCAACTATCAGCACACATCGAACGTTGGATTTTGAGAACACAAACATACGATATGACTGTCATATACCGACCAGGCCACGACACCCCAGCTGACTATCTGAGCCACCATCCAATGCATCTGCCACCAAGCAACAAAATAGCCGACTCCATGATGAACTTTTTTTTGAGGGTAGGAATACCCAAAACAATCCAAACAGACTAAGAGTCAAACTTTACATCGCGACTGTTCAGGAAAGTGACGGAGCAGCTGGGAATCCGACATGTCACGTCAAGTGTCTATTACCCTAATCGCAGGGTGCCTTAGAGGGATTTCATGTTAAGGGCTCATTGTGTTGAGCAACGAACTGATTGGGACCAGGGGTTGCCGTTGGTGTTGTTCGCAGCCAGAGACGCGACACAGGAGTCACTGGGGTACAGCCCGTTTGAACCGATTTATGTACACATAGTGCGGGGGGCCCCTACAGACAGTGAAGGAGCAGTGGGTAAAACCCCAACCAGCAATTGAGGAGGTGCCAGAATACGTCGGAAGGATGAGGCAGAAATTGCAGGCTGCGAGGGAGTTAGGCCACCAACACATGACCAAAGTACAGGCCAAAATGAAACGAAGATTTGACAAGCAGGCACAGACCCGCGAGCTTCGAATGGGCAAGAAAGTCATGATGTGCACCCCAGGAAAGGGAGCTCCCCTCAACCCAAGGTTCCAGAGACCCTACACGGTAGTTGAAAGTCAACGATTTGAATTATAAAATAAACATGCCAAACTGGAGACGGAAATCCCAACTATGCCATGTTAGGCTCAAGTGATACACAGAGAGAGGCGAGGAGTACGCGTTATCGGTCAGCAAGACTAAGCCAGCCGAAGCTGAAACAACAGTGGCAGATGGAGATCATGAAGCAAAGAGATGTGCCTGCCAAGCTAGAGAACTCCCTGATCCTCAACAACTTGGAGGAAAAGCTGGGTTATTTGTCGGAACAGCGACGCAAAGAACTGAGTGCCCTTATCATAGAATATCTCTGATTACTTTCTGATGTACCCCAGAAAACAGGTTCAGCAGAACGCGATGTGGAACTGCCTGTTGAGAAGCCAATAAAACAACACCCCTACATAGTGAATCCCCCCGGAAACTAGAAACCACCCGGAAGGAAATTCAATACATGTTACAACACGGAACCATTGAACCAAGCTAGAGTGCGGAACACGAGGGCCATTTTCATTTGATGAATTATGAAGTATGATCTTTTTTCCTACAGGAGGACATTTTTGTTTCATGTGTGTTAGTTTCCATTTGAACTTACAAGTCATTTTTAACATAAGGGCACTTCTTAGGGCTTTAAAACTATTTTGTTAAGATTTATTTAGAATAGTACGTCCGTCACAAAATTTCTCTATGTCCATCGCAGAATTTAAAGTGCAATTTTGATCCCAAAAATAAACAATTTTAAGTGTTACTTCTTTTAAGCAAAGAGCCTATTCCATGCCATGAATACCAAATCAGAATTATATGTTCACAGAAATTTGATTTTTACTGTTTCATGTTGTGATTCTTCTACTTTTGTCTGTCCGTCCGTCCGTCCGTCCGTCCGTCCGTCACATGCCTTTTTTTGCAAATAAATTTTTTGGTGGTCAAATCCAAAAAGGTTCAAACATTTTTTTTTTCCTAACGTTTTTAGTATGTCTTTGAAACAATTTAATGTTTGCTTGAATTAATGAAGACTGTTCTCTAATATCTTATGTTTTGTTCTCTGAACTGTACATCCATCACAATGGAATAACCCTGTAGACGATATAGTCATTTACAGTGACACATAGGAAAACCACCTCAAGACATTAAAGCAGTGCTTTTCAGGCAGGGTTCCGCCAATACAGTCCAGGGATTCCGCAATTTCTAAATTAAAAACAAGTAATAAATAAACAATGTTAAATTCAATTTTGAAAATCTATTTTATTATTATACGCATTTAAAAAAATATTGTTTAAATATGCTAATTTTTACATAATTAAACTCATTACATTTGACAGATGAATTTGTCTTGCCACTACTAGATTCCATTTTATATATTCTTATTATACAGTCAATGCCATAAGAATCTCTGACAACCATTAAGCACAATAAACGAGCACAATTGCTGTGTATGGAAGATGAACTTTGTGTGTGTTTATTAAAAACACGACCCAGTATTATAGAGTTGTGCCAGAAACACCAAGCCCAAGTTTCCCATTGAGTAAAGAACATAATCTATTCAAATATGTACAATTTTGTTTTCATTTTATGTACAACAAAAATATACAATACTTTGAACATGAGTATTTTTATTTCACTTTATTTTTTAAACGCTGTTTTTTTGCATAAGCAAACTAAATTATTGCTAGGGGTTCCATAAGCCAGTGAGATATTTTCATGAGGGTTCCATTCTAGCAAAAAGGTTGAAAAGCACTGCTTTAAAGGAACTGTGTTGTATTTTCAGCCCTCATACCTGCACATTGCCGGATACACTGGTTGATCAAAATGTTATTAAAAAAAAATAAATAAAATAATTATAGTCTGAATAATTCAAATAATAGAGAATATCTATCCTCTTCTGAAAATCTACAAAACATAACATACATGTGATGTCTGTTTGGGGATGCAACTGAAAACAAAACCCTATACAAAGATCAAACAGAATTGTTCTCAAGTAAAATTTATATGAGAAATCCATTAATTCCATACCAGATTGGTGCAAAAGTTTTTGCTGATTTATATAAAGGGGTACTTTAAGCCATTGTAACTTATTTTATTACTTTTCTTAGGAGAATTTGGTTGCAAAATCTTGCCCCATTATACATATTCTGACATAGTTCCTTCAAATCATCACTTATTTTGAGGATTACTAAACCATTTCAATAGCGTTAAGTTAACATCATGAGGAAATTAAATACTGATTAGATTCATATTTCACATCAAAATCTAAAGAATTTTACAAGCGAGGCATTTATAATCTCATTGACAGATGGAATAAATTTAAAGAGAGTAAAGGTCATTATTATGAATAAAAAATTTTCAAAAACAGTTTTTCATTCCCAAGATGAAGCCTGTCCAATTTGCAATGTGACCTGATACAGGTGTTTGGAAGATCGATGGCATAACTTCAGAATTATCTTGTTTTTATGTGTAAATAATGAAAGAGAAAGCTCCGATAAACATAGGTCAGGAAATATTAGGTTTCAGAGTTATAGGATATTGAAACAAATATTAGGAAATATTCTTAGTAGTAGCCCTAGTTGCAATGTTTAATTGATACACTCATCTATACCTTGGCCCAATATTCATCATGTTGTGGGAGTATGTGCTGGTATAGGTTACAAGTGCGTCATAGATCCTCATCTCACCTCCCGGAGGAACCTGACCAATGCTCAGTAGTAGCAGATACAGTTGTGTGACCAGTATGGAAACTCCTAAAAGTTTAGAGTGTGCCTAATCCAGAGGTGTGTGAAAATGCTCTGGTACTCAGACAGCTGCCCAGGGAGCTATTCATCACAAGTCCTTCCACGAGGTCTCATGGGATGCCAGATGCTAGGGATGGTACTTTACTGTACAGCACGCTTCAACACATCAGTGAAGAGTATATAAGGGACAGATAAACACTTATTTATCACATCAAGCACAGAGATCAGATTTTGTGATGAGGAGGAGGAGGACTGTCATGTTTGCGTGACGTTACTTATTTCATCCGGGACAAATTTACTTATCACTGAGTGCCATGTCTATACTTGACTTCTCGTTTTGCTGCGACATTTTTTTTTTTTAATTATTCTTTATTTTTCTTTTCCTCTTCTCCTTTGTGCTAAATCTCCATTACACAACCTTGAGCATTCTTCTAGTTATTTTTAATTCCATAATACATGTTTATCCATTCTCGTCGACGTGATTATGACGAGACTTTATCATAGTAGCAGGTTTTTCAAACAAGCAAGCCCTTTCCACTTTAGCCAGGCCAACATGGATGGACATATTTATTTCTTGCTCCTTTATGCCGGTCACATAATTGGGTATGTTTCTAATTTCTCCATTGTTTTGTTGAAGTTGAATTTACTTTGCTTTCTTCCATTCATAGAAAAATATGCTTACTATATTTCAACACAATTAACAGTTTATTTAGGCTGCCACTATTTTCTTGAAGCAGGCTAAATTCTTGCTATAGCATTCTCCAGGGCCGTGCTTAGTGCCCCCGCAGACCCCGCAATTGCAGGGGGGGGGGGCGCAAGGCTCTTTTTAACATCGCAGAACTATTGCAATGAAAAAAAGGACTAACTTGAAAATAATTATCATATTTGTACGTTGAAATTTATCAACTCGTCTTTCTCTCGCTATCAAATATTATATATATATATATATATATATATATTTATGTGTGTGTGTATATATATATATATATATATATATATATACATATATAGTCTTTGAAGTTTTTAACATTTGAAACCACACAAAAAATTATTTTTTATCATTCATCAAAAAAAACATCTAGTCAGTAAGTCATTTAATCACCTGCAATCACTGCATCAACTCTCAAATTTACTATAATACCAATTTTTATATTTTTTAAGGGATCATCAGTTGTTTACCATGAAACACTGTTTCGGGGATTTAAAAACAAAACAGTGTATTACATCATGGCTCCCCAGCAGTGTTGATCAAACACCACCACCCTTAATCTTAGGAAGAAGACAAGTTACAAAAATTTTTTTCCCCAATTTCCTATTCTTAATTGTAATTACTAACCTTTTCATAGTATAAAAATGAATTTCTTACCTGTGCGATTCATCAATTTCCACATTTAAAATGGATACATTTTTTAATTTTTTAATTTATCATTCTTGTATTTATAAGATTTGGATTAATCCATTTAACTACTTATCACCCCCACTATAGTTAGTAGTTTGTATATTTACATTCTTATTTATTTAAAATTAGATATATAAAGGTTAAAAATATTTTATTTTTACATATATACATTTTTTTTTTTTTTTTTTTTTTTTTTTTTTTTTTATTAACTATATAAATTTATTATATGTAATTATAAATACATTTATACATTGCTAATATAGTTTTGGATTTCCTTTATCAATATAATCTGGTTTATCTTAAACGATTCAAAAGCATCAGGATAACGAACAAATGCTTTGTTTAACTGTTTAAATATTTTATTTTTATCTCCACCTTGTTTTATCATCCTTATTACTAAGCTAGAAACTGGTGGTATAAAATCTGTTAATTTTAGAGTAACGCGAGCTATTCTCAAAAACTCTGACATAATGGTTCCATAAAACACAAAAACGGGGCAGGTGCTATCCTTATGGGGCATACGTACTATTTTAAAGGGGAAAGCGTTTCTTTTATCAAATATTTTATAAAGAAATATTCCATCCTCAATTTAACCGTAAGTGGATTTCAATTTTATTTTTTATTTTATTTTAAAGAAATTTAAAATGAAAGACTAAATACTGGCAATAGACGTCCTTTTTGCCAATACGAATATATTTTTTATTGAACTGTTTATTTGAATTTTCAATGAAAATCTTTAGATACATATACATTGCTGGGTAATCTCCAAAAATACCGTTAGGGCTTACAACATGGCCGCCAGAAGAGTCACGTGATCCGGTTGATCCAAAACATGAATCGTGCAAATGGAAAACGCAGCCTTGAAGGCAAACTTTGACAAACAATCACAATTTGTTTGTATTTAATTTTTTGTTGATATAATGTTGTTATAAAAATAGGCAAACTTTGAGAAACAATCTTAGGTTGTTTTTAGTTAAAACAGTGTTTATAAAAAGTATTTTATTCAGAACAAACAAGTGGTCGAGGTGTATCAGAATTTTAGGCGGAATTTTTGACACCCCCAACAAAAAACTGCGAATAAAATATATAAAACTCGTAATTTCTGTTTTTAAAGTGGGTTGTCAATTTTCTTTATGAAATATACTTCCAAAATAAACTATTACAGTCGTTTAAAACATAATAGAAGTATTATTTTTTATTTTTTAAAAACAATGTTTACAAAATGTCTACGCCTAGTGGTCGACGGAACGCAATTGAACCATGACAATTCCTGGAATTGAACCACGACGATTCCTGAAATTGGAACTGCTACCTACCTCAGAGAATTACAAAAATATCAATGGCCCTTAACGTATCACCCTTGTTCCTCGTTCCTCGTGTTCATGACAATAACGCTATACTTGGCGAAACTATGACATTGTCTCGGCTAATGTTAGTAATGCCAGATGACGTGCACATATTGACATGGCTTGCACAGAGACGTCTGATAGCCAATTCATGCAATTGTCAAATTTGTGGGTCACCATGTGTGTTGGCTCGATATTCCGAATCCAAGGATAGTTGGAGATGGCGTTGCCGAAACGATGGATATCGTAATACAATTAGAACGAACTCTTTTTTTCAAAGAAGCAACCTCAATCTAAGAACCATTGTAATAATTATGTATATGTGGAGCATGGATTTTCCACAAAAAACTATGGCAACAGAAAGTGAGGTGAGTGCCAACACAGTGAGCGACTGGTGCAACTTTTTGAGGGAAGTGTGCACTCAGTACATTGAACAAAACCCAATTCAATTGGGGGGGGGGTGTAGATGAGACCTGGACCCCAAAAGAGGTTGAAATTGATGAAAGCCATTTTTACCCTCGGAAATATCACAGAGGAACTGTCCGACGTAGCCATTGGGTGTTCGGCGCCATCGAACGAGGCTCTAAGAATTGCCTTTTGATCGAGGTTCCAGACAGAAAACGTGAACTCTGGTCCCTATAATTCGCCAATGGATCTTACCCGGGACTCGTATAATAAGCGATGGGTGGAGCGCTTATGCAACCATAGCAGACATTGACTTTGGTATTTACAGCCACGATGTTGTTGTCCACGAAAGAAATTTTGTGGAGCCTAACGACACGACTATAAAAATTCAACTTATTGAAAATACGTGGATGCGAGCGAAGAAAAAACTTCGTCGTTAATTCGGTACATCAAGGGCTCTCTTCACTTCATATTTAAATGAATTTATGTGGCGTGAAAGAGTCGGCCCAAATAAATTTTGTGAGCTAATTTGTTGCATCGCCTCCATCTATTGTCTAAATTTATAAAATGAAAATTAAAAATATAAACTGTTTTTTTTTACATCATATTTTTATAACATTACATCTTAAAAAAAAAACGAACACCTTGTTTTAAATACCATTTTTATGAAAAACTCTGAATAAAATATTTTTTATAAACACTGTTTTAAAAAACAAACAAACTGTGATTGTTTCTCAACAAAAAATTAAATGACCGTTCTAAATAAATTATTTATTATTATGATATTGAAAAACTGTTTTTGTACTTAATTATTATGCTTGTTTGTCAAAGTTTGCTTTACATTTGCATTTTCCGGTTTCGTAATACGGCGATTCATGTTTTGGATCAACCGGATCACGTGACTCTTCTGGCGGCCATGTTGTAAGCCCTAACGGTATTTTTGGAGATTGCCCATTGCTGTTTGAAACCCTATTTGCAAATTAACGCCAATTCCTACATACAGTTTTTGGTAAATGTTTCGTTTAGGTCCACCTCCACAATTTCCTTTAAAATGACGACATTTATAGGTTTTCGCCTATGCTGAATACGAAAATCGCATTGAAATGTTGCAGAGATAAGTAGTTATCAAGATAGAAAAAAATGCATTAAGCACGGTAATTTTGGCGGCCATTTTTTTTACGCGCATGCGCGCGCCCTAAGCAATCAGAATTTTACACGAAGGAAAAAAACCAAGTACTCCCCCCACCATCCTCGAGAATGATCCACTTTTATGATATTGACAATGCCCCCCCCACACAAAAAAAATGTACGTATCCAGCATAATCGAAACTATAAGTCGTCATTTCAAAGAAAATTACGTTAAATAAAATAGAGAAGAAATGCACTTACCTTTACAATTATGAAATTTTGCGAGTATGATGAAACATTCTTGGTTTCGTTGTTAATCGTTAACTTGAACTATTAGGAATGTTTTCGCGGGTGTTTAATCTAGGCACGCGTATGAATACAACTGCGTGCGTAAATAAACACGCCCGTTGTAAATAATTGTAATATTGTCCGAGTATTCTCCACAAATTTTTTTAAATTTCTGCCTCTACTATATTTACCATTATGCGAAGACGAAAATGTCATTTAACTTTTACAGAAACAAGTAATTTTGCGAGACCTATTTATTAACCCTTCGCATGCGCATGGATACACTAGTACATGCGCAAACAATTCTACAAACTAAAACGAAAACACATTCGAACTGAACTTTGACATCTCTGCAGTACATTGAAAACTTCTCCACCTTTATTATAAGTATTTCATTTTTTTTCAATTACATTTCGTGCCAACATTTTATTTTCACTCACTGACACTTTTCTACGTTTTTGTTCTATTATTTTCTTCTGTACAACTTTATCTTTACACACCTTTTTTTTTTAATTACATTTCGTGCTAACATTTTATTTTCACTCGCTGACACTTTTCTACGTTACCCCCCCACCACCACCACCACCTAAAAATGAGTGCTACCACAGATTCTTGTGACATGTGTTGTAATAAATATTTCATGACTATTTATAACTACATGTTACAAGAAGAGAAATGTAAAAGTTTCCTCCGGCGCCATGGGGTATACCGACCAGTGTGACATGCCCCAAGTGTGAAAACCCATGTTCCTATCGGGAAGATAAGTCCCTATGGCGATGCACAAATTATTGTGTAGAACCATATAGGAAAAAAAGGAAGTATTATGGCTTCAGCATCAGCGACTGCAATGGAACATTTGTAGGGAAGACGCACATGCTGTGTTGGAAAGTTGTTCTATTCGTAAACCATTTCCTTAGCAACCGGTGGGACCACGGAACAGTAAAAGAAAATCTTGACATTTCCAGCCGTTCTGCTGTCGACTGGAGGTCTTACTGTTCTGAAGTTTGTCAGAACTGGTCGGATAACCAAGAGCCAATAGGGGGCCAAGGCATTGAGGTGGAAATTGACAAAACCTTAATCGTTCGCCGCAAGTATAACCGAGGAAGGCTTCTAAAGCAAATTTGGATTTTTGGTGGCATTGAGAGGATATCGAAACGGAATATTGTGGTAGCATTGACAGGTCCCAATGAGCGAAGGAACGAAGAAACACTACTTCGTTTAACCAAGAAATTTGTTCTGCCAGGTTCTATAGCACTGGGCTGCATCAAAAATGCAACATCCATGACAATATCCTCTTCTAGACCAATTTTTCGTGCTGATCACGATGGTAGTAGTCATTTTGCTCGTAAGGTTCTAGTTTATGTGTTACAGCGTCATATACTGCGTCGTATATTAATATACCTTTTTTGTTGCAGATCAATTAAAGAATGGCACGGACTTGCAAAAACCACCCCAACTCATTTTGCTACATCTGTGGAAATTACACACTTTCAAGACAGAAGCGCAAAATCACTTCTACAGTGAAACAACTCTATCATGCCTACTTTAGCATCGAACTTGGACATCAGGATAAACCATGGGCGCCACACATTGCTTGTGTGAAGTGTTTCGCTGGTTTATGCCACTGGAATAAAGGAAACCGAAAATCAATGCCATTTGGAATACCAGTGGTTTGGCGGGAACCTACGAATCACCATGATGACTGCTATTTTTGTATGGTGAAACCACTGGGAAGGAATGGTATAATTTGAAATACATTAAATACCCAAACATTCCGTCAGTTACGCAACCAGTACCACATAGTGATGTTGTTCCTGTGCCAAGACCTCCTGAGATTCTAGAACGTACCAGTGCAAGTGACTCTACATGTGATGACAGTGAAAATCAGGATGTTTATGAAGATATCAGTGGGACCTCTGAGAAAAGCCCTCAGTTATTTGAACAGAGTGAGCTAGATGATCTTGTACGAGATCTTGGTCTGTCAAAAGAATCTGCACAGTTGTTAGGTTCAAGGTTAAAAGAGAAAAATCTTTTGGCACGTAATATACACTTTGCACAGTATCGGCATCGAGAGCAGGAATTCGTGCAGTACTTTACCAAGTCCGATGACATGGTATATTGCCACGATGTTTCAGGTCTTGTAGAACACATGGGTAAAGAATACCATCGTGAAGAATGGAGGCTCTTTATAGATTCCTCCACCAGAAGTCTAAAAGCTGTGCTACTTTTTAATGGTAAAAACGTAGCATCATTGCCCATTGCTCATTCTGTTACCCTGAAAGAAACCTATGATACCATGTCACTTCTTCTTAACAACATACAATATCAAGATCACAACTGGCTTCTCTGTGGTGACCTAAAAGTTCTGACCATTTTGTTAGGAATGCAGGGGAGCTACACAAAATACCCATGCTTTTTGTGCTTGTGGGACAGCCGTGCAGATTCTGTACATTACCGACAAAGGGAATGGCCACAACGGACGGAATTTGTTCCTGGCCGCCATAACGTCAAAACACTACCACTTGTACCACCAGAGAAGGTGCTTCTGCCTCCCCTTCACATAAAGCTGGGGTTGATGAAAGATTTTGTGAAATCACTTGCGAAAGATGGAGAAGGGTTTAAATACCTTTCCAATAAATTCCCTCTTGTCAGTGATGCTAAAGTACAAGCTGGCATATTTGTTGGACCACAGATTCGTGAACTTATGTCTGATACCGGATTTAATGAAGCACTGACACCTCGTGAAAGAAGAGCTTGGGAATGTTTTAAGTTAGTTGTGACAGGGTTTTTAGGAAACAGAAAATCTGATGACTACAAGGAACGGGTTGAGAATATGCTTCAAGCATACGAGACTGCTGGCACACGCATGAGCATCAAAATACATTTCCTGCACAGTCACCTTGACTACTTTCCTGCTAATTTGGGTGAATACAGTGAGGAACAGGGAGAGAGGTTCCATCAGGATATATCCGATATGGAGCGCCGCTATCAAGGCAATTGGAGTGTGACCATGATGGCTGATTTCTGCTGGTCTCTTCAAAGAAGCTGGACAACATCTCCTGCAAGGCCAGCACACAAAAGAATGTTGCGAAAGCGTGCATTTCAAGGGGAATAGCTGCTTTCTAACTTCAAATTGGATGCATTCTTTACAATGAATCTGATAAATATTGTGCCAACTGTTACAAAAAAATGAGAACTTCCTTAAAAAAATGGGTATGCTTTATGCGTTTACTATGCGAAACTGCAATGAAAAATGTTAATAACATTTCTGTTGCAAATTTTTTTTTTCCAAATGCAGCCCAGTGTAGTCTATAGCGATTCTTGGCGAGCTTATAGCAACCTCAACAAGAACGGTTATGTTCACCAGATAGTCAACCACTCTAAAAATTTCGTGGATAAAGATGACCCAACTATTCACACACAAAATATTGAGCGGCTGTGGCGAGACGTGAAAGAATGGATAAAGAGGCCTGGCATTCGAGGAGAATTTATGGAGCAGTACTTGGCAAGATATCTTTTTATAAACAGTGAGACGGACAAATCAAAACTGCTCCATAAGTTTTTTTGTCATGCTGGAAAAATGTACAGGCATGGCACAGAAAAACAGGAGTAAGGACATAAATACATCTGAAAACCGTCCGGGGGGGGGGGGGGGGGCACATTTTGCGACGGATACAACTATCTTTAAATCTTTTAAAAAAAAAAAAAAAAACTTGCTATTTTTAAGTAGTTTTAAATGCTTTTTATTTAATCTCAAATATTGTGGTACTTTAAAATTCGCAACTGTCTCTTCCATTTTCCCAAAACCAACATTAATGCTTTCCTTACTGAAAGTCGCCATCTTGCATTGCAAAAGTTTAAAATGTCGTAGAAACAAAATACCAACGAATGGTGCAGGCAAGTGGCAAAATAACTTTTATTGAAGTTCGAGTTTCTAAAATAATACCCAATATTCCATTTACATTTGTTCGATAATTTTTTCGATAACTTCACCCCCCCTCCAAAAAAAAAACACTTCTACTTTATAAGAATCCAATGTTGACGACTAACAATGAAACTGAACATGTTCCATCATACCCGCAAAGTCATAATTTTAAACAAAAAAAAACTTTTATAAGTGCGTATTTCTTGTGGTGGCAAGCAAATTGCAGAATTCTACAGGTTTTTTTTGTATACTAAATATTTGAACTGGGGGGGGGATACTTGTTTTTTTTCTTTTCAGGGCGCGCGTGCATGCGCGAAAAAAAAAGCCGCCAGTCTTGGGGGAGGGGTATCAGGGCGCGCACATACAAAAAAAAAAATGTCCGCCATGCACGTAGAAAAATGTCCGCCATTCTGGAGGATGGGGGGGGGAGTACTTGGTTTTTTTCCTTCGTGTAAAATTCTGATTGCTTAGGGCGCGCGCATGCGCATAAAAAAAAAATGGCTGCCAAAATTACCGTGCATAATGCATTTTTTTCTATCTTGATAACTACTTATCTCTGCAACATTTCAATGCGATTTTCGTATTCAGCATAGTCGAAAACCTATAAATGTCGTCATTTTAAAGAAAATTGTGGAGGTGGACCTAAACGAAACATTTACCCAGTTTTTTATACACATTATTACTAATTTTCTTTTTTTTTACCCCGAGCTTGGATTCAATTCACTTGGCCTGTAACATTAGTGACAGTACACAGACACTTCGTTACCTGTTATATCAGTAACATTTATTTAACAAAACAGCGTTAATCAAAGATCACATACTTGTTTCCATTTCCGGTAGTGGATTATTTGTTTTGCTTGATAGTATTCTAATTATTATTGAATATTGAGTCTAATCTATAATGAAACGTGCTCACGAATTCAGCGGATCCCAGAAAAGAAAGTTGAAAATACAGAGAGTTGCAAATGCTATTGAAAAGACTCACAAGATATCTGAATTTTTCTCTTCAAACATCTCGCAGTTACATATACATAATAACACTGGCGTTGACACACAATCCGTTTCTGATTTTGAGTCTAAAAGTGGAGTGCCAGATGAGCAATGACCCACCCATTCAACGTTCGAGCATACTGATCCAAGTTATGTGCCTTGTCGTGTCTCTGATGATCCTGCTGATTGGAAAGAATTAAATGAAACACAGCGTATTAATTTGGTTTCGAAGGGTCCCGTCCAGCTAACAGATTATGATTTCCCATTAAACCAGGAAAACCCATCACGGAAGTTTTCTGAAAAGAACTATTATTTGACACTAAAAAATAATGAAACTGTTAGATGTTCTTGGCTTGTTTACTCGAAGTCTACAGATCGAGTTTTCTGTTTTGCCTGCCGTTTGTTCAGTAGTGAAAGCAAAAGTCGTGGGGGCCTGTCTTCGGCCCAAGGATTTGGTAACCTGTGGAGCCGTCTGTCAAAAACTCTGAAGACACATGAACAATCAACTCATCATAAGGAATGCATGATGGTGTAGCATGATAAACGGTCAGGCAACTCTATTGACTTACAATCTAGTAAACTGATTCAGGAAGAGCAGACATATTGGAGAGCAGTTTTATTTCGTTTACTCAATATAATTCAATTTTTGGCTGAGAGAAATTTGGCTTTGCGTGGCACAAATGAAAAGTTTGGTGACACCAAAAATGGAAATTTTCTTGGAGAAGTGGAGCTAATAGCAAAATTTGACCCTGTCTTGTCTGAACATGTTAGACGCGCTAAGAGTCATGAATTGAGTGATCATTATCTGAGCAACCGCATTCAGAACGAACTTATCGAACTTCTTGCTAAGTCAATACGGGACAAAATCATTTCCAAAGTTCTTGCATCAAAATATTATAGCATAATACTAGATTGTACACCCGATATCAGTCACACAGACCAACTAAGTATTGTTCTTCGGGGAGTTGAATTTAAAGAAGGATTTGGAGCGGAAATTTTTGAACACTTCGTTGAGTTTCTTGATGTGTATGATACAACTGGAAAAGGCCTTTTTGACAGCATTCAACTTCCTGTCCAAATATGGCGTTGCCATAGAAGACTGCCGTGGCCAGGGTTACGATAGCGGATCTAACATGCGAGGAAAAAAACCATGGAGTGCAGGCACGCTTCTTGAAAGTAAATAAAAAAGCTGCATACATGCCATGTGCCAGTCATCGACTTAATCTAGTAATTGCTGATGCTGCAAGGTCGTCAATTACATCCATTTCTTTCTTTGGCTATCTGCAACGTATCTATAATTTGTTTGCCGCGTCAACGAAGCGATGGGTTATTCTGAAGAAACACGTGACCCACTTTACAGTTAAAAGCCTTCCTGACACAAGATGGGAAGCAAAGGTAGAAGCTGTAAAATCATTACGTTTTCAGACAACAGAAATTTTGGAAGCGATTGAAGAGTTAGAAAGAGTGTCTTTAGATAATCGAGATGGATTTATTAGCACGGAATGTCGAGCTTTAGCCATTGAAGTCAGGAGCTGGCATTTCTTGGTTTGTTTGATTACATGGTATGACTTGCTTTTTCAAATAAACATAATAAGCAAAGCGCTACAGAGTCCTTCAATATGCATCAATGACCAAATTTCTCACATCGAGGCTGGCATGTCATTTGTTTCACAGTACAGACATGGAGGAGTGGCAATAGCTGAAGGGAAAGCAAAAGAATTAGCTGATGAACTTGAAGTAGATCGTGCCTATCCGGAACCAAGGAGAAGAAAAAAAATATGTCTTTTCAGCTACAAATCGTCAGATGAGTCAGATCATCAGACTGGTGAAGAAGTGTTTCGCCGAGAATTTTTCTATCCACTTGTAGATACAATTTCACAAAGTCTCCAGGAACGTTTTAAAAATATGAACGATTTCAAAACAAAGTACGGGTTTTTGTGTAGCGCAAGTAACATGAAATCAGCAATAACATCAGACATGTTGCCGTCCAGTTGTGCTGCTTTGGCAAAAGGTATTGGAGAAGGTGATATTGATTGTGAGAAACTTGAGAGAGAAATTATCAATTTCGTCAATCTCATGGACAATAAAAAGTGCATTACATTTTCCGCCATTGAATGTATAAATTATATAATGAAACACACACTTGTCGATTTATATCCCAACCTAGCTGTTGCACTCAGAATTGTAACTATATTGCCAGTTACAGTGGCATCCTGTGAACGTAGTTTCTCTAAACTGAAACTAATTAAAAACTTTCTTCGGAACTCAATGTCTCAGGAAAGACTGGCTGGCTTATCTGTTATAAGCATTGAACATTAACTAAGCCGAGAAATTGACACGGAGAATTTAGTGCAGCAGTTCGCCACAGTGAAAACCAGAAATGTGAAATTTTACACATAAAGATGGTAGGTAAATAAATTTTCTTGGATTCCATTTTCAATTTTGGTTAAAACAGTTTACTGTTAATTTTTTCGACACTGGCCAAAGTTTTCTTTCGATTTGAATCTGTTGCTTTAGTATGCACAAAAAGAAATGCTCAATGAGAAAATGAAAGAAATTTACTTGAGTGAATGAACCAATGAACATCTTTGGCACATACGTAGCCGGGAGCTCTTGTTCTTTAAAAAAATATGCATGTGTGAGTATGCACATTAGTCCCCCCGGAGAAAGAAAGTAAACATCATGACACCTCATGTTTAACTTGATATTTACTACGTATAATTACGGCTTGGTAAGTAAATAATTACTACAGTCTCTCTTATTAGTGATTGATGTAACTATTTAAAAAAAAATAATATCATTTATCGACGGTTATTCAAAATTATTAACTCTTCTCTGCTTGTTTACGAAAAAAAATGCAAAATGGCGACAAATTTGAATTTGTAATATTTACGTTTGTAATTAAAATTTTAAAATACTTAATGGTGATTTGAGGGGGGGGGGCTTTTCTTTGTTTTAAAGTTTAATCTCTTTTCTTTAAATTGAATTGGTTATAAAGTAGTATTTTTCAATTTTAATATTTTTTTCTAAACGTTTAAACTTGAGGGGGGGATAAAAATGCTATTTTTTGGATACGCCTAATGCAGCAATAGCGCATTTATTAATTATCTTTTAAGTGAAATACTTTAACCAGATAACACGCTAAAAGTATGAGATAAATTAACAACAAAAAAATTAATGCATGTTTTAATAAGTTATTAAGTTTGTATCTATCTGGGGACTGGGGATGTAGAGGCTTTTTAGTGTTTAATGACTTTCTCCTAGATCGAGACATTTCAAATGACTTGGTTACTTTTAATGTTGTTTTGATTTAATTCGTCCCCCCCCCTCCACCATACCAACACTTTTCGAAATAAACTCCTAAACTCTAATTTTGGACAGTATATCTAACTTTCTGTAGCAAAATAGTTTTAAAATTTGGGTTGACATTTTTTGAAAATCCCTTAAAAAAACTGGTAGGAGATTGAGAGCCCAAACGCCCTTAAATGACTATAAAAATAGCTGCGAACTACTAAAAAGTAACTAATGGTTTTAAAAAGGTTAGCTGCAAAACACCAATTCTTCGATTTCTTCGTTTTTTTTTTCATGATTACGGAATATCTGCGTTCTTTCAAGAGCATGTTATTCTGTTTAAAGTACCACTCATTGTGGGTTCAGTATGTTGAAGGGGGGGGGGCGCAAGATGAATTGTGTCGGTAGGGACGGTAGGGGCCACAGAGCGCATTTTGCGGGGGGGGGGCGCAATGTTTCTAAGCACGGCACTGGCATTCTCGTTCCCTTTAAGTTATAGACGGTTGGCATTTAAAGGGAATTTGGAAGCATTTAAACTGTCAACTCGTGGTTTTCTACTTAATGTTTATTTATTTGTATTTATTTATTTTCTATTCTTAGTATTTTCCCCTTTTGTCGCAGTAGAACTCGCCCTCCTTTATTTTTCTATTTTCTTTCAAATTTTTACTTGATTCACTGAGAAATAAATTTTGTATTTTCTTTAACTGGAATGTGCTTGTTTTATCTTTGTTGGTCCGAGTTCATCTGGCTGTCTGACTGTAATGTTGTGACTTTTTGGCTGTGATCATAGCGTAGTATTGTTATTAACTGTGGCAGGCAGGGCCAAGGGTTAAAACATTATTTTAAATAATTCGAGCGATGGTGGGTTGCTGGATCGATTATTATGATTAGAAAAATAAACAATTAAATCAGGAAAAGGTGATTGACAGTTGAAATAATAAACAACTACGAGAAGAATGTGATTTTAGAAAATACAGGAAAACAATTTTTGGTTTGGACAAACAAATAATTAGATTTATGTTATGTCAGCAGTTGGGGTCTTAGACACATGATGATATGCAGATTTGGGTAGATACAGAGTCGTTAGTTGGACATCAGAGAGAACAGACAACTCAAGGGGGAGTTAGTCTCTCCATGACTCAGGGAGCGGCGTTTTCTCAGGTAGCCAAGCTGTGAAGACGTAATCTCTGAAGATGCCAACCGGAATCATGAAAATAAATGTTTGTATATAATTCAGGTATGTGTTGTGTTTATTTACATCTGTTAAAAAGAAGTGTTTGTCGACAACTGTTTCGATATGTCCACATCAATCATTTTCTGTTAGAACTGTTGCATAAATGTTAAAATATACACACTAGACGATCAACTAAATGATACGTTTATACATACACGCATGAACATTATTATACAGATAAAATATAAACCCCCCATCATTCATGTACGCTGTTTTGGAGCATATTCATATATACACACACAATCTAACATAATCAAAATGTCAATTGGCATTTTGTCAAGGGCAGCAGTTAAAATCCAAGTATGTGACTGGCATAAAGGAGCAAGAAATAAATACATCCTTCCACATTCAGCTGGCTAGAGTGGAAAAGACAGACCGGTTTGGAACCTCAACCCGGAAAGAGGTTCAGTACATAAAACCCAACGGCATCTAAGAACATGAACAAAAGGTGTCCCATTCACCATCTGCCTCACTCACTTAGCAGCTGTCGAGTTTTCAGAAAAAAAAAATCTTCCTGAACGACAAACCTATCTAAGGCAAAACCACATTTGTGTCCAATGCTGTTCTCCCACTCACATAGATCGTGACTGTAGATCCCAACTGAAATGTGATGAATGTGAAAGTGACAGTAACAACACTGCCTGTCACCCCGAACCTGTTATACAAACTTCACCTGAAAGAGCCATCATGGCGGGGAGAGTAACATTGTTGCTACTCACTGCACAAACGTTTGTGGTGGTAACTTGATGAGCACAGCAATAAGTCACTTACTTGGCCTGAGTTTTTCGACTTGTTCAATGTCCATAGTCCCGTATTGTCTTATTCACTCAGGACAAGTGCTGGGATCATGAAAATAGTTGGAAAAAGAACCCAAATGTACAGAATTGAATCCATAGACGGACGCTTGTGCCCTCATTGAGTGCGCAGACGTGCCAGATAGCCACTCGGAAATCCCAATGCCAGAAGCAGCCTGCCATCACAAACATCTGACCAGCATTGCCAAGCATATTCCCAATTTGGACCCTGACTCTCCCATCTTGTTGCTCCTGGGTCGCAAAATTATTGATGTCCACAGGGTTCATGCCCAGCTCGACAGCCCCATAACAACCCCTATGCTCAGAAATTAGCTATGGGCTGGGTTATAGTTAGCAATGTTTGCTTGGAGAAGATTCATAAACTCGATTCCGTGAACACCTTTACCAACACTCAGGATAGAGGTCAACCTACCAATTTCAAACCATATCCTAACTTATTCCAAACCAAGAAACGATATCACCAGGATTAGCTGGGTAGCACAGTGTTCCAGTTGACCAAAGCAGATAAACGCCTAGCCCATTCTATAGAAGACAAGATCTTCCTTAACATCATGCAAAAAGGAGTCAAGAATAACAGTAATGGTAGCTGGGTAGCACCTTTTTCATTCAAACCATTACGGTTTTGACTCCCTGACAATCGACGACAGGCAGTAAGTCGACTTTAGGAGGTCGTCTGACTCCAGCGCCCAACACAATGGAGCAACGCTAAATAATGCCCTTTTGACCGTCTTAGATCTAAACAACAATTTAATAGGAGTCTTGATCTATTTCCGCAAAGAAGCAGTAGTCATTATGGCTGATGTGGAGCTGATGTTTTTGTGCTTTCTCATGAAAGAAGAACACAGGAATTTTTTGCCATTCCTGTGATATAGAGACAATGACCCTAAGAAGGGCCTAATTGATTATCGAATAAAAGTTAATTTGGCAACAGCTCCTTACCTGCAGTAGCAACCTACTGCCTCAAAAAGTCTGTTAGTGAGCAAGGCTCTCATTGTAGTCTGGCAGTGGTGCAGTTCGTACACCACGAATTCTACGTCGAGGATGAGCTGAAGTCAGTAAGGACTGTAATTGATGCTGTCTCCTTGTTAAGAGAAACCTGCAAGGTCCTCGCAGCATCCAATTTGAGGTTGCACAAAATAGCCTCCAACAAAAAGAAGGTTCTGGATGCCTTCCCTACGGAGGACCTCACCAATGGCAAAGGATTTGGACCTTGACAAAGATGCTTTACTGATGCAACGTAGTATGGGACTCAATTGGAACTCTAGGACAGACTGCTTTACCTTTAACGTTGCCCAGGAAAATAAACCTTACATGCGCAGAGGCATCCTATCACTATCAACAGCCTCTATGACCCTCTTGGATTTGTGGTATCGGATCATTATCCAGGACAACCGTGAACGTCTATGCCTTTATTGTAGCCTCATCGTCACCCTAGCAAAAACTCAACTAAAAACATTAACATGCAACACATATCTACTCACCAACCAGATATTGACACTTCGACTCCCCTAGACAAAATACATAAAATTCGCCTTTCACACATGTGCCTTTATGCACCTTTCTGGCTAACATATAAAAAATGAAAATATTTTGCCAGCTACTGAACAAATCAAATCCATTCTTCAGCGGACGTAAGTGAAGACACCCCATGTGACAGAGGCTATCGACTTTCTAGCCAATCAAAATGCGCAAAAAAAAAGCATATTTTCTGAGTTGAATCTGGAGCTGATTTCCTGGTTGAAATCGCTATAAAAGAGTGTTAATTTCTCCATCTCATCAGTGAGATCCACCTTGGTCATCCTTGCTTTGGTTGTGTTAAACTCACTTTTGATATTTCTTCAGTTTGTGAGAGTTAACATACTTATTAGCCCCGCAACAAGTAGTGACCCAACATGAGTACACAATCAAACGATGGCTAGTGACTGCGCCAACAGCGTTGCCCTGCCCTTGACGCACTTACCAACATTCAATGAAAACACCAAGAATTGGTTCCTTCAGCTAGAGACGATCTTCACAGCCAGATGGATTACATCCAAGCAATCGAAATTTGTCAACGTTTTCATGGACCTTCACCAAGGCAAACGTCAGAACACCGATCCTCAGCACATTTTAATTTGTCTGTTCGCATGCACTCCAGAACACTCACAGACAACAAAACAAATATTAACGTCGTAGGAACCCTGTCGCAACTCTATACAACCAGGATCAGTCTCGCAACTCCTTGTGGAACTGAATACACCAACATTTTGGCGAGATACCTTGAAGTTACAAAGTCGATAAGTACTGACACAGTGAAATACCAGATGCAACATTTCATCAAGACCCTGGGCCAGCCTTTCGCATCCACAATGACTTCCACACACAAATACGAATCTGTAAAATAGGAGTTCAACAAAATGCTGAAGGAAGGCATAATCTGACCGTCTAATAGCCCATACGCCTCACCTCTACATCTCTTACCAAAACCTGGCGGGACCAACTTTCGAATATGCGTAGCTAAATGCCTCAACTACTCCCGATCGATATCCAGTGCCACACATCCATGATTTTGCATCAGGACTCCAAGGCACATGGGTATTTTCCAAAATTCGACCTTACAAAAGCCTCCCACCAAATCCTGGTAGCCGCTGAGGACATCCCTAAGACAGCCGTCACTACCTTTGGCTTGTTCGAGTATGTCAACATGTCACTCAGGAATGCAGCCCACACCTTCCAAAGGTTTATGGACAAAGTACTATGTGTCCTTCCTTTTGTATACACCTACATCAATGACGTTTGTGGGAGTTGAACACTCTCAGCCTAACTCAATTATCGCCCTTTAACTCAGAAAAGCGACCTAGCTACGTCACTTCCTGTTTCTCTTAATTCACCCTCTTTTCTGCGGAACGCTCAAACAATCAAGATGTGACGAACCACCGCTCCGGTGGGAGCCATGAGCCACCACCGCGTCCTGACTAGACAGTCACCGCAAGTAACGTTACTTATCTCTCAATGAACTCTTATTCTTCCTATCACTTCCTATATCTCTTTCTTGCATTTGTTTCGTTGATATATAACGGTATATTTTCGTCTTCATTATGCGACCTTTCGCCTTTTCAATTTCTCTACCATTAAATACAACCATTTCACCATTATACACATGGGGACGGGATTGTCTAAAACATGGCAGACCGTCCTGTCCCCAACACATTTTAGTAGCCAGCAAAAATGAAGACACCCATAAAAATACCTGGACAAGATTTTCCAGTGAATATCCCACTATGCCCTCCGCATAAATATTGGAAAACGCATTTTCGGAGCACCGACTGAATTTCCCCTGAGTCATCGCATTAATGAAAACGGAATCACCTCACTGGTCGGGAAAAAAAAAAAAAAAAAAAAAAAAAAAATCGATGTAAGCAAGGAACTTCCAACGCTGACATCGACAAGACAAATAAGGCATTTCGTCGGTATGATAAACTACTAGAGGTTTATACCCAACTGCTCTTCCATACTCTCACCCTTAACAAATATAATAGAGCGGGAGAATAGAAAAGTTACTCTCGAAAGAGATGCTCTACAAGCCTTTCAAACAGTGAAGAAACCCCTCTGCATCTTATACAAGAGTCATTTTTATTAAAATTAATTCCCATAAAACCTTCCCTAGCTACTAAAACAACCAAGAATCATCCGAAACTTAAAATATTCCCAATCTAATACACAATCTGCAATAGACAATCTTAACAGCATAGAACAATACCCAAACTGGACACACATATACACAGATGGATCTAAAGACCGGAACAAAGTTGAAAAGTGCAGCCATATGTAATAATATCACGCTACAAAAACGCCAACCAGATAACAGCTCAATTTTCAATGATGAAACAACAGCCATAAAATGAGCCTTGGACATCACCGTGAAAAACAACTCAAACAAATACATAATACTCAGACTCCTCATCAGATATAATGTCATTATAAAACAAAAACTTAAACACCTAATAATCAATCGCTTACAAAGAATTAATCTATCATAACAAAACATCATCTTCTGCCGAAGTCTCAGCCACATAGGACTCCCACAGCTGCAAAAAAGATCACTAACAATGAACACTAGCAATATAAAAGTACTCCCATCAGTGCGAGTGAAAGGGTTGCATTTGCGAGTGATTTTTCCAAGTGGGGATTAGAAATAATGAAACGCTTATCCTTTGGCGATTGTATTTCTTTCACTGACAATCTTCCAAAGCTCACTACTGAGTGAAAAATCTTTTCAATTTTTTTTTTTTTTTTTTTTTTAATAAAACGAAAAGTTAAATATAAAAATATACTCTTTTTTTAACGAAGGCTGTTTGAAAAAAACATATGAAGAAATTAGAATGTTTATACCTTCAAGTATCAACATAAAATTTGTTGTATATCTAGAATTACACTTATTTAAAAAAAAAATACAGAAAAATGTTGATGTTCTTACTCATCACAGAATGTCATATTCTAAAAATCATGTAATTTTGGCTAGTAACTTTTCTATTTGTCCAGTAAACAAAAATATTTAGTTGTCAAAGGTCAACTAAAGATAAATTTGTCCATAGAACCCTGCCCATACTGTTTGCAGACTCCTAATCAATAATATAAATGGCAAGAATCATGAAACTCCTAAAAAAATAATAAACTCAATCAAATAAAACCCAACCGCAAAGAAAAAACATAAGACAAAATCTGTAATAGGATGATTACAAAAAGGGAAAAATTAGTAATGGCAAGACTCCAAATAAGACACTCCTATCACACACTGAAGGGTGAAGAGGTGCCAATTTGTATAACATATCAGAAATCATATACCATAAACCAAGAAAACAGTCTAAAAGACTTTTTCCACATAGACTAATAATCTAGAATTATTAAAAGCAACAAAGCTATACAATAAAATATAATTGGAAAAAGAAAACACCTTCAAAACACGTTGTATACAACTAACATCTATCAAATCGCAATAATCACGCTAAGATCACAAAAAAAAATAATTGAATAAATAAATAATGAATTGATATTTCATTAACAAATTCACTGCCATCTACGATCAAAGGGAAATAACTCAGTTGAACATATTTCAAATAAACGTTAAATCTGAACATATCCGTTAACTCACCAAAATAAATGGCAGAATGTTTCATTGCGTTCTTCGGCCAAATTCATGTGTAATCTATTGGAACTGATTTTTCTCTTCTTGCATATGTGTACAGTGAACTGGCTCAGAACGTTAGAAATTTCATTATCTTGGGTTGAGGAATACGGTGGGAGCGTTTTTATAGTTTCTTTTGTTTTTGTTTTTTTTACTGACTATCGTAACAAAATGCATGATTTTCATTCAATAGAAATTTTCCTGCCATACAAAACTATGCTAATCGTCTTTTTGGTTAAATTAACTTTTTATTACTTTTTAGGCTTAGAAATGGAATATCCAGGAAGTAAAAAGCAACATTTTCGACACTTGCTCTTCTTTGATTTTCATCAAGGACAAAAAGCGGATGAAACTGCCAGAGACATTTGCAAAGAATACGTAGATGTCATAGGCGAGTCTACGGCACAGAAATGGTTTGCAAAGTTCAAAAATAGCAATTTTGATGTTGACGATACTTCCCGCAGTGAAAGATCTTCTGAACTTGATGAAAAACATCCCAAAGCACTTTTGAAAGAGGATGGTCACATAACAAGTCAGGAATTGGCTAAAAAAAAAAAAAAAAAAAAATGAATAGCGATCAAAAAATGATTACCAATCAGCTTCATTCAATGGCATTTGCTGAAAAATTGGGAGTCTGGGTGCCTCACGAGCTTAACAAAAAAAATTTTTTTAAATAAAAAAAAAAAAACAAAGAAAATCACCTTCAAATTGACACTATTTTCAGTGTCATGAGTTGACTGATGAAATTAATGAGATCTTTAATTATGCAACTAGAAAAATTAGTTAATTTTGGAAATAATAAATTTTCAAATTACTTTTGAGTTTAAGTAACACATTTTTTTAAATCAATATTAAAAAAAAAAAAAAAAAAAAAGCTAAAAGTTAACAAATGCGGATATATTAAAAAACAAAAGAAAGTTTGACCTGTCAACATTTGCCAACGGAATTGTAAGAAACAAAACAAAATCATTTTAGATTTTAATAAAATAAAAACAAAACAAAAATGTCAAACATTGACAGGTGCACTAGGGATCTTCGAAAAATTCGTAGAGAGATTGTGCGCAACCCAAACAGCACCAGTGCAACAATTTTTGCGAGGGCTGGAGTCATACCGAGGTCCAGACAAGCCCGATGCAATGTACTGAATGAAATGGCAAGGAACATCAATCCTATTCCAAGACCTCCATTGAGCCAAACCCACAAAGAAAAACGATTGGCTTGGGCACAAAAATATATGAAAATGGATTGCCAAAATGTTCTGTTTACAGATGAGGCTCGTGCTACCCTTGATGGACCGGACGGATGGGCCAAAGTTTGGAATCCAAATGGAACTCCAACGCCTTATAGATTTCATCGCCAACAGGGAGGTGGAGGCATAATGTTTTGGGCGGGAATTATTGGGGATAAGCTATGTGGACCATTCCGAGTGCCAGAAGGTGTCAAGCTCACCAGCAATGCCTACACTGCCTTTCTAAATGAGAATTTGTTACCATGGCTAGATGATCTTCCCTTGTCACGTCGTTTTAAGATTATTTTTATGTATAACAATGCCCCATCTCATGGTGCTAGGGCAACTACATCCTTCCTTCGATCTCAGGGCTTTGTTGGAGAAACCCTCATGTCCTGGCCACCGTGTTCTCTGGACCGTAACCCCCTCGAACACCTATGGTCAATATTGAAACGAGGAGTTTATGAGAGAGGAGAGCAGTTTTCTTCGAAGGATGCCCTTTGGAACAAAATAGTCGACGTTGCCAGAACCATTACTCCATCTCAGATCAAACAATTGACCTCCTCGGTGGACAAAAGGTTGTTTAATGTAATTTCAAAACATGGGGGATATGTGGACAAATAATTCGTTTGTTTGACACTTAGCCCTCGGGATGTGCCTTTGTTTTTGTTAATTTTCCCCAGAAAATGTGTTCAATATAAATTTATGATGCTTTGGTATTGTTTTATTGAGCTAAAACATTATCTTAGAAGACTTGCAATAAAGCGATGGACGGTGAAAATTCATTGAATATTAAAAAAATAACATAACTTTTTAAATATAAGATGAATTTTGATGAAATATTAGGATTTATCTCACCTTAATACAGTCCTTGGATGGTGTAATTTTCAGCTTTTTATAACTTATATTTACTGAAATATTGATTAGTTTGTAATCTGCAATAAAGCGATGGACACAGTTTATGACAGTTGCGAGGATGAAAGTAAAAAGTCATCCCAGATAGGGGCAAGACAATCACGCTCCAGGAGAAGGAAGGCGGGGGCCGCTCACCCTGACCACAAGAATGGGGCAGTTGGGGCCCACTGTGACATCACCAGAACAGAAGCCTTCCGATTGGCCGGCGCTTCCGGGCACCCAGGAATCCCTGGACAGCACGATTCCTCCCGGACAACGAACGCCGCCACCTTCCAGCAGGACACCGCCGAATACGCCGGTGCGACCAGTAACACAGGAGAAAACTTGGGGGCCCCAGTCTCAGTTGGCACTTGAAGACTACCGTCAGTTGTATTATACAACATATAAAGACTTGACGGACGGCAACATTATTAAGCCGTTGCCAACCACAATAGCCAGACTAGAGAGAAGAATAGTATCTCTAGTCACTATTGATATCAAGAAGAAATCACTGACTGGGGTCTCCCGGGAAGTAATGGCTCAAATGCTGGGGAAGCTAAGTATCCCAGCTACCTACATCTGTAGGAGAGCCTACGGAACGTGGGATCTGCTTTTACCCACGGAAGAGGACGCGATTAGATTGTCCAGGACCGACTTGGGGTGGGGTCATTTACGCCTCAAGTCGGAGTATCTGAGCAAGAGACATACCAACGTCTCCATTCTTGGCGTCCCCTGTTACATAGACTCCAAGCAGCTCGGGGCTGTGATGAGCCAGTATGGGGACTTCGAAGCTGTGGTCCTGGTGCGTGGTCCCCGTAACCTATTATTGGGGGACTACAAACTCAAAATGAGAGTAGACCGCGCCGGCTTCGATAAGATTCCCGCCTTACTCAGATGCGAGACCTGGACAATGAGCGTCATTGTCGAAGGTCGGCGGCCAAGCTGTTGGCATTGCTTGAAGCAGGGGCATATAATGAAGGAATACCCCAAAAGATTTCCTGCGGGCGCCCCTGCTTCCATTGAAACAACAACAACCAGAACAACGGAGACAGTGGCACCAGCAGCCCCTGAGAAGCCAGCCGGAGGAGGTACAGAAGAAAGCCAGGGCTGGAACAAAGTTGTTTCTCGAAGATCAGCAAAGACCTCCTTTAAAACAAAAGAGCAGCCCCCGCAAGAATTACGTAAGCAGGCTCCCACAGGGTTGTCACGTGGCTCCTCCACCAAGAGTACAGAACCGCAAGCCCAGAACAAGATAAAGGATCTGCAGTCGTCGTCCTTGAAAAGGAAAAATCCGGTCTCCTCATCAGATTCTGAAGGGGAGCAGATAGTCAGTAACAGCCCGGCAGTCGTGGTAGAATGCCGGAAACAAGACACGAAAAAGGTCAAGAAGACCGAGGATGCTGGGTCCCGTTCCCCATCCCCCATGCATCTAGAAAAGACTGTCTCTACAGTTCAGCCCTCCCGAAATCCCACACCCACTCTGCTGAACCAAAATCCCCACCCCTATTCGATACACCCTCAGCTGGCGCCCGTTCTTTGTTGAGAGAGAAGCCAGCAACACAAACTAGCCGCAAAGCGGCGTCAGCTTCTCCCATGAGGAGAGACAAAACCAGGAAGCTCCCCTTCCTCCCCGAAGACCGGATCTGTGAAGTGGACCCTCACCACGCTGTCGACAAAATAACCCCCAGGCAGAGGGGGCTCCTAAAGCCGCTCCAGAAGCTGGAGACAGTGGACGGCCTATCGACTGCGGATCCTTCTCAGTTTAAGAACGCTCCTCTACTCATGACCTTTGTGCGTCCCACTCTCGTGTGACGCACCAAGGCCATGTGGAATATGATAGAGGCCGCAAAAACAGCTATTAAGAACATTAAGTTGGTGGAGGAGGGGCACGACTCCCTCAAACAGCTGGCAAATAGGTGCGAAGGGAGGGTCCCATTATACGTCCACCCTTCGTTCTATAGGGCCATAAAATTAACATTTCCGCTGGATGTTGGGGGAATTGCGCAAGACGGACGAGTCACGTCCAAGTTGCTTTTGGGTAACCTCGCCCAGTCCTGCGGCATCCTGACTGCAAAAGGCTTTAGGCCGGTGGTTGACACTGAATAGGCATAATGGCTACGTACTTGAGCCTAGCTAGTCTGAACGTGAGGGGCTTGAGGTGCCGAAGCAAAGCCGCTAGGGTACTGAGGGACCTCATGGCCATGAACATAGATGTGGGCGCGCTGCAAGAAACTCACTTCGTTTTGGTTGACGATCAATGGGTGCTGCAGGGGCATTACGATGTCTTTTTAGCATTCGGTGACCGTCATAGTAGGGGGTCAGACGCACTCTTTCTGCAGCGGTTAGCATTGTGCACGCGAATGCTGATGGCAGACTTGTCGTGGCCGATGTTGCCGTTGAAAATAGATTGTTTCGAGTCGTCGCGGTTTATGCGCCTAATACCACACGAGAGCGGGTTTCCTTTTTTCGGCGGTTGGAGGTGTTTCTCAGGGGTTCGGAACGGTTAGTCCTAGTGGGTGATTGGAATGCCATCCTTGATCCCAGGGTAGATAAGGTGGGCGGGACTAGCGGGACGGATGGGTGTGACACCAGTCTGTCTGATCTGATGGCTTTATGCGATCTGGTCGACAGGTTTCGGGTGGATCATCCAGGGCGGGAAATGTGGACGTGGCTCTCTAATAGGCCTTCCGGCCCGAGTACATACTTGGATCGGTTGTTAGTCAGAAGAGGCACCCTCGATTATACTACCTGTCCCACGTTCCACTGGTTAGGTCACTTTGACCACAAACTACTTGTGGCTCGGATCAACTTAGATAGGAATCAAAAACTGGCTGGGTACTGGAAGTTGAACACCTCTTTATTGAAGTTGGCCAACTTCCAGGAAAAGCTGGTCGATCATATCAAGAAGAGGCTAGTGGGGGCGGTAACCGGGAATAAGTGATGGGTTAGTGCCAAAGCTAGCATTAGGGACTTCTCTGTCAAGTACGGCCAGCACCTCGCACTAAATAAGGCCAAGGTAGAGAAGCGTCTAGAGGATAGGTTGGCCCGGGCGGTGGCAGAGGGGGGGACACTCTAGAGATAGAACTAGCTGAGGGGGACCTGAACTGTTCGGCTAGCGAGCCGTATCAGGGCCAGGTAACTAGGGCTAGGCTATGTAAGGTGTCCAACGAAGCTGTGAACACAGACGCTTCAGAGCGTAGAGCTTCACTCGGGCACAAATCTGTCAACTATATCAGAGAAATCCAGAGCTCGGAAGGGCGCTCCTTAGTGTCGTCTTGGGAGATTTGCGAGCGGTTTCGGGTTCACTTCAAGGATCGCTTCGCACGGCTGTCCAGGCTCAGCGTGCAGGAGTTTTACAACTATTTGGCTGGCTCGCCCCGCCTGTAGGCTGCCCGAGCAGCTAGTTGTGATGGTCGGGTTGCAGAGTGTGAGGTCGTTGCTGCGTTGAAGCAGGTTGGATACGACAAATCACCCGGACTCGATGGTCTGCCAAGGAAAAGACTTAAGTTACACATGCCTCATGATGGGTAAGGAGCAGTTAAAAATAAAAAGTTCCCATGAAGATGAGAATGATGAAGGAAGGATAAAAGAAGATATTGTAGTTCCTAAATCTACATTACTTGAAAAGACTAGAATATCATCCAAATACCATCCAATTCTGAGAACATGACTAAAATTGTTGGAATGCGCCAGTACATTAGCAATCCTAAAAGGCATTACCCTAAACTGGAAAAGCCTCATATAAAGTATATCTGATGCAACCACATCCCGGAAAAAATGGTCCAGTACAAGGAATATCTGAAGAAATTCCAATCTATTTTTTATCACACGTGCTAAGTCCTATGGAACAAAGGTGACTAGTAATAGAAAAGGAAGCATATGCTATGATGTATGTTCTACAAAAATTATTACTTATTTATTACTTAAATGGAGCCACATATACTTTGTAAAATGGATCATAAACCTCTACAATACTTATTAACCTCAAATTGAAAAAATAAAAAATAAAACAATGGGTGTTGAAAATCAGGGAATACAACTGTAAAATCGAGTATTTGTCTGCCGACCTACTGTTACGTATTCCTAATAAATTGAAATTGTAATCAACAAAGTGTGGAATAAGTGGATGATAGGCGTACGAAATAAACATACTAAATTCAAGTGGAACAAGTAAAATAGCACATGCCAATGATTTAAAACCGGCAGAAAGAGGAATGGAAACCCTTATTGAGTAACAAAGAGAGTTAGAAAACCAAGGTGGGTTGTCCCACTTCCAGGGACGGATTCTGATGAAAACGTCCAACTACAGGTTATACACCAGAACAATCTGAGATTTCTGTTAGGGCCCACCTAACGAGAAAAAGAGTTATTGCTCTTGGACTAGCAATCGTTATCCCCTTTGGCAGAGACTGGAGAGTCGGCCATGACACACGATGTTCAATCATTACACATCCAGCGGCTCACCTACTTAAATCTCTCTTCATAAATTGGTAAATAAAATTGTTAAACGTTCCCCCCTTGTTCTTGCATTATTTTTACATGGCTATTTCAGAAAACCTACATTCTAAACATGTAACAATTTCCCATCCAATTTAGGAGGTGGGGATCCGTATGCCGCCTGATTCAGAAGGCTGGGAAACAGATGAGGAGGTTCCTTTATCAAGATTTAGAACAGTAAAACAAGAACCTACTTAAGAATCTAAGGTACCATTAAAATATAGACTCAGAAGTTCAAATAAAAAATTAAATCAGGTGTATAACTACTAGAGATGGTAGAGTCAGCTTACCGAGTGCTAACCGATTCGATAAATATTACATAGCATCCATGTAATATGATAACTTAGTAAAACAGTTCCATCTTCTATCTCTTAACAGATATGGATGGAAGAAAACTTGATAGCATGGATACTGTTTGTGGCTGTTGCAGTCTGGAGACGGGGTCAAAACACCATATTCCAAAAAATAAATGAAGTGACAATTTCACATTCCAAATGGTTAATAGCGTTAACCACAGATTTAAAACCATATAATGCACTGCTAGCTCAGATAAAATGCAAATTAGAAGAAACCCCTGTTGCAGTAAAAAAAAAAAAAAAAAAAAAAAAAAAAAAACCTGCGTCGGTGGGTATAACAAAGATTGTGCGAATTTATGGTGCCTTCTATTACATGAGATCAACGGGATGAAAAGTTACTGGAGAAACAGAAAAATATATCAAGGGACTCTGGTCACTTAAAAATAAAATGAAGAGGTCAATAGTTCCTATAATAGAGAAGACAATGAATGTACACTTCGAAACTGTAATAGCAGAGGAATTAGGAATTATTAGGGATAAGTTAGCCAAGTTTGAAAAGGAGAAATAAACTTTAGTTCAAGTATAAGAAAACAGCATATCAATTATAAATGTAAAAATCGAACTAGAGAAAGAACATCAAAGACATCAATTGATTGTTGGAAGACTCACAGGAGACGAGGTGGGAATAAACCAATGCCACAAAGGAGTTAATGTCTGTAGTATTAGAATTAACATAGTGTATAAGGACCTACTTTCGATCATCTATGATTAATTGAGCATGCAAAAAAACTACAATCCCTATTCTTGTCTCTACAGCATTTGAGTGACCAATTAGACATGCTCTCATTGCAGACACTTTGTTCATACCCTATTATTTACATTACAGGTATCGTTGGGTGGTCTTTCATTAATTAACCAATTTCTCAATCGACCTCCTCTCACGGTTTCTACATAGCGCTATGAAGTGAGGACACACGGACCAAATTTTTCTCGGATACCGGTAACCCACAAGATGTCGCTGCCAAGTACATCCATTCTTTCCAGCAGAACCGCATCACAACTGCGGTATTATCCGAACTTGATAAGGATGCACTCACTGAATTAGGTGTGCACATCCTCGATGACAAGCTGGCTATTCTTAAGATAGCCTGATCGCTCTAATGTCTGTAGTATTAGAATTAACAGTGTATAAGGACCTACTTTCGATCATCATCTATGATTAATTGAGCACGCAAAAAACTACAATCCCTATTCTTGTCTCTATAGCATTTGAGAGATCAATTAGACATGCTCTCATTGGGTCACTTGTCACCAAGTATAGTGGACTCAAACAACCTCGTGAGATATCTGTTAGATATCAAAGAACGACTACCCAATTACTTGAAACTTCCTGTTAACCCTAATGTAGATTTATGGCATTACTATAACTCATTGGACTGTATCACTAATCGAGGAAGATAGATTATTGATTCTGGAACTATTTGAGCCATTATTTGAAACTAGGAGGGTGTTTGAAGTATATACTATCATTAATCTACCTATTCCTTACCTTGAAAGTGAGCTAGGATTAGACATAGTAGCGAAATACAAGTTAGAACATCCAATATAGCCTTCAACTTAGCAAGGACAGAGTTTGTATTATTGACCCAGCAAGACGCTGATAATTTTAAGACTAATATGCTTAGAACATGCATAACCAGTAGTCCTAATGTCGAAAGAAAGACGTTTAAATCCCTTATCTGGACTTTAAGCGTGCTATAGGTACCTCCAATGTGTGCCAGTTTTAAACCCACTCCACAAATGTAACACGATGTAACTAATTTAATTTACGATTATCATCCTAACTTTTTTACCATTTAAAAGAAGAAGCTTCAAATAAACTGCTGATATTTTTTTAAAAAATTATACAGCATACAAAAATAATGAAAACGTGAGATAAAAAGCGTGTTTACATTATCGACGCTTTAAAACAACGTTCCTATGTAGTAACGTTTAAGCTGTTGACACACCCATGTTTTAAAAATCTAGCAAAAATCAAATAACAGACATATTTTCTTGAAATTTTCGATAGTGTGACAAATACGCAGCAAGCCATTTGAAGGCATCTTCTAAATGAGCGTAAAGGAGAAAGTAAATTTCATCATTTATATTTTTGTATCGGCGGTTGGCAAAGTTTGAGAAGAGATCCCTTTTCATCATTTTTTGTCAGGAATAACACGATGTTACAGGACCACTGATTGGTCTTGTCGCTAATGAGACAAGATCGGGGATTGGCCACTAAAGGGCCTCCCCGACCAAACCCTTTTTCTTTCTTTCAGCGGGAAATCTTAATTTCCCTTGCTTACCAAAAAATTCCTAGCTGAAGACAGTCGTGAAAAAAGACAGCAGGAAATGGCCTGGTAGTCGTATTCTTCGACAGGATTGACTAAAACCACTCCAAGTCTCCCAGAGCCTAAATGCAACGACTGTACATTAATCTCATCAAGGGATTATGAACTACTCGGCCCATGCCAGCAAAATAAGACCAACTAATTTTGCAACAGACCTACCTATGGCAGTCAACTTTTTCTTCAAGACCACGGTAAGTTCTGTTTCATTTTGTTACGTCTGACACTGGGCCTATTTTCAGGCTATGAGAGAGTTTTCTCACATAGCATTTTGCAAAATTAGTTGTTTTAATGATTCCTAGTACCTTCTAATTCAATAACAAAAAAATAGTACCTTCTAATTCAATAACAAAAAAAATATTATTAGCTGAGTACGATAATTCGTTTGTTGCCTTTGTTTAATTAATAGGCTGCTTCTTGGTTTAACTAACATTTTTAAAACAAAGAGGAATCATTAATTCGAAGTATATATATATATATATATATAAGTAAAAAAAAAAAAATTAAATTAATAGTAAGATAAGATATTTTCTTCTATTTTTATGTGTTTCTTCCATGTTATGATAAATTTCTTAGTTTCGGTGGTTGTAAAAAAATTTACTTTTGGTTTCGGTCTAGAAGGATTCCTCCTTTTCTAATTTAAACATTGTGTTCTACCACTATTTGTTCGTAAATTTGACATTATTATTTATCCGTAAAAAAAAGGGAGTTTTGTTTTTTGGTTTCGGTCTAGAAGGATTCTCCCTTTCCAAAATGTCTCCGTCTCGCAAGGAGCTTGAGGCCAGCCTGGCGGCTAAGAGAGTCAGGATAACTACCACGGTAGAGAGACTTACCCATGACGCTTCTCCTGGACTAATAGCCTGTAGTGTTTCTGACGTAAAAAGATGGCTGCTAGACTGTGAAAGTCTAGTCGACCAAATTATGACTAAATGTCTCGCTGAGGAACGAGCTGAGATATGTGACGAAGACCACGCGTTTACTGTCTCGGTTCGTGAAACGCTTCTGGAATTCGAAGCACCAACAATGAGAGGAGATGGGAAGAAAGGGAAATCCCCTATAATTAAGTTGGAGGTAGATTGTCCGACATTCGTGGATAACCCTCCAGGGAATAAATTCTCTTTTAGAACTTTTCTGAAGAGATTCGAATTTTATACATCGTCGTTGGACGATGATTCTGATAAGCTTCTGTTGTTAAAAACGAAGCTAGGCGGAAAAGCTTTCGAGATGGTGTCCGAACTTGATATCAAGCCGGAAAACTATCTGAAAGCTATAAATATTTTAAGGGAAAAATTCTACAACCCTGCCGATATAAAAAATAAAATTTTTGAAGAAATGCTTTCTTCCACAGATACTATAGGGGACCCTTCTCTTCTAAGGAACTATATTGATAGAGTCAAGGCCGACCTGGTCGAGCTGGACAACTCCTTCAAGGGAGATTTTTTTGTAGACGGCTCAGTTTCAGGCGAGCTTGTCGCTCACATTGTGTTAAAACGAATTCCTAACGGAATGTGTAAACAATTAATGTCCCGAGCCAGGACAAGGTACCCTTCCCTTAAAACAATAATGGAAGTTATCCCCGAAATTCTGGAGATTGACATGGCGACGCCAGCCTGGAAAGGGCGCGAAATTGGCCCGCCAAAACCGTCCGCCATTTTGTCCAACAGGCGACAGGGAGAAAACGCAAATTCTTTAAAGAATTCCTTTCAATCTCGGAAGGAATTAAAACCTGAAAAACCCTCTCCCCCAAGCAACAATTATTATAGGTCGTGCAAGTTGTGCGATAAAACTGACCATAGCGCTAGGGACTGTACGACTTATAAGACCTTTGATGTTAGACTCGAGAGAGCGGGAGCATTAAATTTATGCACCAAATGTTTGGGCTCACATAAGGAAGCTAAATGTCCAGGCATAAAAGGTTTTCCTTATGCATGTGGTTCCTGTGGGTTAAGGTCCCATTTTTCAGCGATGTGCCCAAAGTCGCCCAAACCTTTCGTCGGGAAAACGATTCTGGCAGAACATGGCAGCTGCATATTTCCTGTGATAAGGGTCTCATTAAAGAGAGAACAACGTCCTGTGTCTTTTAACTGCCTCGTCGATACTGGCAGCCAAAAATCCTTTTTCTCTAATGCAATTTTGAGGAAATTATGCTCTCGGGAGAATCTAACCCCTAATTCTGTAGTTATGCCCATTAATACCTTTATTATAACAAAAACCCTAGACCTCTACGAACTTGGGGTGTCAGTGAAAATAGGGGCGCAAAAGCCCTTTTTCCATGCTGGACTATTTACGGATAGTTTAAATTTAAAATTTAACGTGTCACAGTTTAATGAAGTGACAACCAATATAAAAGAGGCAGGATTTCGACTCTGTCATGGGTACGAGAGTATGAACGACACATTATTACATGGTCTTGTTGGGTTGGATATAATCCAACGTATGAAAAAATTCCAGCTCATAAGTTGTCTTAATGGTTCTGCTTGGGAAACCTCCAATGGAATTATCCCGTTTGGGAATGTGGGCTGTTTTGCGAAAGGTCAAGCCGATACTTTGGAAAATCCACTTGACATAACCCCCTTTGAAAATATTGTCCGCTCGTTGCCCAAGTGTTCAAACTATTTAATTGAGGGTGCCTTAAACCCTGTGTCTTCATTCCCTGACCCACTGGGCCCATTTTTCGAAGACTCCTCCGTTGAGCGCGGAGTGGAGAAATTCTTATCCCTAGATTCTATAGGGATAGATGAAAAATCAAATTTATCTTCGTATGATGAAGATAAAATTACTAAATTTAAGAAAACCGTAGTTTTAAGAGACGGTAAATATTACGTTGATTTACCGTGGGATGACGAGAAGTTGTCCCTGGTCGATTCCAACTACATTCCAGCCTTGAAAATCATGCAAAGGGTGGCCATCTCCTTGGAAAAAAGGGGTCTTTATGACAAGTATACTCAGGTCTTCCATGAGTACGAGGAACTTGGAGTTATAGAACAGATCTATGTTCCTCCGGGAGAATATAAAAATTACTGTTGGATCCCCCATCGTCCGGTCATAAAACAAGGAACTGGGGTTACCACCAAGATGCGACCTGTATTCAATTGCTCCTTCAAGAGACGAGGAGGTGTTTCCCTTAATGATGCGGCCTATGCTGGTGTCAACCTAACTGCCCAATTGTTGGACCTCTTGCTGGTCTTCCGGAAGAACAATTATGTACTTTTGGGGGACCTGAAAAAAGCCTTCCTCCAGGTCCGTCTGAGGACCAATAAGGATAAAAATAGATTTTGTTTTTTCTTGAAGGTGAATTAGAATTTGCGTGCTTATAGATACAATACAGTAATATTCGGCTTCAATGCAAGCCCATTCATTTTAAGTTGTATCATCAAGCTGCATACCGAGAGATACCCTGATGATGTTCCCTCCTCTGTGCTCCATAATAATTTTAATGTCGACAATCTGGTCGCTACCAATAGTGATTTCAATTCTCTTTGTTCAACCTACGAAACAGTACGAGAAAGATTAATGGATGCTGGATTTGAACTTCAGTCTTGCAATTCCAACCACAATCACTTACAAATTAAAATGATCGAGGATGGGACCCTGGTTTCTCCTCCTCCCCCCATTGAAAAGGTGTTAGGGTACCATTATTCTCCACAGAGAGATTCTGTGTGCTTGGCACCCGTAGCGATAGATTCTAAGGTCAACACCAAGCGAGGAATCTTGTCTCAGACTTCCAGAATCTTTGACCCATTATCGTTGTTCCTTCCTGTCACAGTCCAGGGCAGGATCCTAATCAGTCAACTGTGGAGGAACAATTTATCCTGGGACCAAGAAATCCCAGAAAATTTCACCGATGCTTGGCAGAATCTCGCTGGTGAGTTGAACGATTTGAGTGGGATTGAGTTTCCAAGGAATGCCTTGGTGAATGACGTTCCTACTGATTTCTTATGCTTTTGCGATTCTTCCAAACTTGCGTACGGATTTTCGCTGTATGCCAAGCAGGGGTCGCAGTGTCACCTTGTATTCGCAAAGGTGGCTCCTCTTAAGAAAAAAACCCTACCCATTCTGGAACTTATGGCAATTTATCTTGCTTTTAAGGTCGTCCCTAATGTGTTAAGGGCCTTGCAGCCTGTCGACGTCCGTAATTTGTTTGTAGTCTCTGATGCCCAGGTGGCATTGTCTTGGGTGTTGAACGGTAGGGGTACAAAGAAAAATCTCTTTGTGGAAAACCGAATTTTGGACATTAAGAGGATGTTGGAAGCTATCAAAAATGATTTTGGTATCTTACCTCAATTTAAATATGTCCCTTCTGCTGAAAACCCGGCAGATTTGTTAACCAGGGGTCTTTCCTCTGCTAAGTTCCGGCAATTTTTCGATTTGTGGGTTCATGGCCCTGATTGGGCAAATCGAAGTGCTGTTGATTGGCTAATAACTCCGTTACCGTGTCTGAATGACACTAATAAAAAGATTGTCTCTTGCTTTCTTTCCAATGAGGCTACTTCGGAAGAGAATATTCTTCCGTTTAATATTTCAAAATTCTCTTCCTTGACGAAGACAATCGGTGTGCTGGAGAAGGTTTTGCGGTTTGTCGATAAATTGAAACATAGACAAACCGATACTGTTAAAAGGGCAAAGTTTTTGCTTTTCTCTAGTATGCAGAGGAAAGAATTCCCCTGCGAATTAAATTACTTAAGGGAACCTGCTGGTAAAACTATACCGCCAAGAGTAAGTGCCCTTGGATTATTCTTGGATAATGAAGGATTGCTGCGCGCTACAGGTCGTATACAAAGTTCTGATATTCACCCATATCAAGTCAAACACCCCATCATCTTAGGTAAATATCATGATTTGACTCGACTAGTGGTTCAGGAGGCACACTGGAATTGCAGTCATCTCGGAGTTAGCTCAACCCTAACCAAGTTAAGACTAATGGGGTTTTGGATCCCTCAAGGGAGACAATCAGTGAAGGGCGTCCTCCGCCATTGCATGACATGCAAAAAAATAAATTCTCTGCCTTGTCAGACCCCTTCGGGTTCTCAACTACCAGCCCACCGGACAAATTTTGTTCGCCCATTCAACCAAGTTGGTGTTGACTTTTCTGGCCATTTTTGGATAAAGGGGAACAATGAGGATACCAAAATGTATCTCTTGTTGTTTACCTGTATGAGTCTCAGGGCTGTACATCTTGAACTGTTGCCTGACATGAGCACACGTTCTTTTCTACTGGCATTTGTCAGGTTTACTAACCTATTTGGTGTCCCTTCCTACGTTTATTCTGATAATGCCAAAACCTTCTTGGCTGCTGGTATCTCGTTGTCAGAAGTATTCATTTCTGATGAGTTCAAGGAACAATTCAGATCAACTTCAATTAGACATGTTACCATCCCTCTTTATTCCGCATGGCATGGAGGCACATGGGAGCGGATGATACAAACCGTGAAACGGTGTTTCCACAAATTAATTGGTAGAAGGAAGATCGAATATTTCAACTTCCTAACTATTGTTTCTGACGTAGAGAAGGCCATTAATGACAGACCCCTCACCTACGTTGACTCTGCGGAAAGGGGATTGGAAACTTTGACCCCTAATCATTTTCTGCAAACGGGCTATAGCCCACGCTTGATATTGGGAAACATGGAGGTCGATGATCTCTGTCCTGACACCCCGAGTAGGGTGCAATTGTTAAACTCTCTGCAGCTGAGAGATGAATTTGTTGAAAAATTCCGCAAAATTTGGTACAACGAATATCTTCTCTCCTTAAGGGAGGGAGATAGAGAGATGATCAGTCAAGTTACTGAAAGGATTTCAGTCGGTGACGTTGTTTTGATTAAAACACCCAACAAACCTAGACCTTTCTGGAGTCTTGGTAAGGTGCTCAACCTCATCTACGGAAACGATGGAAAGGCTCGTTCTGCTCACATATTAAGGGATGGGTGTGAACAAATCCACTCCCTAAAACATTTGTTCCCTTTGGAAATGAAGGATAATCCTGAATCCTCTTCGTCAGAGTTTGTGGAGGAGGGAGGTCCTTTCTTCTGCCCAACTTGTTCCATTGAGAATGATGGATCATCTCCAATGGTATGTTGCGATAAGTGCAACAAATGGTATTATTTTAACTGCGTCGGAGTTAATGAACAAGATACCACCGGAATTTGGTTTTGTCCAAATTGTTCGGAAAACATGTTATGTTAGGTTGGGTTAAGTTCCCCATTGTAGCAATTAAAGATGAATTGTCTACTGACTTATGTTATTATAGTTTTTCCTTCTAGTTGTTAATTATTGATACTGTTGATTTGGTTAAAACTGTTAGCTGAAACTTTACTCATTTCTGTGGTAGAAACACATAATACTTATCCTTAGGGATTAGCCTCATTTGTTCAATAGAAATCAAACATAAAACAATCTGTTTCATTTTAATAACTTTAAAAAAAAAAAAGTAATCGATTACTGATTACTTTTTTCTTGCCCCCTTGGGAGTGTGTCAGGAATAACACGATGTTACGGGACAACTGATTGGTCTTGTCGCTAATGAGACAAGATCGGGGATTGGCCACTAAAGGGCCTCCCCGACCAAACCCTTTTTTTCTTTCAGCGGGAAATCTTAATTTCCCTTGCTTACCAAAAAATTCCTAGCTGAAGACAGTCGTGAAAAAAGACAGCAGGAAATGGCCTGGTAGTCATATTCTTCGACAGGATTGACTAAAACCACTCCAAGTCTCCCAGAGCCTAAATGCAACGACTGTACATTAATCTCATCAAGGGATTATAAACTACTCGGCCCATGCCAGCAAAATAAGACCAACTAATTTTGCAACAGACCTACCTATGGCAGTCAACTTTTTCTTCAAGACCACGGTAAGTTCTGTTTCATTTTGTTACGTCTGACACTGGGCCTATTTTCAGGCTATGAGAGAGTTTTCTCACATTTTATTTTCGACTTGTTGGCGATGGGAGTGGGGAAACAGGACAGCGTCGTGAGTGGGAAGAGGAGGGGATGGACGCGTGATGACCTACCCAAAAATACAGGCAGTTGAGCAGTCCCCCTGGGTGCGAACGGTCGTCCCTGCTACTACAAGCCATGATCGTATGCCATGAGGAAGAGACGGAAAAGAAAAAAAAAAAAAAACAACCAAATCAAAAACTTATGATATTCGGGTAAAAAAACCGAAAACCTTCCATTAAGTGCTAAAAAGCTGGAGCAGATTGATTATCGCTTGTCAATCGTTTATATATTCTGCGAACGTCGCCACTATCAACGATACTGAAAGAAAAGACGGGAGACACGAGAACTCTGAATTATCTTGGAAGGAATAACGGCATCGAGTCGTTCACGAAAACTTTGTGTTGTCTCGCCGGACTACATCAGAAGGAAAAACAACAACTACAATGACTTGTTCATAAGGACTGTCTGAGTTGTCACTGAAAAAAAGAACACCAATCCTTCGTCCATAAAAACTTTCTTATTCCTTGCTGGAGACGCTAGCTGGATTATACCCCAAAGCGGTCGCTATTGTGAGTCACCCCCTTTTTCTTCTCTTGTCTTGTTTTTGCCAACTGCTAAAATTGTTTTCTCCCTCTGCTCGTATTAATATCTTAAGTTTAATCCCAACCCCCATTTATATGTTATCTTTATTTTTTTTGTTTATTTGTTTATTAATGTTTAATAAATTCTCATTTTAAAATCAACCCTCGGTCGTTTGAGTTGTCTCTGCTTGCTTTGTTAACTTTTCTGCGTACGGTGTTCCAACCAGAAGAATTCCCCCTCCCCACACAATTTTGTTAACCCCTGAACGAGCCAAACCCAGACGTATTTTTATTTATTCTTTTTTTATCATTGTCACGCGAACGCGATCGTAGTCCCCAGCGAAAGCCGGTCGTGACAATAGTCATTCTTAAATAAACTTAGATATTAAAAGTAGGTTTCATTAAATATATTAGAGGAATTTTTTTTAGGTGGTCTATTTTGATTTCTTTACAACCTTTTTTCTTATATCTCCAAATCATTAACACAGACTAGTTGTTTTTCGTAATATATGAGAAATTACTTTTTTGCGAACTTATGCACTTATTTTACGATTCTAAAATAATAACGTTACTATTTAGAAAGCAATTGGGGAGAGGTTGGAGTTTTGTAACTATTTTGTACTTTCACCTAACAATTCGGTTAAAAAATATTGTGTAACTTGAATTTAACTTGAAAACAGTAATATAAGTACATACGCACCAGTTTTATTTGTTTGATGTAAAATGAAAATAATACTCTTCAAATGTTTATAATTTTTTTATTTAATATACAAATATTTATATCATTAAATCATTAAACTATCATAACAATTATTCTAAATTAGGATAGTATGCAGCCAAATATTTATATTAACTTTTATTTTGTTTATATCGAAACCATAATAAGAAAATTAATAAACTACAAAATACAACTACACAAAATACATCGGACTGTAACTGTAGAAGAAAAAATAAATGTCCCCTACAAGGCTCATGTAAAATTAAAAATGTTATCTATAGCTGCACAGTATCAAAAACTCCAAATCTACAAGAACCTATTAACAGCCATAACTCAACTACCAGATTAAATAATAACACCAACTTAAATCAATCTACCGATCAATTACTAATCAACCCACCACATAATAATCCAACAATAGACCTAACGGAAAATAATCACAATAATCAAGAGGTAATATATATTGGTTCCACATCTGGCCCAATAAAACATAGAATTTCAACGCACAAATATTCTTTTAAAAATAACTCTCTATCAAACCAAACTACTCTATCCAACTATATTTGGCAACTAAAAAATAGCAATATTTCTTTCAACTTAAAATGGCAAATAATTGAGACTTGCAAATCATATAAACCAGGAGATAAATTTTGTGCACTATGTACAAAAGAAACCCTAAAAATTTTAAAATATGAAAATATAAAAAATACAACCAAACTAGTAAATTCAAGACACAAGCTTCTGACATGTAATCATAAACGTTGGTTTAAATTTAATAAATATAAACCACCTTAAATCATTAAAAATTACTCATTAGTAAAAATAGATTACAATTTTATTTTTTTTTTTTTAAATAAATTAAGTTAGACCAATTACCTCCCCTAGACCCATAAATCAAATAATAAATGAAGTCAATAATACATGACAATTATCTCCCCTTAAAAACTTGCAAAATAAATATTCTCTCTATATATATTAACTGTAGCGTCTTTAAATCAAAATACGCTAACGGAAACAGTTTACTGCACGAGCGTCACCCTTTTAAAATTCATCATTCAATAAAATAAAAAGCTATAGCAAACATCTAAATGACTACTTTAAACACAGTTCCTGATTTCAAAAAAAGAAAAACTAAAAGGTAACTATCTCTATATATTTTTAAATCAAATTTATTATGTAAATTCAAAAAATATATATTTTTTCTACTCATTTCTATCTATAACCTATATTAATTTTCTTATAAATTTTAAATCCAAACCTTTTATTTCAATTTTTTCAGATTCATCTGCCTTACTTTTAATGCTAGGTTTATTTATGGTGTCTTTTAAATTCAATAAAAATCCTCCTAAATTTGCTGATGAGGAGACCGTGCTTACCAAAAAAACTATATATAATTGTTCTACATAACCTCATGTATACCACAAATAAAAAGCACGGATTTCCGAAACGATCGTACAGATAATTGACTTTGTTGTTGTTCCTTCTTATGAAACTGATTTTTAATTTAATTAAAATTTGATTTTTAAATTTAAAAAAAAATTTTTAATTTTTAAATTGAAAATCACTTTACTTAATATTGAATTAGCTCTAGGACATTTAACTATCGAGCTTATTATATATCTAAATTACAACGAGCATTTCCTGTATTTTAATTAAACTAGTAATTTCACTATTACATTAAAATACACTTAGCTCTTTAGACTATTATTCTAATCTCCTTTAAATTATATATATATATATATATATATATATTATAATTCGATTCAAGTTAATTTTGTTGCTGTTCGTGAAATCTTTTTTTAAAGAAAACCGATAAAAAAAAAAAAAATATTTTATAATTTTAAAATTTGGTCTTTGCTCATTTTATTGAAATAAAAATTAGGGTTTGAAATTACACTTACATATTGTTATAAGCCTGGAGATAAGGAGAGTCTATTTAAACAAATGTCCGCCATGGCGACTCGTCCAAAAATTCTGATACACCTAGTGCAACAGTTCTAAGCTGGCAACCGTTTGTTAACAACCTTTCTCTGTCCCTGTTATTCTTTTCTTTGAAGCGCTAAACCCACGAGCCGGGGATACCTTTCAACATTATATCTGGCGACAAAGATGAAAACGGATATTTAGGACTTAAAAACATCAAATTCACAAATATCTGGAGATTTATTAATTTTTTTTTTTTTTTTTTTTTTTTTTTTAGGGAAAATGTTTTTTTCCAAGGGTAAAAAAAAAAAAAAAAATGGCAAACGGTGGATTGCCTATTTTTCCATCATTTAGTGTGCACGCTCACCAGAATACAGCCAGCATTCATTGAAAAAAAAACAGAAAAAACTGAAAACCTATTCGTTGCCCTAGGCATAAATAGCGACAAAAAATGCAAAGCATCACTTCTCCATTACACAGGAGACAAAGTCTTCGACATATTCCACACTTTTACAGATCAACAGAAAGGAGTAGGCTCAGTTAGTATTACAGAAGATGGCTCAATAATACAAACGAGTACGAAATAATAAAAAGTCGCTAGTTGACCATTTCACATTTAAGAACACATTATAGTGACACACCGAAGACATTAAAATGGATGGATAAAGAACGTTTCAGTTACGCATACATTTGTCGTATCCACCCATGCAAATTCTGTCAAAGTAAGTAAATCTATGCCTCAGCGTGTGGACATAGCACAAGAGTATACCACGTGACAGAGTGTTTGTTTTCTGTCCAATCAACGCTCAAAGAAAGCGAATTTCTAAAATATTTTTCTGACAGCCTTCGCTGGAGCCAGTTTGAAACTTATATAAAGTCATTGTGTGTCAAATTCAAAGCAGTTCAACTCAGCTGAGTTCATGATGCAGTTTCTCTGTAAGCAACTCCCTGCTCGACTCCGTGGAGGTTTGACGCAAAACCACCAACATAATTTTGTGCGCATCATACATCTAAATTCTCAATATCGAAGTACCATATCAACGAGAATTCATATTTGCCTCTTTTTGTTTCTTACGTAAACATTCAACTCTTATTGAAGGAATTAAAAAAAAAAAAAAAAGACCTTGTGTCACATCAAATATGTATGGAGTAAAATTATCACATTACTGAAACTAACTAATATAACAAATTTTCTTTTCTTTTGGTTAGAAATGTTTTTCCTCTAAAGAAAAACATGTTTGCCTCAATCAAAGAAGGGTTTCTTTTTTTTGCTACAGTTCTTTAACTCCAGTTATATCATTATTTAAGGGAAAAATATATAACGTCCTCACAACTGTACATAGTTCTAAAATCCTAATCTTTATTTCTAGAACACTCTTTACAAGAACATTTCCACGTGTCGCTAAACAATGACGGATTTAATCTTTCGCCCGCATGTTAAATCGGCACACGCATATAATAAAAAAAATATAAAAAAATACAACAAAAAAATGATTTATTTTTATTGTTAAATATAAACTTTATATTAAATGTTAAAATCCATTTTATTAGGAGTTGGGAGACATTTACCTATGCTCACACCACGGCTGTGATACCATGTGTTACAAGAACAAGTCGCCTGTCCTTGTGGGTGAGTAAATATGAGACGGGATAGCTGAGGATTTGAACTTGCGAAGCTAGATTTGGAATTGAGAATTCCGATCATAAGTTAAAATAAATAACACGAAACGTTATTGAAAATGTGGAATGTAGAATTACCATTGTTTAGTTCACATAAAATAGTTAGGTATCTGTTTATTGAAAAAGAGATGTAATGATGAATTTTGTTTCTGTTAAAGAAATGAAATTAAAATAAGGAATTTAAAAACGAACAATGGAAAATGTTATTTGTAAAGTGGGTTAGGAAAATAGGTTAGAGAAATCGGTTGTAAACGTGGGAAGAGCGATGCATGCTCGAAAACGTAAGGCGTGTCAGGCCGCGAGTATGATATGCACGTGTTGGTCATGCAATGACGTCATGAGTTTTCAATATAGTTAGAGCTTGGCAGAGGGAAGAGTGAGTCAGTCGGTCAGTCAATCAGGGGAGAAGAGAGGAGTCAGAGACAGAGCTGACATTGAACCTTGGAAGCGAAGGGGAGACGAAAGAAATCATGTAGACTTAGAATTCCTTGATGCAAAGCCATTGACCAGTCGAAATGGAATAAACGAACATCATCTTTTTGTATTTGCGCCTTCGTGTTATGTTATTCAACAGAAAGGTATTGTGAATTTATATTATAAGAACTTTGTAAAAATTATCATCTCAAAAATAGGTTAAAAAACATGTGTCAATGTTATAGAAACACTCCCATTCACAGAACTGTCAAACGTATAAATGTCAAACTATCAATCTATCTAAGTATATCAAATTTCCTTTCATTGTGTATTACATGCCGTCGGCTCTCTTATATAATGAATAATTTAAGACAGGAGACATAGAAAACATGTTTGCGCCGTATATTTACTCAAACGCTCATTTTGTGCCGTTCTTGAACCAGAACACTCAGAAAGAGTGTGGAAAAAAAAAAACAACGTAGGGTCCTTTCATTGAACAACGGTGAAAAAAAAAAAAAATATAGACAACGGAAAAAAAAGACATTAAAATTATGTATAGTTATATATTATGCTAAATAAAGAGAAATAAAAAAAAAAAACAAACAAAAACAGATAGCACGATCGACATACAGATAACGAATTGTTGATTTTAAATATGAAAACACAGAAAGAAAAAAAATGCTATGTTACGGTGTAGAAAAATAAACAGGAAATTGAAAAAGAAAGATATATCAATCGACATACTGATAATAAATTGTTAATTTTGAATATGCAGTCAATGTGTAAAACAGAAAGAAAATAGAAAAGAAATATAAACTTTAGTTACTGAGTGTGAATGAAGAGACTTGTCACAATTACCAGAGAAACACATCAATCAAATTTTGTTATGAAATTATAGATTAAACAATTATATACAGTTAAAATGTGGCAATGGTTGAATTGTAAAAGCTTTGTGTACTTTTTTTTGAGAAAAAACAAGAGACAGTTTCTGCTAATGTGAATTTTTTTTTTATAAGTGAGTCGTTTTTTTGTTTTTGTTTTTGGAAACTACTATGTATTTTAACTGTAAATGTCTATGTATTTTTTGTAAACGACTATGATTTTTTATTTTTTTTTGTATTTTGGAGATTCTGTAAGGTGGTAAAGGTGATGTAACCGACCTCAAAATTTGCTGACGTGGACAATTTTGGGTTTCCACGAATCTATGTTTTGTTATTTGTAACTTTTTATTGGTGAGATGAGACTTTGTGAATGATTATAAGAATTTATTTTTAAATTCATATTTTCATGCGATTGATGTTTTCTCACATCAGAATTGTGCAGGTTTTTTCCTGTTCTTGTGTTACATGATAAGGGCTGTCCCTTTTTCATGCAAGTATAAAAATAGAGAGATTTAGTTAAAATGAAAATAAAATGAGAGAAAGCAGGAATCGAACCCTGGATATAAGTTTTAAAGAACAATAGGTTTAAATGGAATGTTCAGTAAATTGTTGATTCTGATGAAATAAATAATAAATAAACTATCATTGTTAGAAAGAATTTGGATAATAAAATATGGGTTAAATGAATTAGATATGTCGATTGAATTCCTTTGTGAAAACAACAAAGAAAAAATGGGAAATCAGAATGTTCGGAAACGTGCAGGTCACGCATGTTGATGGCACGTGAATTGTGGTCACGTTGGCCGGACATGCATGGATTTCTCAATATAGGAAGTGAGAGTTAGTTAGTTAGTGAGAAACTCAGAGAGAGTTTGGAATTCGAACGTCTAGAATCTAGACGGTCACTTTGAAACTTAATATGTGAAGCTTTGAATTCTTGATGATGAAAACCACGCCCGGTCGTGAAGAAATAAACCCATCATGTGTTTTTATAAAACATCGTCTTGTGTTGTGATTCTACAAAAAGGTAAATTGAATTGTTATTATATGTCTATATGTCTGTGTCATAAAATGTCATGACATACACATCTCATATCTACAATATGAACTCTACATCTCATATCTACATAATGTCTGAACACTATCTCCTCACTCTAAGAGCTTCTCATATCAACACTTCTAAGTAATGAACTTTTAATAAATATGAATCGTCATAACACGAACAATCTCTCTTACAACAACATCTCTCTAAGATACCACATCACTTGTAATAAGACTCTCTCAATGACAAACACTCTAATAAGACTCTTTCTAAGCATCACTTATAATAAGACTCTCTTTTAATGAAACCCCTATATAACACTTGGACATGTATTTTTTTTCGCAGAATGGAGGAGGAGTGAATTTTTGCTTTGTGGGGTTTATTGAGATAATGATTAATTTATAAGTAAGAACATGTTGTTAATTAACTAATAATGATAGTAATAATAATGATAAAATAGGAAAAAAGAGAAAGAAATAGGATTTAAGCAGTGTAGGAAAAATAAAGACACTACTGGGTTGAATAAGGGGTCAACTAGTTCTTAAGTTTGGAAGAGTCAAAGGCTCAGTCGATATTTATTCTAATGTTCCAAATGGTTGTAGAATTTTTTTTTGTGTCGTTTTTTTGTGGGATTTTTCTCCGGATGTGTAATTCGGCGGGAGACATAGGAAAATGCTCTCGTAATGTTATAAGAAAAATCTTTCATCTCGTATGAGGCATGTGCTTGTGGAAACGCGTTATAGCGTGACAAGAGATATAGTGATCTCTGCATGATCCTAAGATGCGAGATGGAGGCCATGGGGTCACAGAGAGTTGTTGACCTTCGAGGGCGCAAGGATTCGCGCCACATGGTATTATTTGTGGATGTAATTTTATTTATTTGAATTATGATTTATTGAATAACGGTATGACAGTTCCTTTGCTAGTGGGGTGAGCTTAGGATTCCCTTAGAAAAAGTGGGTAGTAAAAAAAAAAAAAAATGTATGTCTGCGTCATACATTTTTATAAATAATGGGGGAAGGAATATTAGAGAATGGATAGAGAAAGAGAGAGAGGAGGGAGAGTGTGAATTACAGTGTAGACACGTTGACAGGAAGCTAAGATCAGCTGATTGGATTGTGTGTGAGTCATGTGATCAGGTTAGCTGAATCGAAGAGATTTGGTTACGACTTGGATGAAAGCGGACGGCTTCGCCGTTGCCTCCTCCCCTTCGCTGGGGGTGGGAACGAATGCTGACGTGGTAGAAATAAGACCTAGAAGAAGAAACCACATGCCAAATTCACTTTCCTTACTTCTGTGAACAAACTGGAAGGTGAATAAAAAAACTATAGAACCGATTTCTTGTCTTGGTGTGAAATAAATCTTCGTCCCCAAAAACAGGTATCAAGTCTCCCTCCCAGACGAGAATTTCCAGATGGACCAACGAAGAAGCAGAGGTGTGTGAAAATGCATGTCACACACATATTCACACTTAACAGCATATGAACATATGTAATAGAAAGACCAGTAGACGATCACACGCACAACGTAACAATCCTTTATAAATAGACACGTGTTAATATATCATCCCCATTCCAATTTCAACCAATATACAACAAGCGTTCATTTTATGATACGACAACGTAACAATCTATCAGTGACTCATTATGTGTCAGTTATAATTGATGGTGTCACTGACAGTTCTGCATCAGAAAATAAAGCAGTTTGTGTGAGGAGAGTATTGAAGGGCAAAGCAGATAAACTTGAAATTACTGCCATTGAATATGGCCATGCTGAAGGCATTATCTCTGCTACTAAATCTGTTCTTTCAAAAGTGGGGATCAGTGATAATGAGATGTCATCGAGAATTGTTGGGTTTTGTACAGATGGTGCAGATGTGAATACTCGACAAAGGAATGCTTATGTGTCACTTAAGGCAGGAAGTTCCTCATCTCACCGACTTTCACTGTATGGCGCACAGGCTTCTTTTTTTTTTTTTTTGTACAAAGGAATCACCACTTATCAAGGCCCAGAGGCCACTCGAGGATAAGAGTTAAAGAGTGTACAGTGGTCAAAAGGACAATATAGTAATCATTAGAAGTGTAAATTTGGTAAATTGAATTACTTAAGAGGAATGGCTCATCAAAAATTTGTTTATGTTGAACTTTAAGATGACCATATTGCAGTCAGCTGGAAAGCAGGTAAACAGAAGAGAGTTCCACAGGTGTGCAGTTCTAAGAAAGAAGCTTTGTTCATGGAATTTACGTTTAGGGTTAGGCAAAGATAAAGAGTGGAGGAAATTATTAATAGTATTTTCAGCCAGACGAGTGATTCTTGTGAATGTTTGGCGAGGCGGAGGATGGGGGGGGGATAAATTGAAGCTCAGATGAGCACTTGCCATGAAAGTAACGATAAAACAGAGACAGGCTCTTGAATTATCCATATTCAAGCTACAAAAACAGTGTCCTTTCATGCAGTCTCTCAATGATTGTCCACATTTGATATGGAAGACCTAGCACTTCAGCCGAAAGAGCAAGAGAGAATTCAAGCTCATTAGAGACGAAATAGAAGCAAGAATCTACTCACCAGCACCAGTGAAGGGTACCAAATGAGTTCCCCATGTAGACAGAGCAATGAGTCTTTTTACAAGGAAAGAAAGATGGTCATTTGGCTGAGGATCATAGTCAACCTTGCAGCAACATCTGTGGCACAATGACGTAGCTCCTCTTTTTGGGGGAGCTGGGGGCGGGCTTCTACACTAATAATCCTTATTCTTAGCTTCTAACCTTGTGCCTAACTTTTTGATGAAGTTAAAACGTGTGATGCAGGTACTTTGTGGGTTGGGAATGTTAGAGCATATCTGGTCAGACTTGCACGTGGATAGCTGAATTTGAAAAAAAAAAAAAACATTTTTCTCTCTCGTTCTCTCTCTCACTCCTTTCCTCTCTCTTTCAATGAAGAAAGGGAGAATTGAATAATTCTGTTGTTTCAAAAACAGTTGAAGCTTGGATTTTGCACGTGCCAGGCACATAGCAGTTTAGTGTGCACACAGTGCGTTGCTTGAATATGCTCCCCCCATTGTTAAACGTAAAATAAATTATATATATATTTTTTTTTATAAAAATGCATTTGTTCGCTATTTTTGTACAAGTGTTCGATTTCAGCCTGTGATCCCTGCATTAATGTCGACGATGACAATGGAAAGCTGCCTGTAACGACTCAATGAAGACACAAGAAGCAACCTATGCCAGCCGAGTATAGCCGACAACATATCGACCTGCTGTTTTGAAGTTTCCATGTGCCTATCATTTGATATTGTTCCCCCCCCCCGGGAACACTGGTTGCATTCCCAGGACGTGACTCTCCCCAGAAACGATAGTGACATACATCATCAAATGCAGATGTTACTGGTTGAGCCAAGAAAGTACACAAGCAATTGAATACCTTGTATTCACTGTATTTTGCCATTTTGTATCTGACCTGTTCGGTGAGTTAGCTTTTCTCAGTCTAAAACTACACGCCAACAATCTGATTCTTCCAAGAGCAATTGGATTGTATGGAAACTTATTACAAGTATAAAGGAGTAATACATTCCTGGGGGGGAGGGTATGAAAAGTTTATCCTGTGTATTGAAGAACAACAGTCTAAACATTTGCAGGGTAATCCCAAACTTCAAGTGGTCAAAGAAAAACTAAAGCATGTTTGGTTTATAGCTGACATTATAGTGAAAGAACTGGAGTCAAGGTTTCAAAATCTGTTTGAAACAAACACAAGTGTAGATGCTCAAGGTGTGGTGAAAAGCTTCCTTAAAGTGTTCAATCACGACATATGACCAGAATGTAAAAGAGAACCTCTCCATTTTGGAAATCATAAAATAGAGATTATTTGTGACTGGTTTGGAAAACCTATTGTGGCTGCAGGATGCAATATGGAAGCAAAAAAGATAATATTTGGTTGGTGCAAAAACTATCGTTTTCTCACATTACTTTTATATATGATTTCTGAATTAATTCATTGATATATACAGCCATGTTATATATCATTTTGAGGCATGTTTTTTGCTCTATCCAATAGTGTTATTCATTACCATTCTCATCTCTTCATTCATTTTTTTTTTGTAGGCTTTTCAACAGCATTGACAAAAGTTAAATCTGCACGATTTTCTTGTTTCTGTTCAAACTAGGCCGAAAAGCTGCCGAGACAGCTTGTGATATTAATGATGCATTTGGCCAAGGAACCACTAATGAACGTGTGGCATAACAATGGTTCAAGAAATTTTGCAATGGCGATGAGAGCCCCGAAGATGAAGACGGTCACAACTGGTGGACTATGGTTGATAACTAACATTTGAAAGCCTTAATTGAAGTCGATCCCTGCAAAACCACTCGAGATGTTTCTGTTGAACTCGAGGTCAGCCACTCACCAGTAGTTCACCAAATAGGGAAGTCAAAAATGTTGGATAAATGGGTGTCACATGAATTGAACAATAATCAAAAAACATCTTCATTTTGAGAGGTCTTCTACGCTCCTTCTGCGCAACAAAATGACCCATTTCTCGAGCAGATTGTGACATGAAGTGGATCTTCTATGACAACTGGCGATGTTCAGCACAGTGATTAGATACCAGAGAAGCTCCACAACATTTCTCAAAGCTAAAATTGCACCAAAAAAATAGTTATGGTGACTGCTGGTCTGCGGCCAATCTTATCCATCACAGCTTCTTGAATCCGGGCGGAATGATTACGGTGGAGAAAAACTGCCGACAAATTGATGAAATCCACCAAAAACTCCAACATGTACTTGAGATTGGTCAATATGGAGGGACCAATTCTCCTCCATGACAATGCTCTTCTGCATATTGCTTAACTGAGTCTGCAGAAGCTGAACGAATCCACCGTATTCACCGGACCTCTTGCCCACCGACTATCACTTTTTCAAGCATCTCAACAACTTCCTGTGTGAAAAATGCTTCAAAAGCAGAGATGGTGCCGAATCAGCCTTTAACGACTTCATTGCTTCCAGAACTCCGGATTTCTATGCTAACGGGATAGATAAACTTGTTTCTCGTTGGCATGTGAGAAATTCCACATACAACCGCCATCTTTCTTTTAGGCCAGCCATACAGCTATAGTAGCCGGTCTGTGATTGGTTTAAATTTTAATGTGTCAGGTCATTTGACTTGCCGCCTTTTTTGTATTCATGCGTTTATTTTTCAGTCTAAGAAAGAACACGGAACGGTATAGACTCAAACCAGTGGTTCCCTCACTAGGGAGCCAAGACAATTCCTTCATGGACACCAAACAGTCGGTGAATGAAGCACACATCTCTACAAGCAGAGACAACTTATTTTGCTGAACCTATTCAAATCAAGGAGGACGTTCTACTACTGTCCGGCATGTTATTATCCAATTATTGGATCTTATCTTATTTCTTCTTGAGTCCCAAAGGAGCTCACATTATGCCTGATTATAGGCGCCATCATTCTCGCCGTGTTCTCCATGATCTTCATGGATTCTTCCAAAGGAACAACGAACTAACATTCCAACAATAGGAATTCATACTAAAGGCTCCATGCGTATGGTAGCAAATCGGGTCACCATTTTGCAAAAGGACTTACCAGAACCGAAGAATTTTCATTGCTGTTACATTGTGAATAAATTTTGCGTTTAAAGGTATGGCTTTTGTTTGTGGAATTCATTTGCTTCTGCAGGGAGGAAATTGAATGTGTAGGAAAGAAATTTCTTACAGGCAATAATGTGTCGATTCTAATGGTTCTTATTTCGATTAATAAAGTTTATTATGAAAGGAGTTATGAACATCAAAAAAGACATTTTTGCACCAACCTAATAGAGGCACAAAAATATGCAGAGGAATAATAATCAAAGAAGTACAACAAATGCAACCATGCATAAAATTCTACAATGGTGTTACATGGAAAAGGGCTGTCCCCTTCCCATGTAAATAAGAATATTAGACAAGTGAAAATACGATAAGCCTAGAATCGAACCCTGTAGACAAGGTTAAGAAATGGAATGTTAGAAATTAAGTCGATTCTTTTAGAAATCCGAATATTAAAATGTCAGTTAAAAGAATGCACAATGCAAATTAAAAATATATTGTTTAAAAAATAGATGAGGATTCTTTTGTCTGCCAGAAGTGTGTTTGGACAAACATATGAAAAGCCACGTGAAATTAGTCACGTTTGAAAACACCCTTCTGACGTTATAGACAAAGGACATTTCTCCATATAGGTCTATGGGTTCGGATTTTAGTCAGTCAGCCAGAGGAGTCAGCGAGTCAGTTAATCAGCCACGAGTTGACAGTCAGTTGGAGAGGAGAGTCCCTTACAGGCGAAGGGTAGAAGATTAGACATGTAGATACGAGCTGATTCCTGACGTCATCGACCGGCCGATCCAATGAATAAAGAAGTCATCATTATTTGTAACTGTTGTCTTGTCTCATCCTTCATCACGAACGAAAGGTAATTGTGTTTATCATCTTATAATGAACATTGTGTAACCCTTCGAAGATTATGTATCTCCCCTCCTCTGTGTTAAGAACTTGCTTCATATATCACCCAGTCCGTATTAATATGAAACCTCAAAGAATTGTCACAGTCGTCGTCATGATGTAATATATATGTCATTATCATTCTGTGTTATAAGAACTGTTATATATGAAGTCCTCCAAGCATCCTAGAGCGGTATAAATGTCTCCCTCTCATCACCATTGTTACCTCTGTATACATGTACCCGTTATATGAGCTCTCGTTAAGGTGTCCCCAATATTAACTCCCCGTTATCTTTTAAATATGTACCCCTCCTATTTAACAATGGAACTGTAGAGAAATAAAAGCAAACCTCAATGAACTAGAGCTGCTAATAACAAAATTGAACCAAACAAACACAAGTAATCAAGATGGGAAAAAAAATCAATACAAAACCAAAAGAACATCCCAAACAAGACCTAGATTAACATCCAGATTAAAAAAAAAAAAAAAAAAAAAAAAAAACTTAGTAAAACACTTCACTAAAGACACAAACTCCGACAAAAGACAAACCTTCTACTTCTAAACAGATAGAAATATAGGAAAGTTAAAAAACCTCATGGATATGCTTCCCCCCACCCCAAAGCTTATAAATACACAAACATGCATAAAACTGTCTAATGACGCAAATAGAAATACAACCACACATAAAATTCTACAATGGAACTGTTGAGGAATAAAAGCAAACCTCAACGAACTACAACTGCTAATAACAAAATTGAGCCCATCCATGTCTACAAGAAACTTTTCTCAAAGATGACCAAAAACTAAACATTAAAAAATATCAAGAATATAACTACATCAAAATCTCTGACCTTTGTGCTTCAGGAGGCACATCTATTCTAGTCTGGAATGATGTACCCCCTAGCCACACAGAACTTGAAACAAACCTACAGGCATCGGCTGTAAAAATTACATTAAATAAAACATTTGTTCCATATACATTCCTCCCAGTGAGAAAATAAAAGAAAATGAATTATAAAATATAAATGCTTTGTTTGGTTCGTTGGTTTTACGGCATCGCAACCCTTTTCGGGTTATTTAATGCCGAATCCAGTGATTTTGGAAATAGTATTCAATGTTGTATCCAGTTATTTTGTAGAAGGTTTTTATTCTTCAAGATCTTTGTATCGCTAGTTTGTAACTTTTGGTTTGGTTGTTTTATAGTGGATTTTGTCGTTTTTGTTCTCTGCTCTGCAGAACATGAATGGATTTTGCAATGGGAGAGTTACAGTATTAATGTTTGGTATATTTTAAGTAACGGAACCAGTCAGAAAGCGAGGGAGATAGAAAGAGAAAGAGGAAATAGGAAGAAGGAAAAGTGGGAAAAGGTGGGTTGTTTTTGTTTTTGCAGAACATAAGGGTTTGTGAGAGGACTATACATTCGGTTAGTAGGTGTTTTATAGTAAGTGGTATTTGACATGGAATACATTGAGGCGGTTGTGTCTTCAGTGTTTAAGTTCTACACATAATTTTGCACCAAGCACACCCCAACTGCAACCAGGATGTAAAGGAGTTTGTAGGATAGAAACTTTTACGTAGAAGTCCAGAAACGTATAGGCAGCATCCAACCTGAGACTGCACAAGATCGCATCAAACAAGAGTGCCGTCATGTCAGCCTTCCAACCTGACGATCATGCCAATGAAAGCAAAGATCTCGACCTGGAAGATGTAGCGCCAGTGCAACACAGCCTTGGTCTTAACTGGGACTCTAAAGGCAACCACTTCTTCAGAGTGGCTGACCCTGACAAACCCTAAACACGAAGAGGTGTTTTAGCGACCATAAACAGCCTTTACGACCCTTTGGGATTTGTGGCCCCTGTGACTGTTCAGGGCAAATTCATTCTGCAGACTCTAACCATGGACGACAACAATTGGGATGCTCCACTGCCACCACAAAAACATGAATTATGGACAGCTTGGAGAGACTCTCTGAAGGACCTGCACAACCTACGAATTCTTAGGTCCTATGCTACCATGTCCCCTTCTACTGGGCTATCCAAGGAAATTTGCATCTTTTCAGATGCCTCTACCAAAGCTATTGCAGCTGTTGCTTACTTGAGGCTAACCTTTGGAAACAGAAGCTGCGAAACTGCATTCATTATGGGAAAGACCAAACTGACCCATCAAGTTGAAGCCTCCATATCAAGATTGGAACTGTGCGCTGCGGTCCCAGCTGTGGAGTTAGCAGACCTCATACACCAGGAACTGGATATGGAAGCTGACACCACCTTCTATACGGACAGCAAGGTGGTTCTTGGTTACATCAACAATGAAGTCAGATGCTTTTACGTTTATGTTGCTAATAGAGTTCAGAGGATATGCCGCACTTCTCAGCCCAAACAGTGGCATTATGTATCTACCGACCAGAACCCGCTATCTAGCTTCATGATACACCTTGGCTCTGTGGACCAGCATTCTTATTCCGACCCTCAACATGTTCCGCTGATGGTGAAAATTATGGCCTTATCGATCCGGACCAAGACACTGAGATCCATCCAGTGGTGACTGCATTTATCACTAATTCTTCTTCCCAACTGGACCCTAACCGTTTTGAGAGGTTCTTATCATAAATTGCGGTTAGGCGAGCTGTGGCCCGCTTGATACACATTGCCCAGATGTTTCGCAGAGAAAATCAAAGCAAAACCTGCAACAGATGGCACTATTGCAAAAGCCTTACCATGGAGGTGCTAACGCAAGCCGAATATGTTAAAATAAAAGCGGTGCGAAGACACAACTATGCTACAAACATGTTCTGTCTTGAAGAAGCAAAAAGACTGCCCTCGAACAGCGCAATCAAGTCTGGGTCCATTCCTCGATGGGCAAGGCCTCCTCAGAGTCAGAGGGCGTATGAGGAGAGCAGAACTGTCCTAGGAAGAAATGCATCCCATCATCATTCTTGGAAAGCATCACTTAGCTACCCTGCTGGTGCATCATCATCAGCTTATTCACCACTAGGGACCTCATCTTACAGAAGGTGCTGTTCGAGCCGCTGGCCTCTGGATTGCCGGTGGCAAGAGATGCATCAATAAAGTGATCCACACATGCGTCAAGTGCATACGGATCCGGGGATCCGTACAAGTCCAGAAATTGTCCTACTTACCTAAAGATCGTGTTGCCTTCACCCCTCCTTTCACTAATGTAGGCCTGGATGTGTTTGGACCTTGGCCAGTCACCTCTAGAAGAATCAGGGGCAGGCTGGCCCACTGCAAAAGATGGACCACCATTTTCACATGCATGACCACCAGAGCAATCCATACCGAGGTGTTGGAGTCCCTTGACACCTCGAGCTTGGTCAATGCTCTACATCAATTCTTTGCCATTCGAGGTCCAGTCAAACTTCTCTACTCAGACCAAGGCACAAACTTCATCGGAGCAAGGAAAGAACTGAGAATAGCCTTCAATTTGGACTGCGATGCAGTCAGAAATCATCTTGCAGACTCTGGCTGCACCTTGCTCTTTAACCCCCCCCCCTCATGCTCCACACATGGGTAGAGCCTGGGAGAGGATGGTAGGCATAGCCAAAAGAATCCTCAACGCTATGTTGATGCAACATGGGAGCACCCGTCTAACACACAAGGTATTAACTACCTTTCTTGCGGAAGTAACTGCCATCATCAATGTCAGACCACTTTTATCGGTCTCTATCGACCCGAAAGATCCAGTCCTACTGACACCTGCAACCCTGCTCACGCAGAAAAATCGGCTCAGTCTCTGCGCCACCTGGTGAATTCGACACAAAGGAGATTTCTCGTCGACAGTGGAGGCATGTTCAGTGGAACTGAAAACCCCAAAAAAGGGACTTTGTAATTTCTGACATCATCCTTTTGCTACGAGCATTGGAACCTGCCACATAACTTGTTCTTCTCCCCCATTCACCGTGTGCACTGATGGTGAAATTTTATAAATGACAATTGGACGGGAAGTGTTGTGTCTTCAGACCTGGCTCTTTTATACAAAGGGACACATACTTAACGTGCACCGTTCCCCGAGCCTCTTTCTCATTCTCCTTATCTCTGTGTGCAAGTTTTCTTTTCTTTTTTTTTTTTTTTACTTCTTTCCTTCCTGCCCTTTTTTTTTTAGAGAAGAACATAGCCGTTTAGGCATTCCCAATAAAAAAAAAAGAAAAGAAAAAACTATTCTTATTGCCCTTTTACCACATGCTATCCTTTGAGAGGGAGAGGGATGGGTTCTGAGGAGAGTACTTTTGATGTCCGGCATGCTGCTCCCTATCAAATAGGGTGGACGCACATCACTGGTCCCCACTCATCCCTAAATCTCTCACATGTTGGCTCCAAGCGTTATATCCCGGTAAACTGCTCCAGCTGGCGGGCAAAACCATGTGAGGGGGTGGTGTCTAACTTTGCACCACTGAGCGAATGAACTTCATACAAAGTCACCGGTCAGGACGGATGGGTTCCAAGAGAGCTCAAACGGCCAATATGTTCCTCGTGCGTCCGGGGGAAGGTTCTTGAGCCAGAGGCTAGGACAAGGACAGTCTGATATAAAACCTACGACCCAAGGACCTCTCTGTCACCGTCCCACTTTGCTGGGCCATGACAGATGAACCACGGGTGTAATGGGTGGGACCAGTACCGTGCAAGCTGCATCTCACCATAAAATTCCACTGCACAGGCTTGAAGGACATGTCCAAGTTCACTTGCTAACAACTCTACCAAGTCCTGTAGCGATGGGAAGGGGGCGAAAACGGCAGGTGGAAGATCATCACTGGAAGCCGCAGTCCCGAATCCTGCAGCATACAGGCGATTCAGGATATTGGTCGCCTGATGTTGAACCTGGAGATGACAGCATCACTCGGCAGCATCCTGAATGACCAAGCAGCCTTATCTAGGGACAGCACTGCTTGCTCCACAAGGAGAGGGGCCTAGAAAAGGTGGTCTAAACAAAAAAGCTAATTTCCGTCAACCTAAGTTGGCTAGCCGCGGTGAACGGGCATCTCCTAATGTGGTCGAAATTCAACAAGAAATGGAAGGTATGCACCCACCTGTAAGGGTGCAAAAGTACTGAAACTTGCATGCTGGAATATCAGAACCATGCATGACAAAGACGACAGCAACAGGCCAGAGCGTCGCTCTGCCCTGATTGCACTTGAACTGTCCAGACTGGATATAGATATCGCTGTCCTTAGCGAGGTTCGCTTTTCGGGGGAAGGCAGCCTTCAGGAACACGGCGCTGGATACACACTCTTCTGGTCAGGGAAGCCTGCAACAGAGGGGAATCACTCAGGCGTTGGCTTCATGATCAAAACATCCATCGCTTCCACAATAGAAAGCCTGCCAACTGGTCATTCTGACCGCATTATGTCCTTGCGCCTCCCACTAAAGAACAAGGAATATGCCACGATTCTCAGTGTGTATGCCCCAACTCTTCAAGCTAAATCTGAAGAAAAGGACAGATTGTACTCAGAGCTCCACCATGTCCTGCGGCGCACTCCTCCAGCGGACAAGATGATTATCCTTGGCGACTTCAACGCCAGAGGGGCCAAGACGCAGATGCCTGGAGGGTTGTGCTTGGCAGGAATAGCGTCGGAAACTGCAACGACAATGGGCGCTTACTGCTGGAGATTTGCATGGAGCTGCAACCTGCCATTACCAACACCATCTTCCAGCAAAAGGACAAGTTAAAGACAACCTGGATGCATCCTTGGTCCAGGCATTGGCACCTCATAGACTATATTCTAGTTCGCCAAAGAGATCTCAGAAACGTCTTACATACTCGAGTGATGCCTAGCGCAGAATGCCATACTGATCATCGCCTAATGCGTTGCAGAATCCGAATACGCCCTAAACCCATAACAAGGAAGGGAGGACCACCTAGAAAAAAGTACAACCATAGCAGGCTACAATCAGATGAGGTAAAAGCCGTCTTCCAAGCAAGCTTACAAAATAAATTTGAAAACGACAGTAGCCAAATAGACCCATCACCTGAACTACTCTGGGATCAACTGAAAACAGCCATCCTGCAGACATCTGAAGAGGTCCTGAGATTCTCTACCAAAAAGACCCGGGACTGGTTTGATGAGAACAACATTGAAATAAATAACCTATTAACGGAAAAGAGAGCGGCCCATCGGGCCCACCTGGCTCGACCATCCTGCCCATTGAGGAGAGCAGCCTTCCGTCATAGCTGCAGCATCCTCCAGCAAAAGCTCAGAGGTATACAAAACGAGTGGTGGTCCAACCTCGCAATAAAAACTCAACAGTGCGCAGACACTGGTGACTATAAGGGCTTCTATGAAGCCCTCAAGTCAGTGTATGGCCCCACACACCGTGTCCAGAGTCCTCTGCGCAGTGCAGACGGCCAGGTACTCCTCACGGACGTAACATCCATCCTGAGTCGTTGGTCAGAGTATTTTCGGACCCTGTTCGGAGTCGACCGTACCATTCATGACTCAGCAATACTCCGTATTCCTCAGTTGCCAACTAAACTGTGTCCATCGCTTTATTGCAGATTAAAAAATAATCAATATTTCAGTAAATATAATTTATAAAAAGCTGAAAATTACACCATCCAAGGACTGCATTAAGGTGAGATAAATCCTAAAATTTCATCAAAATTCATGTTATATTTAAAAAGTTATGTTATTTTTTTAATATTCAATGAATTTTCACCGTCCATCGCTTTATTGCAGATCTCATGAAATGTCATAAAAAGGACGTTTAACAGCTACCGAGAAGCAGAGGATTATTGCAGGACTAGCAGAAGGACTCTCGATCATAAATTTAGCCACAGAACTAAAAAGGGATCCCCGAACTTTAGCTACATTCGTCAAGAACCCCAACATCAAGTCCAGGAAAGATAAGGGCACAAGGAGGAACCTTTCTGATTGGGATCTTCGAAAAATTCGTAGAGAGATTGTGCGCAACCCAAACAGCACCAGTGCAACAATTTTTGCGAGGGCTGGAGTCATACCAAGGTCCAGACAAGCCCGATGCAATGTATTGAATGAAATGGCAAGGAACATCAATCCTATTCCAAGGCCTCCATTGAGCCAAACCCACAAAGAAAAACGATTAGCTTGGGCACAAAAATATATGAAAATGGATTGCCAAAATGTTCTGTTTACAGATGAGGCTTGTGCTACCCTTGATGGACCGGACGGATGGGCCAAAGTTTGGAATCCAAATGGAACTCCAACGCCTTATAGATTTCGTCGCCAACAGGGAGGTGGAGGCATAATGTTTTGGGCGGGAATTATTGGGGATAAGCTATGTGGACCATTCCGAGTGCCAGAAGGTGTCAAGCTCACCAGCAATGCCTACACTGCCTTTCTAAATGAGAATTTGTTACCATGGCTAGATGATCTTCCCTTGTCACGTCATTTTAAGATTATTTTTATGCATGACAATGCCCCATCTCATGCTGCTAGGGCAACTACATCCTTCCTTCGATCTCAGGGCTTTGTTGGAGAAACCCTCATGTCCTGGCCACCGTGTTCTCTGGACCTTAACCCCATCGAACACCTATAGTCAATATTGAAACGAGGAGTTTATGAGGGAGGAGAGCAGTTTTCTTCGAAGGATGCCCTTTGGAACAAAATAGTCGACGTTGCCAGAACCATTACTCCATCTCAGATCAAACAATTGACCTCCTCGGTGGACAAAAGGTTGTTTAATGTAATTTCAAAACATGGGGGATATGTGGACAAATAATTCGTTTGTTTGACACTTAGCCCTCGGGATGTGCCTTTGTTTTTGTTAATTTTCCCCAGAAAATGTGTTCAATATAAATTTATGATGCTTTGGTATTGTTTTATTGAGCTAAAACATTATCTTAGAAGACTTGCAATAAAGCGATGGACAGTGAAAATTCCTTGAATATTAAAAAAATAACATAACTTTTTAAATATAACATGAATTTTGATGAAATTTTAGGATTTATCTCACCTTAATACAGTCCTTGGATGGTGTAATTTTCAGCTTTTTAAACTTATATTTACTGAAATATTGATTATTTTGTAATCTGCAATAAAGCGATGGACACAGTTTATTATTATTGATTGTAACTAACATTTGAGTACGTCTAATTAATACTTATATATTGCAGATACAATATTGACTCCTGAGAAAATCCTAAATTATAAGTACAACCCAATGGAAGGAAAAAGAAATGAAATCTCCGTTTTGCTGCACGCGGGTCGCAAACAAACTGACATTGCAAAGCTACTAAACGTCAGTAGAATGATTGTCTATCGTGTTGCCCAACGTCTGAATAACTCGGAGACCCTCAAGGATCGACCTCGATCAGGAAGGCCTCAAAAAATTAGGCGTGGAACCATCAAAAAGGCCTTTGAAAATGATCCTAAGCTGAAAATGACAAGACTGGCACAAAAGATGAAGATTTCTGTCTCCACAGTGTCCAGGGTGGTCAAGAGCATGGGAGGAAAGAGTCTAAGACGTTCCAAGAAACCCCTCTTGAGTGCTGCAATGATTCATAAACGTCTGGAGAGGAGCACCCGCCTGTTGAATGACTTAAAGAGCCACGGGAATCGTATCCTCATTTTCTCCGATGAGAAAACATTCACTGTCGATCCAGTCTTCAACAGGCAGAACGACCGGGTCGTAAGCTTTGGGAATGATGTCTCTAATCATAAGAGAGTGTCAACCACCAAGCATCCAGCATCTGTCATGATGCTTGGGGTCATAGCATCCAATGGGGAGAAGATGCCCCCGGTGTGGTTTGAACAGGGATACAGGCTAACCTCCGCTGTTTACAAAAACATTTTGGAAACTAAAGTTCTTCCATGGGTTAAAAAGATTACCAAGAAAGCAGATTACGTGTTCCAGCAGGATGGCGCACCCGCACACACCGCCAAAATTGCGCAGAACTGGTTAGAGACTAACATGAGCTTCTGGCCCAAAGACTTTTGGCCTCCATAGTCGCCAAATTTGAACCCCCCTTGATTTCAGTGTGTGGGCACATATTGAGGCAAGGGCCTGTAAGACCCGCCGCAGTAACACAAATGAGCTGAAAGCCTCTGTGAACCGAGCATGGGCATCCATGAAGAAGGACTACGTCAGGAAGGCCTGTAAGAGTTTCCGACCTCGGTTGGAACGTGTCATTGCCGCCAAAGGTGGCCACATTGAATAATATGCCTTGTATACTAATAAATCATTGTGTAACCAAACTTGTTTAATTCTACCCAAAATGACGCACCAGGCTTAATTTGAATAGGAAAATCTACAATGTAACAGGACTTATTCAAAACCCGGTATGTCGCATGGAGCAAATGCGGCTACAGGTGAAGTTGTAGTTATAGAGAGTCAGCCATGATTTTGTTAACATTCCACTGCATAAAGTGACCTTCAAATCTAAGTACGTGATACTATAGAGGAGTATGGAGTGGTTGATGATCAACCTGTGAGAAGGATAATGATGCTACTTAGTAACAAGGAAGAAATTAGCACCCCCAGTCTTGAAACTGATGACAGAGCCAAATACCTCATTCTGATAAAGCCGAGGACAGGAACACTGGAGCATATCCAGCATGTGTGGTGAGCCAGGCAAGGGTCAAAAAAAGGCCCGAGAGAATATGCTGAAACAAGCAGTACCTATTAGGAAACAAAACCACTGAGCTTTCTCAAGTATGCTTAGCTCATAAGATAGAAGAGTCCTACTCAAAAGAGATCCCAAACAAAAACCCCAACAACAAGAAAAAAAAAAAAACAAATAAAAGGGGAAAATCATAATCTCAAAATCAATCACTCATGAGTAGAGAAAAGATGCAGAGATCATATTTGACCATGTAGCTCACCATGTTTTTTGAATAGGCAATGAGGAAGCTTAGGGTGAATGAGTGGATTGTACATCTTGTTCAAAGAATAAACGCTAATGCTCTGAGAAAATTTTGTGTTGTAGAAAGCTTATTCCATGGGCCAGCGGTGATGGAAGAAAAATTCAGAACTTTTTAATTGAGGGGGCGATCTAGGTCCAAATTACCTATACTATAGGCATTGCATATTAACAATTATTCTTTTCTTGTTGTTGTTGAAATGACAGACAAAGTGTTTTGTTGAAGTAATGCGAAACATCATCCTTTTATCATTTAATATAGGAAAATGGAACTAAGCAAAAAAGATGCACTTCATCTCTGTCTGAAGTATACAAAGCGTTTACCAGCAACAACTGCTAAAATGGAAAAAGCTGATGTTGCTGCTCTAAAGCTGATCAAAGACCACTTTCCTTCCAGTAATCGAACAGCAATCCAGCACAATTTTTTTTAGGTTGATTGAAGGCAAACCTGGAAATAAAACAACTGAACGTGTTATGGAGGAATGGGAATCATCTTACTTCACTGCACCTTCATCTTTACCCACACTACCTCATGATGAAAAACCAAAAAGGGAAAGACTCAGTATTAATCTTAGTGACCAACTATGCAAGAAGAACAAATTGCTGCTGAGGGAAATGGTTGAAGCGGTGGAGAGGTTTTCCCCAGGAACAAAACATTTCCAAAGTGGAAGCTCTGAGAATAACTGAAGGATTGTCATCATACTTGGCATACTCTGGACATTCCTACTAATTGCACAATTCCAGCTATTGATGCTATGGTCCTCTTTTACAACGTAAGCCTTTCAAACCTCCCAATATCAAATAAGAACTGTGTTTAAAACATGGCATGGTATTCACTGTTAGAAATGACACTGGCAAATGCAGGATGTTGTATCATCCAGAGATAACCAGCTGCCAGCTCAAATCATCTGTTAATGTCACTTCTCAATCAAATCGTTTTATCTCTGGTGAAACTGAACAGCAACGATGGTGACATGAATGGATCCTATCATTTGGTTGGGAAATTTGGTGTTTTTTGGGCCAGGGTCATAGAGTATTTGACAACTAATTGACGTGGAGTAAGCAATAAGTGAAACTTGTCATCTGGATCCCGAGAAATGTAACCACTTTCTGCTGTCATGTTATATACCACTGAAGTTGCATCACAACAATGTTGTACTATGGACTAATCCATTACCTAATAGTACCGGTTTTGCCTGACCAGTTTCACTCACCAGAACTACTGAAGAACGCAAGATTCTTGCTGTCGAACTAGAACCAACTTTTGAAGCTATTATCTGAAATGACTACGAGGCAACTGTGTTTGTTAACAAACCAGTGGACGTTTGTATGCGAAACAATCTCCGATGGTGGATGGCAAAATGGTCTCACTTCTTCAAGGAGTGAGTGGAGCCTTCTGTCACCTTTGTTGTGCTACACATCAATTTGCCAACGACCCTGCAGTAATCAAGAATTGAATGCAATCTTTTAGATAGATGTAAATAGAATTTTTCCATCTTGTTTCTGATAAGTCTCATGAAGGTTTGAAAATTGACCGTTTTTGACAAAATTTCATTTAAATACTGGAAAAAACGAACTGACTGGGTCATATATAAAAAAAGGCTAACTAAGTTGTTCTCAAATTTCAACTGTTTAATATTTTAACCATTTTTTTTTTTTTTTTTTTGTATCATATTTCCTGGACTTTGTAGTTTTGAAAAAAAGAAAATTGTCTTTTATTAAACATTCAAAAATTAATAAATTTTCACACTGAGCACAATGTGCTGTGGACAAGGATTCTTGAGCCTTTCCTTATGAAAGAATAACGCTAAGAAACACAGGCCACAATGAGGCGAACTCTTCCCATTTTCTATATGCACCAATGGTATTTACATTTTCAAAGGAAGAAATTTTAAATAATTTGAGAACCTTTAAATCGAGTTTTAAAAAAAGGCAAACGACTGTACAGTCTATTTTCAAGCATGCAAGTACGTTCCTTTGAATTTATTGTATTATTTTGGAAATACTCTTTAAATTTTTTTTATTTCAATGGTAATCGTTTGTTTCAACTATATTCATTTACACCCCCAACTGCTTTATTTTGTTGTGGGTTCTTGTTTCTCACTAAATTTATCTGAAGACAAATTTCCAACACTTTGCAAATCGCAATACGCTTTGCACTATATGACCCTGTATGCATGCCTCCCTTCCCTTATTTTGAGACATGCTTAATTCTATTTTTGTTAGGTCATTATTTCAACAAGGGTTAAACTTGCCGATTTTTATTTGATGCTTCCCATTACCTCCCAGCCCCTTTAGTGTGTCTCTTAACTGCCTACTCAAACATTCTTACTTACTACCATTTCCCTTCACGTTGGGCAATTTAACTTTGGCACTAATTCATAGTTAATAGACGTTCTCTCAACACTGCCAGAACCCACTGGAGTGTTGATAGAAACTGTCAAACTGTCTAGCCAAACTGAAGAGATCCAGTCTATCATCTGCAGCAAACCTAACTTCGACACTATAATCCTAGAATCTTCTTTATTTTCCTCTAAGTGGCAGTTGCAAATTTGTTCACTTAAAAGATTTACTGGCACTAGCTAATTCTCTATTATGACTCTTGGATTGAACATAGTCCCTAGACACTTCCCATTACCTCCCAGCCCCTTTAGTGTGTCTCTTAACTGCCCACTCAAACATTCTTTTACTACCATTTCCCTTCAGTCAGTTTGAATTGGGAAGAGAATGTGTTTTTTATATTTCCCTTTTTATTGCAAATGTACATGTTTGTACACCATTAGAAATTTTACATTTTGTTAAACTTTGTCTCATTCTAAACCTCACCATGTCAGCTGACTTGTCTTCATTCCTCCTTGTTAAGAAAAGGTGTACAAAAGCAGAATCGTGACTACCTTATTAAAGTCAAGGGGAGACAGTCTGTCTAGGGACTATGTTCAATCCAAGAGTCATAATAGAGAATTAGCTAGTGTCAGTAAATCTTTTAAGTGAACAGATTTGCAACTGCCACTTAGAGGAAAATTAAGATTCTAGGATTACAGTGTCGAAGTTAAGTTTGCTGCAGGTGATAGACTGGATCTCTTCAGTTTGGCTAGAAAGTTTGACAGTTTCTATCAACACTCCAGTGGGTTCTGGCAGTGTTGAGAGAACATCTATTAACTATGAATTAGTGCCAAAGTTAAATTGCCCAACGTTGGACGCTACTTCATTGGATGCGGACAAATTTGTGTTCAAAAATTTTATATTGCAGTTTTCAAACTGTATTATGAACGTTACGTCTAAGCCTGTGCGGCTTCAAATTCTGAAGAATAACCTCTCTGGTTATGCCTTCTAGATCATGGAACCCTTAACCATGTCTTAAATTTTTAACTTGAAACCCACATTGTCTGAGGACTATTCTTCGGTCAAGCATTCTTTGACAAAGGTGAAAGTGGATCTTCCTGAATTGAAGAATTTGTTTAATGTCAACTGTTTTGAGGAGGGAAGTTTGGGTAACAGAGTGATGAGTCATATGATATTCTCCAAGTTGCCTGCAGTTTTGAGAAGGGAAATGATTCATACTGTGGGGTCGAATTACTCTTCACTGGGATAAATTTTTGCGTCCTATATAATTCGGACTCTTCTAGTAACTAAGCTGCAAGTGGTCAATAACCTCAAGCCTGAAATGCAGAAAAGGCCCAGTTAATTCATATGGTGAGAGCTGGTTAGATCAACAAAAGCCACCATCTGAAACAAGGCTAGCTAAAGGATCACCCACGGAAACACAATGCTCCCCCCCCCATTATTGAGACCCCTGCTATGAACTCTGCAGAAAACGGAGTTGCACCATCGGTTCCCAACTTGGAAATGTGAACTAATTCTACAAAAACTTCATTCACATACTTTCTTGAGTGCATGTGGAAACACGAACTTATTGGATGATAAAGATGTGGAGTTATTCATCTGAACGTGAATGTTTTGTTTTTCAGATGCTGACTGGCTTTGATATATTCTAACTCCTCTTGAACAGATACATGGAGTTCCTTCTGGATAAATAACCTTTTAAGAAACACAGGTCACAAAGAGACAAACTTTTCCTTACAACTTTATATACACAGCGGCAGCATGTGCGTTTTTGAAAGAAAAAGATTTAAATGATTTGGAAGCCTTGAAACTGACAGTATAAAAGAAAGTAAATGACTACAGTCTATTTTCAAACATTTGAGTAACTTCTTTTGAATTTATTGCATGTATTATTTTAGAAGTACTCTTAAAATTTTTTTCATTTTAATGGTAATCATTTGTTGACGTGATTTTCATAATTTGAACCAGTTTGTTTTATGAAAAAATTTTTTTTAAATCTACATGACTTGGCATTATTTTTTCTTGAATTCTTGCAAAGGGAAATAGTTTGCAACTTGCTCTGTAAATAAAATCTTTCCTTTATTTTAAACAAGACTTCTTCCAATTTTATTTATGACTTTATGCAAGCTTTTATTTTCCGTCGAATTTATATAATATTTCGGGATATTTTAAGTAGTTTAGATCCATAGAGTGAACGTGGTATTGTAGTGCCGGAAAACGAGTGTAGGGAATAGACATAGTGGACGATCAGTACATTCAATTTAATGTGTGTTTGATTGTGAGTGGTGGTTGACAAGGTATACAGATGGGTTGGTTTTCCTTTTTTAGGATATATGAGTGGGTTAAGTGGGTATGGCCTATTTTTATTCTTGTTAGTTTAACTTCTTTTCTGTTTAATTTCGTATTTTGTTCTTGTTTTTTGGCATGATTTCGTGCAGTTTATTGTTAGGGTATTCGTTCCAGTAAGTTTGCCATTTCTCTGTTGTGTATGCGTTGATTGCCCATACAGATTGTCAGCTCGACAAGAACACACTACTCAAACTATATAAAGCATTAATTAGATCAAAAATAGATTATGGTAGCTTCATATATCAATCCACCAAAAAGTCATACCTAAAAACCCTCAATACAATCTGCCATTCTGGACTAAGACTAGCACTAGGAGCATTTGCAAACTCCCCTGTAGAAAGCCTGTATGCAGAAGCACATGAAACCCCTCCAATGCTCAGAAACCAAAACCTCGGTCTAAAGTACTACACAAAACTGACAGCCAACCCCACAAACCCAGCACACAATAGCACCTTAAACCCAAACCGCAAACACCTTTTCGACCAAAAAGAAAACGCAATCAAAACCTTTGGACTTAGGATAAAATCGATCTCCCAAGAAGCAAATCTCCCCATAACCAAAATTCACAAAACTGTCTTACCCAAAATGTAGTACTATCACTCCCCAGGAGGGTTACTTGGTTGATGAACGTCTTGGGAATGCAACCAGCTCCACGGGGAATGAATGATATCCAACGATATCTAAACGATAGGCACATGCTGGAAACAACGAAAACGGGTTGATCTGTCGTCGGCTATAACTGTTTGGTACGGGTCGCATTATGTGTGGTCATTGCAGGCATCTTACCATCGTCGCTGTTTTCATACAAGTGTTCGATTTCAGCATACCATTAATGCCAACGACAGAACGCTGCAATGAACACGCAACAAGCGACGATGGGAAGATGCCTGCAATGACCACACATAATGCGACCCGTACCAAACAGTTATAGCCGACGACGGATCAACCCATTTTCGTTGTGTTTCCAGCATGTGCCTATCGTTTAGATATCGTTTATTCCCCGTGGAGCTGGTTGCATTCCCAAGACGTTCATCAACCAAGTAACCCTCCCGGGGAGCGATAGTACTACATTTGATGCCTTAAGACGCAGGATTGACCCTGATTAATTACCACGACGAATTTCGTCGCATCTGTGCCGCAGAATCCAGTATCAACCACAAATAAATTTTGATGCTTCAAAACACAAGCTCGACACTCAGCTAATTCACCAGCGCAACAACACTTCACCCAGATACCAGCCCAGGAAGCAATCAGCTCGACCTACACAAGCCACTCAAGGAAAAGTATCACCAGAAAAATCCACAGAATTGGGGTAAGTGACTATTTTTCTTTGTTCTTTGCATTTATTGTGCATGTTTGGTTCATTTCTAAATAGCTTCTAGGTGTGTTTGCTTTTCTTAATACAATGGCTACTTCCCGTTCAAACATTTCACCTATGTTGGTAACAGCTGGATCGAAGATCCCAATTTTTGCTGGAAGGCCGACAGATTTGAGACCATGGCTAATGGCATTAAAAAAAACAAAAACAAAGGGTCCATGATTTAACGGACCCTGAATTAATTAATTTAGCCTATGACTATTCAGGTGGAGTCGTATCCGAATGGATCGGAACTTATCTTGATGACCATTCGGACACTTCCAGTAAAGCCTTATTCGATGAGATCACAGCACAGTATGGAGAGTTTGTCAACCCTGCTGATGCTGCTCAATGAATCACTTGCGGAATTGGCTAGTAGAATGTCAAGTCTTGCAAGGCTTATAGAGACTCTGAACTGAGAGAAGGGTCAGCTGTACAAGTACAGCTAGCCGAATTCTTCATTGATGGAATAAACAATACTTCCATTAAGGAAGATGTGGCCAGAGCCAACCCAAAGACACTGTCGGAGACTTTGTCATCAGCCAGAGAAAGTGAAAGGCTTTATGAGCGCTTTCGGGACTGTGGGAAACAAGAAAAAATCAATAATAAATTTTCAGGTAGAAATTATTGGCGACAGGAGGGAATAGGCTCTCGTACAGTACTAAGGGAACCAAAGGCGGAGAGTTACCATAGAAAATGGTCTGGGGGAGAGTCACGGTTGTTACAGCTGTAGACAACCAGTACAAAAAAAAGGGAATACTTCAAATCAGCATGAACGCTGGAATTATTACGAACAAGGGTGTCCGAGGTCTGAAAGTGGGAATGTAACTTACTCGAATTCAGAAAAATGAAAAACCAAGACACCAGCACAAGCTAGAAGTCGCAAAACTAATCATATTCAGTCATTAAAAGAAAAAAAGAATAAGGGTACCCTAGCTCCTAAAATGAAAATAAATCCCAAAAATTCCTGCTCGAAACGGGAAATCATTAAAATTCCCAACACAAAAGAAGCAGAAGAATATGAATTATTCAAACAGGGCTCGGACATGATGTGTAGGGTAGATATTATGGGAAAGCAAGTAGAAGCATTGATAGACTCCGGGTCAGAAGTCTCGCTTCTAAAGTCCTCAATTTTTGAAGACCTAAGAAATAGCAAAATAAAATTGAAGGATTCAGATTTAATAGTGACTCAAGCAAATGGACAGAAAATGAAACTAAATGGTATGATCCACCTACCTATTAAAATCGGAAAGATTAAGACAAGTTCAAAATTATACATTGCACCTAACTTAGACCAAACCATGATTTTAGGGGAGGATTGGTTAAAAATAAATAAAGCACAATTATGTTTTAATCCAAATCGGCTAACGATAAGAGGGGTAGAAATTCCCTTGGGTAGTAATTCCAGCGGGAAAATTAAAATTTACACTGTGGACAGTGTAAAATTACCCCCACGAACTGCTATTTCCTGCACAGCCAAACTAATTCCTTCAAAGCCAAATAAAGAAAACCTATATCAGGTGATTTCAACGGAGGAGATAATACCAGAGCAGGAAGAAATAGTGTTAGTTGAAGCGATAGTACTACATTGTTGCCATAAATCTAGGATTGTTTCTCGCATAGAAACAAGCACGACCCTATGGGAAAATCCACGGACACAAGGAAAAAAAATCAACCACTAGACAAATAAAAATTCACGAACACAAAAACTAAAGAAAAGAAACAAGATTAGTCAAAGTCTACGGAAACACAACAACGAAGAACTCAACTCCAAAACAGCCACTTCAACACAGCATCTACAGAGAAAAAAAAAGACCTGAACTCTTAAGAAAAACTAAGGTATGTGACTATTTTCTCTGCTCTTTTTGTTACTCTGCAAATTTTTTGGTTTTAATAATTTGTAAAAATTATTTTGTGGATAGAGCTTTTTGTTTAAACGTCGGCTATTTGAAAATATATATTTAAACAAAATGGCTAACACAAACCAAGCCCAATTTAACACAGGTGGATCGAAGATCCCAATCTTTACTGGAAAACCATCCGACTTTGGGCCATGGCTAGCAGCTCTGAAAAAGAAAGAGCGGATCTACCCGCTTACAGACCCAGAGCTAGTAAACCTAGCGTATGGTTTTACGGACGGACTAGTATCGGAAATGATTGGAGAATTTCTCGATGATCATCCGAACTGCACCAGTAAGGATCTGCTCAATCAAGTAGCAGCCCAATACGGCGAGTTTATAAATGCTGCCGACGCTGCTCGGGCTTTAATAAGAATAAAGCAAGATCGAGGTGAGGTACTCGCCGATTTAGCAAGTAGGATGAATAAAATTGCTAAGTTAGCCTATAGGGACGCAGAGATGAGGGAAGGTCCAGCTGTGCAAGTGCACTTAGCTGAATTTTTCTGAAAAGGGTCAGATGAAATTGGCTCAGGTAGAAAGAGATAGTATAACTATTCTAAATATAACCAGGGTAGAACTAGCCGATAACCGTCGCAAAATAAATGAGTTAGTGGAGGGGTTTAAGAAAATGCAAGTGGAGCTCGGAAATGTCACTGGAGAATTAATAATCCGAGTAATAAAACTGAAAGATTGCATAAGAAAATATCTTGATTTTTTAACAATCATCAAACAATTGCAGAAAAAATTGCAAGCACTGTTGGGCTCCATATGAAATTTGCAAGTCCAGTTTGATATGCTAGCTTTGGGTCATTTGTCTCCAAATATAGTGGAACCTTCTGCATTAAAAGATCATTTACTAGAAGTTCAGGCCAAACTACCCCATCACCTAAGATTGCCAGCTGATCCCACAGCTGAGCTGTGATATTATTATAAGTCATTGGGTTGTCTCTCATCGAAGATGGTAGATTGCTGATTGTGGTGTCGCTTTCGTTATTGGATTCCAGTAGCATATATGAAGACTTTCAAGTCATTAATTTACCGATTCCCTATCCACATGAGAAACAGGGATTGGGAACTGTTGCAAAATACAAAATAGAATCTGAAAATATTGCTCTTGACCAAACTAGAGAAAAGTTTATGTTGCTTACCTCTTCCGAGGCAGAAAAATGTAAACACGATCTACTCTGAACCTGTGTGTCTAATAGCCCGATATATACATTCAGCAATCACCATTTATGTGTAATGGAATTATTCAAGGATAATAGAAAGGGAATAAGGCAGCATTGTCAAATAGAAGTCCTCCTAGATGTAATCCTACCAAAAGCTATGAGGATAAAAGATAAGGTATGGCCGATAGCCGCGAAAGATGAGTCGGAACTATCTCAGGTATGTACCGGAAAACCTCCAAAAACAATCAAAATATCTCCTCCGTTGACCACTCTGCAGGTGCCATTGGGCTGTGGGGTCTATGGCGGCGCTATAACCCTTCCTCTCTATTACCAAGCCGAGGAAAAATTTGTGACCAGCGACTCCTTTTTACCATTGATTAATACCACACTTACTAGTAGATTGAGCCTCTGGGAACCCCTAATAGAAAAATTTCCAAACATAACCCCGCAAGCAATCCCTAATGTATTAAGTCCCCTAAAGAAAATAATTTTACGGGAATTGATACATAAACTCGATGTACTTAGAGAGGAAAATTCCCCAACAGAAAGTAAACAGGTGGGTAGTTCTACCTGGTTAATTTTGATAATAGCCATCAGCTTAATAATTCTATTAGTTTTGTTAACATCAAGCCTGATAGTACGCCATTTTTTAAGTAAGCTTAAGAGAAATGAACCAACGAAACTGCACAAGAATGTTGGGAGCTCAGGAATTGTTGTCACTGATCAACAGCAGAGACCAGAACAACAAATCGAACTTGAACCAATAGGAAACATACAAACTCTACAGACTACAAATACCCCGAAGGAACCATTGCAATTACCATCGGTGGAGATACTTCAAGTGTAATAATCTGAATTACTTGGAAACCATTGATTATAAAATTTCCTACAATGAAGAACTGTGCAATGAACATTAATTATTATTGTTATCATTATTAAAAAAAAAAAAATAATAATTCTGAAAAAAAATTTTTTTTTATATTTTCTCTGAAAATGCCAAAAAGAAAAAAAAATAATGAATGTTTTTTTTAGCATGGACATTTGATTTTTTTATGGACATATACAAAACTGAACTATATAATCAATCATTATAATTATGTTTTCTGTACCGTTATACTGTTAAACATGTTTTACCGACATTTAACCAAGGGTTAAATGTCGATAAGTGGGGGAGGAGTATGACACTTAATTGTCAAAAAGTTGACTGGCGAAGTTAATTAAAATTGATTAAATTATGATAATAATTGTTTAATTGAACAGTATAAAATTCGTTTGGGTAGCCAACACTTTTTAAGAACCAAGTATAATAAACTGCCATTGAGTGCAAAGAGATGATGACCCGAGAAAGAACAGGACTGACCTATAAAACTTAATAAAACAAAAACCATCTGCAGGTGTATTGACCTTTCAAAATTATAAAAATATCAAAATAAATTCGTTTTGGGAATCCAACATTTTAAGTGCAAGGAGATGGTGTCTCGAGCGATGACCTATAACACTAAAACAAAGTGCAGGTGTTTGCACTTGCTGAAAAATCATAATTGTCAAAATTATAAACAAATATATTTCTAAGTTGGCAAACATTGTGGGTCGGCCTAACTTGGAATTAAGCACAAGTTTGGCACAAGGCTGGGCGGCTATACATCATTAATCAACTAATCACAGAATTGCTTCGTATAGCCCCCTCCTAATGACTGCAACTAATTGCCCGATTATCTAAAAACCCATCAGAGGCTAACATGGGTGATTGTTACGACGATAGCCATTAGTCGGCAATCCCCATTGGCTGACCAATCAGACACTGATTGTTCAAGGATTCGGGCCAATAAATAGAGGATACCCAAAGCGAAAAAGCGAGTTGGTTCATTTTTGTCGCCGCTAAAAGAACCAAATCCGTTGCCGCTCCGTTCTGTATCATTAATGCTGCCTAATTGCAGTTAAGATTTTCTAAGAAAACTTTATTCCGCCAGTCAACCACAATTACTCTCATTCCGTGGTGTTTTTGAAGATTGTGTTAATAAACGTTATTGTTTATAACAAGCGCTTTCCGACGTTTTCTTTTGACTGCTTGGCAACTTTTCTTCCCTCCAGCAACAACTTCAACCTTTGCCGACTAGACCGTACTCATCTCTTCTTTCTACGGATCTTAAAGCAACGTGGGTGTGGAAGGAAACAGAGAAAGATCAGTCGAAATATGTGGTGATCATGAAACCATTGGCCAACTCGGGTTCGTGAAGACATCGTACCACAAAAACACCTCCATGGAAAATCGTATCCCCTAACAGCGACCTAAGTTTAAGTAGACATGAAAAGAAACATACTCACCCAATAACCTATCATGATGATCTTGATAAAATCAAAGAAAAGTATCAAGACCACACACACATTTATACAGATGGATCGAAACAAAACGCAACAGCCAGTGCAGCAATACTCAATAAATCAATCAAAAAACAATCAAACCTCCCAAAAGAAACCTCAATCTTCGGTGCTGAAATACATGCTCTAATCCTTGCTCTCAATCTCGCCTCCAATAACAGAAAAAACAACTTTATAATCCTTTCAGACTCCCAATCTACTCTAAAAGCTATTAAAAATAAAAAGAGGAACAACCTCCTAATCGCAAAACTACTCCAAAAATTAACTGAATTAAACAGTAAAAAAGAAATCATTTTCTGCTGGATACTCAGCCATACCGGTATTAAAGGTAACGAATTAGCAGACTCAGCAGCAAAAAATGCCTTAAACCTCCCAATTGATGCAAATTTTAAAATTCCATACATAGACCTGTTTATTGAAGAGAATCATATGAACAGCAAGGATATAGTAAAATCAGAATTTGGAGACACCGATTGGGTGTCTCTCTAATGAGAAAAGCTTGGATGAAATACTCAAAGCCTTCCAAAATAAATGCGCAGAGATCTGCAGTAGATACATACCAACCAGGCCCACGAAAAACAAGAAAATAAGAACAATCCCAAGAGAAAGAAGAATCCTAATGAAAAAGAGGGCAAAAACTAAAGCCAAACTAAAAAAAGGCCACTTTTACCAACAATAAACACAAAGGAGCTGCAACTGCATTCACTACAATGCCAAAGAGAACGATATATTATCATCTACATATGGAAAATCTTGGAAGAAAGGGTCCCAAACAAAACAATAGTAGAAATAACCCACAAGCGGCGAGGAAGACTCTACTATATAAAAACCACATCCGGGATTACATAGAGGATCAATTCCCTCAAGAGTCCATAAAGGATTTGCAAGATGCAGTCGCATATGTTGGTTTCACACCCACAGCCATTGCTAAAGCCTTCTTTAAAGCATCAACGGTAAAAAGAAAGAAAGACCTAATGATGATAATCACGCTATTTCATGAGAGAGAGGTTCAAATATGTCTAAGATGACAAACAAGATGTCTGAGGAAGGACAGAGGATAGTCAATAAACTGAGGACCACTCACAAGATCCAAACAGCACTTGTGTTGACTTCATGCATGAAGATTGAGAGTGGGGAGATATCACCTTGAATTTGTGGTGTGTCCATTATATGAAAATCAATTGCAATTGAACAGTGGAAAAAATAATGAAATTGATCCACTCTTTAGGGGAGGCATTAACCAAGGAAGAGTTAGAAAAAGAAAAAAAAAATCCATATACTTCCTCTGAGAGAAAGAATTCCTCTCAGAAACATATTTGCTGGAAAAATCACAACTTTTTCTACTTCAACGCTTTATATGAATTTTGGAATACAATATTTACTTTCCGTTATGTAATGCCCACCAATCATAAAAACGTTTTGGATAATTCAAGATTAGAAAGTAGTTCTATTAAAACAGACATATTTTAAAAACCAAAGCATTTCAAGTCCTCAAAAGACCATTTTGTTCGGATATGAACATCCTTTCACATGATTTATTAAATAATCTGAACAGTTTTAAAATGATAAAAATTTTAACACTATGACATGGCCATTTTGTGTCAAATTTTATAGCTTATAAATTCTGTACCATCCCCTATGAGGAATTTTGTCATAAACTTTGAAAAACAATCAGAAAAAACCCATAAATTTACTTATTGTCCAGGTACAAAATAAACAGGTCTGTTTATTATTTTCTTTTTTTGTTTTAAAAATAAAACTTTAACAGGACATGTTTTGAACATTTTTTTTCTAAATGTTTTTCATAAATTAATGTCTTTATTATTTTTATGTATTAAAATGATAATTCCATGTTGATTTCTCTTTTGGTACCATCTGTTTTTAAATAGGCTCTCTCCCCCATAATTTCAGACATTTTTCAGCGAAAGTTCTAGTCAGCAATAGATGCAGCTGGTACCGGCTGTTAGTTTGAAATCAACAAGTTTTGTAAACTTCGTACATTTTGAAAAAAAAAAAAAAATTGTTTAAAATTAATGTAGTTTGTGATTTTTTTTTTTTTTTTTTAATGAAATTTCCTTAAAAGAATATTGGTTTTCAAATACAGGGCTCTATGGACAAATTTATCTTTAGTTGACCTTTGACAACTAAATATTTTCGTTTACTAGCCAAACCCACATGATTTCTGTGATGAGTGTGTACATCATAAAGAGTTTTCTGTATATTTTTTTACGAAATTCGAACCTCGTAATTTAGGTTTAGAAATAGATTACATGTGAAAATTAGAAAATGGAATGTAAAACAAACGATTGTTTAGCTTAGAGATAAAATAGTTTCAAGAAAAGAATGTGCACTGTCAATTTTGTTATGAAAATTCAATTGAAAGAATGCAGCTACAAGATAATTTAATAAACATGTTTTTAACATATTGGAAATATAGGTTACTGAGAATATAGGTTAAAATTCCTTTTGTAAAAAAAGGAAAAGTTTTGGACACGCATGTCCAGATCACGTGAAAGAAGACACATGTTTTAACATGTGTATGACGTCATGGAAAAATGGGAAGTTCTAGATATAGTTAGAAAACTTTAGAGTTAAGAAAGGAGAAACTGGGAGAAACTCAGAGGGAGTTTGAGAACGACAGACGATAGTCCGCAGTTTGGAATTCGAACGTCTAGAAGCGAGACGGTCACTTTGAAACTTAATATGTGAAGCTTTGAATTCTTGATGAGAAAACCACGGCCGGTCGTGAGAAGAAGTAAACCCATCATGTGTTTGTATAAACGTCATCTTTGTGTTGTGATTCTACCGAAAGGTAAAGTGAAAACTGTTATTATATGTCTATATATCTGTGTTATAAAATGTCATGACATACACATCTCATATCTACACTAAGACTGTCTGAACACTATCTCCTCACTCACAGAGCTTCCATCTATTACACATCTAAGTAATAAACATTTTCATATATATGAATCGTCATAAAACGAACAATCTCTCTTACAACATCTCCCTCTCTCTCTCAACATCACTTACAACAACATCTCTCTCTAAGACTCTCTCTTAATAAAACTCTCTAAGACTCTTTTAATGAAAATATAACACAAATTTTATGTTGATACTTCAAGGTATAAACATTCTAATTTCCTCAAATGTTTTGTTAAATAGCCTTCGTTCAAAAAAAAAGTATTGTTCTATTAAACTTTTGTTTAAATAATTTAACTTTGCTAGTTTTATTTTTAAAAAAAGTTGAAAAGGTATTTTGCACTCAGTAGTGAGCCTTGGAAGATTGTCAGTGAAAGAAATACAATCGCCCAATAGATAAGCATTTCATTATTTCTAGTCGCTACTTTGAAAAAAAAAAAAAAAAAAAAAAAAATCATTCGCAATTGCGACTGTTTCACTCACAATGAAGAGCCCTGAAATATATTTAACTTTTGAACTTTAACAACAAATGACTTTCTAGCTGCCAATAAAAAAAAAAATAAGATTCTTTACTTTTAGGTGATTTTGTGTGAAAATGTAAAAAAAAGAAAAAAAAAAAAAAAAAAAACTTAGTAGAAAAAGTAAAAATGACTAAAGAGTAGAGCGGGATCATTTTCACATATAAATTGAGTACAAAATGATCTCCCATTCACCAGCCATGTTTGCCTATTAGAGCATTTAATACTCCAAATTCCTGATTTTTCAATTTTATATATATATATATATATATATTATTCTCAGAAAGTTTAGATGAGTCAATGATACTACCAGTATCAAACCTGATAATAGGGGACCGATTTTGAACCCGTGTCAAGCTCTCTTCAGCCGATACTCATCTGTTTTTTTAACCGGAATCAGAAAAATACACATACATTACAAGATCTTTTAATTTTAAAAAAAAAATCCTCTGTTTAATATTTTGGACGCTGAAGAAAAAAGAAAAGAGAGAAAAGGAGAAATTGTATCTACTTAAGATTTTTTTGTTTATATAGTATTCTAAAATATTTGAACTATTTATCGTGTCACCTATAAAAAAATGTCTTTTTTAAAACTATTAATAATAAATAAAGGAAACATCTCCAGGTGTTTTTGGCAGAACTCAGGAATTTATACGGAATTTAAAAGTGAACCCTTTATTTAATCCACATTACTTGATTGTTATTTCTTTCATAAACAAGCCGAGCATGCAGGATCCCCTCTCCAGGAGTGAAAAATTTACTTTCACCATGACTAATGTTTGTGCATAATTTCACAAAAAATTTCCAGGAGTAGCTATTGAAAAAAGTACAAACCAACGATTTGGGAGCAATTTTACTCCTATAATGGCTCCTAGAGTGGCAACCAGAGTTATCACGGAAAATCCGTTCTGACAAAAATTTACTTTTACCATGACTAATGTTTGTGCAAAATTTTGTAAAAATCCAAGGCGTGGTTATTGAGAAAAGTGCGAACAAACGAATGGGAGTGAATTACTAGGTCCAATCCCTCCTTTGTCAAGGGACCAATAAACGGTTCAATTTGAAATTCTGTACTGATTGAGAGTCCCATATTAAGATCACTGAGTTTGAAAATATGCATCCGAAGAAGATCAGAGATTACATCAGCAAAGCATTTTGAGAATAACAGTCAGAATAATTAAAATACAAAGTACCAAACATTCATTTTTAGTTTTGTTTACATGTTTTACAGAATTAGAGGATTTCATGCTAAAACAGCTTTCGTAAGTGACTAACAAATCATTAAAAAACAAAGAAAAGCTTTTTTTTTTCTTATTTGTCTGAAGAGAAAATTACACAATTCTTGAAAGTTTCAATAAAGGCTTTTCTGAATTTTTTTTTTTTTTTTTTTAGATGAGAATTTGTTATTTGTATTTGAAATCTTCGGGCTACTGTTCGAGAAACATTACAGAGTTCGGCAAGATACATATAAAGAAAGTCTGAATGTATATCAACCGAAACGTGAAAATGATACTCAAGATGAAACACATTAAATGATATAAATAAAAACTGTTCAAAAAAATAGTTGGAGGCAGTTTGGATTGATAAGTCTTTGCAAAATTGTCTCCTAATAGATTATTAAAAGAAGAGAAAGAAGTTGCTAGTCAGTCCCTAATTGCCTCTCCATGAGATCGGTTTTTAATGTGGGGGAAATTAAATTTCTCCAAAAATGGGGAATTCTGGATTGAGACTGAGGACAGAAAAAATAAGGTGTAGCATAAGAACAGATACCACACTTTATTCCTAGCTAAAATAAGCAAGGATTTCCTTGTGATGTGCTTGAAGTCAAGATTTAAAACATTATTCTGGCATTGTTTGATAACAGACAAGATATTAATGGATGTAGAGAAAAGTGAAGTGCATTTTTGTTCATAGAAAAGATGTCTTGAAAGAAATGAAAATTGTTTCAGATTTTATAAAAAATATAAATCTAAACAGACAGGCTCTGCTACTAATTTAAAATCTTACTCCCTGTGTAGCATAATTGGATATAAAAAAAAAAAAAAAAATTTAAAAACGCTTTTTGTAAAACCACTATTACAAAATTACGTATGTCAAAATTCGTAAAAAATTCAAAAATTGGCAGAGTAGAAAAATAATTACAATCCCCCTCCCCCAAATAATGCAGTTTTATCTGTTCTTGTATTATGATCAATACCATATAACTGACTTATCTCCCCTTTGTCTTAACTTTTGTTATTTCAAATGAAAAAAATAGTGGATCAATGTTTTTTTTGTAAAAAAAATAGTTCTAGCAGATCTTTTACTCATTAAGTTTTTAGAATTTTTACTAATTTCGACATGACACATTACATAAGTGTTTTCAATTAAAATGCATTTTTTTAATATCCAATTATAATACACAAGCACTGTTTAAATCTTATTCCTGGCTAACCTTTAAAGTATGCAATAAAAAAAAAAATAGCCATAATGTTTTCCATCATACTGCAAATTGACAAACAGATCTAGCTTTTTCATAGCGTGAAAACATAAAAGGGAGGTAATAAATACAAGACAAGATCAATAGTGCATACCTTTCTAAATTGTGTTAATTTGTGGAGTTGGATTTGATGAGATTTGAACCAAGTTTGCAGATTCCAGGTGTGCGCTTAAAATAATTTTGCCACTCACATCCATTTTTATGTCAAATGAAGATTTTAAGCAAACTGGTGATAATTCCAATTTGAAATTACTGCAGGACTGCTTCTCTGCCAAGTACACTTTGGTTGCCTTCAAATCCAACAAATTCTTGTCATAAACGACTGCACATGTAATCAAATGCACTTTATACCATTGGTTAATGTAAGTAGTTCCATAGTGTTCCTCATCTTTCAGCAGGCAATCATTCAGTCTCATTAACTATTATCTTTCAGTGGCTCTTGGCTTCCATAAATGATGATCCAAATAGTAAAATAAATAGTCTGATTATCTGGTGATAATTACAATTTGAAATTAAGGAAGTCAATCTGAGCCCTTTTTTATCAGCCAGTTGGCATTTGCAATTTTTTTAGCAATTCAACCTCTTTGTCAGAGCGAATATATTCGTCTACGTTCAAATTTTCTAAATCATCACTATACATTTGTGTGGCTTCATGACAATCTGGATCAACATAGTTTTTACGCTTCCTTGGTTTTTTCATGATTGGCGGAAGAATTTCGCCATAGTCGGTATCTTTTTTGTTGTCCGTCTCATTCACAGTCTCACTAGCTTTCTCAGTCTTCTTTTGCTCACTTTTATATTTTGACAACATTTTGTCAAACAACGTATGTTGGAAATTTAAAATGTCTTGTAATAAAAATGAGACTTTCTCCACATTTGGTTTGGATTTCACCCACGGAAGCTGCAAAGCAAGATGGCACAGAATGTCCTCGATTTCATTCACACGATTTTTAAACATTGTCGAACAAACAAGACCATGTTTGCGGCAAAAAGAATGCGCCTTGATATTGCACCGCTCAGCAGGCTTCTCACCTTTCCAGGATATGTAAGCAACAGCTGTGAGAATCCCAACAGGGTTACGTCCACTTATAAGCCAGAATTTTTCTCCAAGGGTCAAAAGTTGATGGGCTTGTTTTACAACAGAGAATGGCAGATTACACTTGACAAAAAGGTCTCGGCTCAAGACACCGATGCCTGCATGTTCGAGTGTCAGGTTCAATAAACTCACGATAGTCTTGAAGCCTCGTCCAAGTTCAAATACACTCTGCTTGGTCATTCGGGACATTTCCAAGAGTGTGTACATGAAATTGTGCTGCCGACAGCTCAGATAAATGCATGCAACCACAAGAACTTCTTTGTATTCAATAGTTTTATCTTTAACTTGTTGGTGACCATAGATTTTCTGAAAATACAGCTTGGCCAAGTCTTGTACCTCTGCAGAGAGTTTTATTAACTGGACAGTAGTCTCCAAAAAATTAATTAGGTATCGGTAACCAGGACCATGGTAAGAATAAGATGGATCCAACGTGCTTGAAACAAACTGGAAAATAAAAATAAAAAAAAAAAAAAAAGAGGGCAAGCATTAATGTTTGCATACAGTTAAAAAATTTAACATCTTTCTAGATGCTTTTAAAGAAAAAATATAGTGTGTTGAGGTATATTGAAAAAAGATCAATAACATTTGATCATGACAATGCAAGAGCTAAAATACAAATTAAAAACTATACATTATATATACCAGCGACTCACCATAGTTTCCTTGATACAAATTTACTGGTTAGAAAAGGCCCTTACAAACCATGCCACATCTTCGGTAACTCACAAAATGAAGACAGTCAAAATAATTGAGTTCTACTAGCCTTTTCTAACGAATAAAGGTATATGTGTCAATTCAACTATAGTAGGTCTCTGGAATATGTATGCATACTTTTAAATAAATAATTTGTATATTATCTATCTATAAAAGTGAGAATGTGAGTGAGGACATTTCTCAACCTATATACTCAACAAAGTTTTTATCTACAGACTTGAAATTTGGTATATAGGGTATTCAGACGTGGAAAACTTTAATTTGTTTTCATTGCTAAGGGGTCAAAATTGAAAAATTGGTATGTGGAGGCCATCAAATTTTTTTGTTTGCTAACTGTTGCACGACAGCGCATACACTAATCGTTCACATTTTTGAAAACACCTTTTGGAGACTGTGTCTAGTTGGGCTAATGGTTATCATATCTGACTCCTTGTCTTTAGGTTTTGGTTTCAATCTCACTTCAAGCATTGTTCTTTTTTACTTACAAAAAGTAAACTGTTTAGAAAAAACAATATTTGCATGCACGTGTCAGTTTTTTTGTTTTTCTTACTTCATTTTTTAAGGAATTTAACAGTACGTTTAATACCAGGCAATGTCGGGTACATCTAGCATTCTGTTTCTCTGTTCTTCCCTTTTTCTTTTTCATTCCTCCTTTTTATCCTATTAAGGATTGACATTCTTTTTCGCCCTATCGCTTTCAATGTTTGGAGTCTAAAATGTCACTTAACATACCACCCCTCCCTTTTAAATTTAGCATCTTATTTTTATAAAAAATATATTTCATTTCTTCCATTTGAGAACCAGCCTGACGAGGACTTTTGGTTCTTGCCAACAAATTGTCCAAAACATTAGCATGTTCAGTGTAGAGACTATGTAATATTCGTCATATATATATATATATATATGATGATGATGATTGCAACGTCTTGTCAGACGAGAGCCACTCCCTCAGTCACTAAAAGTCCATGTGCCCGAATATGACTTTTTAGCCCTGCCAGCGACTTGCACACCCTCAAGCAGACATGACACTGAAAACGCTCACTGATTTGTATGAGACTAACAGCAGCGGAACCTGTATTATCGTGGGCTTTCATGTGATTAACAAAACCTGCCTTCGACAACAGAGCCCGATCACACACCTTACAGATCCAGAGATCTCCATGGTTGGGCGGCAAGGTTTGGCATTTCCTACATGCTCTCTTAAGCTTCTCTCGGTCTATTTTGGCTGCTTCATAGTGTTCTGCACCCTTGTGTATCAGTGTCCTCCACTGCTTGCGATCATACGCTAGGGACTCCCAACTGTCAACAGGAATATGAAAGCTCACCACTCTCCTTGATGCTATCACGAAAACGTTTTTTGGGCTCGTGCTGGGGTCTTTTTCCAAGAAAGAGCTCACCATAGAACAATTGTTTTGGGAGACGATAGTCTTCAAACCGGATGAGATGACCTGCCCAACTGGTTCTTAATAACAATGGTAGCAATACTGGTTGTTTTGGCCTTTTTAAGACATGTATCAGGGACAAAGCTATACCACTTTAAACCAAGAATGTGTCTAAGGCAGTGCTGATGGAACCTCTCGAGCAATTCTATATGTGTCCGGTACAAGGTCCAAGTTTCAGATGCATAGAGTAGGGATGGTACTACACATGCTTGATATACTGAAATTTTAGTTGTCAGAGTCAGATCATCGTCAGACCAGACTATCTTGTAGCCTTCCAAAAGCATTAGATGCCTTGCTGATTCTCTGTCTTATTTCCGCATTAAGAGTGCCATCATTTGATAAGGCACTCCCAAGGTAGACAAAAATTTTTACGACTTCAAGGCGCTTTCCACAGACGAAGATATCAGGTTCCACATACAGATCATTAGGAGCGAGAGTGTACATGACTTTAGTTTTCTTAATGCTGTCAGTCCGAAGCAGGTAACAGCATTTGTAAAGAGGTCCATCACTAGTTGCATATCTACTGGGGAGTGTGTTACCAGGTCAGCATCATCAGCATACAACAGTTCCCTAACAAGTCCATCACTAACAAGTGTTTTGGCTTGGAATCTTCTGAGGTTGAACACCTTTCCAGTCGTTCGGAATCTAATATAAACACCCATATCACAATCATGGAAACCATACCAGAGCACAGCAGTCAAATAGAGCGAAAACAATGTTGGTGCAGCTATATCATCCTGCACCACACCATTATCAATGGGGAATTCTTCCGAAAGCTGACCATTGAAGTTGACGCGACCTTTCATACTATGATGAAGTTGCTTGAACTTGTCTGTAAAAGCAGGTGTACAGCCAAATTTTTCCAGCATTTTCCAGAGAGCCTCACGGTTGACTGTGTCAAACGCCTTGGTTAAGTCCACAAACACCTGGCAAAGAGGCATACGCTGTTCAATACATTTTTCCAAGAGCTGTCTAGCAGAAAACACCATATCCACAGTTCCTCGCCCACCTCTAAAACCAGACTGGGATTCCGGAAGGATATTAGGACATACATACTTTTCCAATCGGTTTAGCAAGAGCCGTGCAAATACCTTTCCAACCGCACTCAGCAGCGAGATACCTCGACAATTTCCACAATCAGATCTTATACCCTTTCCTTTGTACAACATAACCAAGATGGCAACTACCCAATCTTGGGCAACCGGGTCACCCTGCCATACTGACAGTATCAAAGAGTGGACCACACAATGTATATTGACACCACCATGTATCAGCAGCTCAACAGGGATGCCATCCAGCCCAGGGGCTTTGTTCGAGTTTATCTGTTTTATGCAGTCAACTGTTTCCACAAGAGTCGGTTCAACATCAAGTTCCGGACAAAAGGAACATTGAGGAATACTTTCTATTGCAGCAACATCAACATTGGATGGGTTTGAAAAAGATCATGAAAGTGTTCATGCCATCGATGCTTAATTTCATCTAAGGTTTTCAGCAAGGTTTTCCCGTCCTTCGCCAGGAGTGGTGTAGTTGAAGAAGATTTCGGACCATAAGCCTGATGAAGCAAAGTGTAGAATGTCTTGACATCTCTATGATCGTAGGCAGTCTGTATCTCTTTGGAGAGGTTAGACCACCATTTGTTTTTTATTTGGCGCACACAACACTGAACCTCACTCCGAACAGAAGAAAAGTGGGCAGCGAGCGCTGGCTCGTTCAGAGGTGAAAAGTTGAGAAGTTTCAAATAAGCTTTCCGCTTTCTATCAATTTGAGGCTTAATTTGATCGAAATTATCAGCAAACCAATCTCTATGTCTGGGAACCTTCAATCCAAGAACTTCAACACCTTTTTGGTATATTGTATCTCTTACTGTTTCCCAGTCACAATCTGAGAAATCCACCTGGTTGAAAGCAGATTTCAAGGAACTTCGTACGACTGGATCCTTCAATTTGGAAACATCAATACGTTTAGGCACTTTGACACCATTGAAACGGTTTTTTTTGCGAACTGTAATTCTCAGTTTAGCTCTGACCATTAAATGATCAGTACCACAGTCAGCACCACGCATTACTCTAACTTTGCAAAAATTTCCAAAATCACCATGTCTACACAGTATGTAATCAAGCAAATGGCCATGTTTAGATTGGGGATGGAACCAGGTCTCCTTGTGTTTCTGGTGGGAAAAAGTGTTGGTGATAACAAGATTTAGTTCACTGCAGAGATGGAGAAGCAGCATACCATTTGAATTGACTCTACCAATGCCATATGGACCCAATGGAGACCAAGTCTCATTGTCTGATCCAACCCGTGCGTTGAAGTCACCAAGAACCACCAAACTCTCAGCGCTTGGCAAACCGGTGATAACAGATCTAAGCATATGATAAAAGGACGTAATATCGTCTTCAGGCGAAGTAAGAGTCGGCGCATAGACAGAAAGAACATTCATATAACGACCAGCAGCAAGGGGCATTCTCAATGTCATTGCACGGTCATTTATGGCTACTGGCTGTTCGATCTTGTCAATTAAGGAGTTCTTAACTGCAAAACCAACACCAGCCTCACGCCTCTCCTTTTCAGCTCTACCAGACCAGAAGATCGTGTAGCCCGACTCGCATTTAACCAGTTGATCCTCACCTGCGAAACGTGTCTCAGAGAGTGCAGCAATGTCTATATTTTATCTTTGCAATTCCTTAGTCAAAATTGCAGTCTTCCGTTCTAGTCTTTTACCATTGTCAATCAGTGTTCTCACATTCCAGCAACAGAGCTGGAGTGGGTGTCCTTTAGCATGATATCTTCTGTTCCTGTTTATATGGACAGCCATCGCCAATAGGACTTTTTTTTTTTTTTGACAAATGTCTGAGGAAGTATCTGAACAAAGATGTTATTCCAAAGATTTAGCTTTGTACGACAGCTAGTCTCTCTCTCGGTTCAAAATGTTGATATCCAGCAACAAGCAGGAGCAAGATAGCCCGCAACAAATCAAACTGCAGACCAGCTTAATGCGGGTACTGGTCTTCCGCTTTGTTTTTTAGATCAGAGATTTGCTACTCCTAGAGAGGCTTCCTTCACCATGGCTTTCTGGAGCCCTCTCCACTCCAGATAAAACAAAACCCACACATGCAACATGTTTGTTTTGTTTTTGTTTTTTTGTTATTTCTTTTATTTTTAAAATTGAGAGAAGCGTTTAAAAAAAAAAAACAAAAAAAAAACGGTATAATTCCTCAATGGTCATGACGATAGTGATGATGTTACAATTCAATAAATACACGCAATAAACACAAAAAGAAATCCACAGATGCAAAACGTGAAACAAACCAGTCATGATGTTTTTGTTGCTGTTATTTTTTTTTTTTAAATTGAGAGAAGCGTTTTAAAAGAAACGGTATAATTCCTCATATATACATACATACACACACACACATTAGATGTACCTGCCTGGTATTAAATGTCCCATTAAATTCCTTAAGTTAAAAAAAATGAAACGTACATGCAAATATTTTTTCTAAAGTTGTTTAAGCAAAAAACTTTTTGCCTAAACAACTCCAATCAGTTCCAAAGTTATGATTAAGAGACAGACACCAAGTATGTGTGTAATGTTGCGAGTTTGTCTCTGATGTATCGTTATTTTCATGGAAAGTGTTCAACTGAGCTTCAATCTATGGTCCTCCCTCGCCAAACTTTCACAAGAAACACTCGTCTAGCTGTAAACACTATCAATAATTTCCCCCACTCTTTATCTGTGCCTAAACCTAAACATAGATTCCATGAACAAAGCTTCTTTCTTAGAACTGCACGCCTGTGGAATTGTCTTCCGTTTTCCTGCTTTCCGGCTGACTACAATATGGTTGTGTTCAAGTCTAAGGTAAATAAGTTCTTGATGAGCCGTTCCATATAAGTTATTAAATTTACCAAATTTTCATTACTAATGATTACTATATTGACCAACTTCTACTGTACACTCTTTAACCCTTATCCTTGAGTGGCCTCTGGGCCTTGATAATGTGGTGATGCCTTTGTAAAAAAAAAAAAAAAAAAAAAAAAAACATGAATTCACTCTTTAATACAAAGTCATTTAACTCCTCTACCCTCATCATGAATTAATTTTGCTCTTAGCTTTCACAGAGACTTATCATAAGAAATCAGATTTTTTTTAACACACACAAAAGAAAAAAAAGAAAAAAAAAAGAAAAAAAAAAGAAAAAAAAAAGAAAAAAAAAAGAAAAAAAAAAGAAAAAAAAAAGATTAAAAAAAAGATTAAAAAAAAGATAAAAAAAAAGATAAAAAAAAAGAAAGATATCAATATAAAAACTGACAATCCAAATCTGAAAGGCTCCCATAATTAAAGTGGAAATACGCTTTTTCTGGATATAAAAAAATTTTTTTTTTTTTTTTTTAAATAGTAATTCTGAAAAGAACTCGTTATTTACTCTATATAAATTTATATTCTAACATATTTTGGACATTTTGCAGTCTATATAATAGGAATCTCCAATTTCTTGCGTAAAAATTGCCAAATTTTTATGCAGAATCGGCGACATCATTTTGGTGTAAAGTTGATGGATGATCAAAGGCACTAAAAATGAAGAGAAGCAACATTTTTTTTTTTGCTATTATTTGTGTTAATTAGAGGCCTCCATACATTTAGAAAAAAAGTGTTAAAAACTAGTTGCATTCACTACAAGTAAAAATAAACAATTAAAATAATTTTAGGTTGCAGTTGAATTTGCCATTTGAAAATTGCCTATTGTCATTTTTATATTATCTTCAAATATTTTATTTAAATTAGATATGATTACTCAAAATTCTAGGTTTAAAATTCCACATGATTGAATACTGGAATTTAAATCAATTTAAATCTTAAAAATTATTTTTTTAGAATTTTTTTTTTTATATAATTCAACCAATTATATATTAACGAGAAAAAGTAACATTTTTAAAACATAATATTGATTTTATGTCCATGTTTTATTTACAACTTCAAGAGAAGTGAAATAAGAAATGGGTGTTTACATATTAGAAAAAAAAAAAAAAAAAAAATGCACAGAAGGTACTACGCTGAAATGTTATTGAGAAACCCATTCTTAACAAGAGGAGAGTAGGGTTTGTAACTATTCTGTACTTTCACTTAATAATAATAAACAAAAATACCATAAAACTTGAAAATATTATAAGATAGTACGGTACATTCCCTGCATGAGTACCAAATAACATTTTTTTTAAATAAGTATTCTTCAATTATTAACACTTCAGCTTTATAAAATGTTGGAATTTTTCTCAAACTGAATTTATTTTGCTTAGTTTTCGAAATATGGCACCCATTTATATTTAGTTTTCGTAATGTAAAATATGGCACCTACAACCAAAAAAATATTTATATTTCATGAAACCTGATTTTAAAATATAAATTAATTTGAAAATGAATAAGTATAAAAAATTTAATGAAAATCTAACTCTTAGTTGATTTTTACCACCTCCCTAGATGAGTTCATAATTAAAGGATACTCTAGCTTAACATCTAAATCTGACCCCCAAGATCGCCATGGGCATGGAATATGTGCCTACATTAAATATGGCTTCCCGTGTGGCAGGGATATCTCTAGAGAAAATCCTAATTTACCTTACATGTGCTTCCGGGTTGCACTTGCTTACACCACCGCATTTATATTTGCCCTCTATCGCCCCCACAATAGCGGAGTTACTATCTTTAAGAGTATATCTGAGAAAATTGACCACATCCTGTCTGCTCATCCCTCGGCTAACATTCACATTTGCGGTGACTTCAATGTCCATAATGTGGAATGGCTGACCTACTCAAATAAGACTGATGATGAGGGGAGGTTCTGTCATGATTTTGCCATTGCCTATGACCTCACTCAGATTGTTCGCAAGCCCACCCGTGTGACCAATATTACCAGTCAGTACGCAAGCCTTCTAGACCTTTTTCTCTCCGCTTCCCCTGAGCTATGCTCATGTTCCGTTCTATCTCCTCTAGGATCCTCCGACCACTCAGTTGTATCAGTTAAGATAAAAATGAAATAAGTCTACAGATGTACTTCACCACCGTACTGTATACCGATACTCTATGGCGGACTGGGGTAGCTTCCGTACATTCATATCTGATCTACCTCTGCATTACAGGTTTAAAAAGGATGTGTCCTCTATAGTAGAGGACCTGACCGAATGGTTACTTGTAGGCATAGACCAATTCATACCATCTAAAAAATTCCAACAAAAACTAACAGCCAGCCATGGTTCTCCCCTGAATGTGCTGCTGCCATTGCGCACAGAAATCACTTTTTTCATAGCTACCAACGTAATAGATGCACTGAGACTAAAGCTGCTTTCAGGACCGCCAGCAACCACTGTAAAAGAATAAAGAATGCAAGAGAGCTATATGCTCAATCCGTTAAATCCAAAGTAGCTGAGCAGCGGCTTGGTTCCCACCAGTTCTGGCAAATAGGATCCTGAACAGAAGCGTGCATTCTATCCCAACCATTATCAATGGACCAGAGGTCATCTCGTCAGCATCCGACAAGGCCAAACAATTTGCCAAGAACGTTGCAGCAAATTCTACCCTATGCGACCAAGGCCATCAACTCCCCGTATTTCCTCCTATAACACACAACACGCTAAGTAACATACAAATATCTGTGCGTAAGGTCACCAAGCTAATCAAGAACCTTGATTCCAGTAAAGCAACTGGTCCTGATAGTATCCCAATTATAGTGTTAAAAAAGCTTCAACCAGAACTTGCCCCCATACTTACAAAACTGTTTAAGCGTTGCCTTAAGAAGTGCTTTACAACACCCTAGAAAACCTCATCAGTATGCCCTATATTTAAGAATTCAGGTGATAAGTCATCTCACTCTCAGTACAGACCAATAAGTCTCCTGTGTGTCATGAGTAAGTTGCTGGAATCCATAATAAATAGAGAAGTAGTCAACCACCTCAGCAGAAATAACCTTATAAGGAAATAATGGGCTGTTTTTTTTTCTCATTTTCACATATTATTCGACCAAGACATCGCCCTTTCAGACAGTATTGGTTTAAATCTGGTCTGATGCCATGGAGAAAAGTTTTAGTGAGACATACGAACATACATACACTTAAACAGACAGGTGAGATTTATGTAATAGTAAAAAGAAACATTTTTTAAGAGAATTTTAAAGAAAAACCTTCGATCCCCCCAAGTTTTTAATGTTTATTGTTTGGAAAACTTTAATTTCTTTTTGTTTATTTTTTGTAAAAATTGTAAGAATTTTTAGAAAAACTTTTTTAGGGTTAGGGTTGAATTGATTAAATTTGTGTATGATTAAAAATTAAATTTTTTTTTTCTTCCAATTTATTAAAAGTGGTCTGCTTAGATTTTCATTGGCTAAGCACGTTTGTTATCAAAGTGATAACATTGGCTGATCAACTTGACCAGCACTCAGCATACTCCAGCGATTTACGTCAACTCCAGGTCAAGCTCAACCAACATTTACAGAAATTAGCAATACCTAAAACTGAAACATTAACTAGAAAACACTTTTCCAGGTCATTCATCATGAAGCAGAACAGTCAATAAAAACTGGGGGAGGGGGGGGACAAAAAAACATGGAACTTTGGGATAATCTTACTTTTTCGCTTTGTTACCTACCATGCAAAATACCATCTATAATATAAATCTCGCCTATCTGTTTAAATGTATGTACGTATGTATGTCTGCCTAAAACTTTTGACAGAGGGGACAGATTTTCACAAGATCGGTATAGTTTTGAAGTTCGACCCTTCGCATGACATATCAAAAAATTGTCCCAAAACATTAATTGCTTCACCCTAAATTGGGCACTTTTCTACAGGGAGGTGTTGCTTTTTTCGCCGATATTTTCAAAGTCATCCCCTCTTTTCGATTGACTAGTCTTAATTTAAACTTTCGTCACTTCCGGTTTGGCAACGGACCCAACAGCAAAGACGTCACATTTTTTTTCACATTCTTTTCCTCCTTCGCGGTACGGGTTCGAGCCTGCCTACTCCCATTTTTTTTGCTCAACCAACACTTCCAAAACACCCCAGCAATGCCGGGCACCCAGGCTAGTGTTTTATTAAAAAGAACCATTCTAACAAAATGGCAGTGAAGCAGAAGTCAGCAGGGACCAGTATTAGATGAAAATCTTGCATTGATAGAAAAATGTCCTGCTTACCAAACCGAACTTCCTGTTCCTGTTAAAAATAATCAAATCGGCATGAAAGAATGTGAAACTTCTGTACACCTGTAAATTTTTTTTTAATATATTTTACAGAAATAAGTAATACTTCATTATATACATCTTAGTATGGTGGGGCAAGAAGCAAATGTGACAATGTTGGTGCCAGTCGATAGCAGAGACGCAAAAACCTTGTTACCCAACGAGATTTGATTTTTTCATTCAAATCCATCTCTTTAGTAACAGGGAAAAGAAAAAAAAAAACAAAAAAAAAAACATGAAAGTGGAGTAGATGAAAACCAGACTCGTAAAATAAATTTGGTCCAAATTTTATTGAAGGGATAAAAGGCAATTGCTTTTGTTTGCCAAAGAGATTAAAAAAAATAAAAAAATAAAATAAAAAGTCAAAGTGCTCAGTTACGCCAACCGAAGACTCCTCACAATTTTTCAATAAAATGACTTATAGGTTTTCAGGTATGCTGAAAACGAATATCACAGGGAAAATTAATGCAGACAAATAGTTTGAGATATAAATACCCGTATTTTGCAATGTAATTGATAGTAGTTGGAATTGGCCACCATCTTTGTTGTTTCAATACAATGGTTCAGTGAACATGCATATGCTTCAGTAAGCATGAGCAGATGAACTGTGAAGTTAATTCTTTGAAATTCAAACGTATATTCAATCTCATTCCAATGTCAAGCTAATTCTATCAAAAATTTTACTTTAACAAATTCAAATTCAAGAAAATTCCAAGGAAAAATATCCTGTGTCTGGTGTGAATACAACTACATCGACACAATGTCGGAATTTAACAAACAAGAGGAAAGGAGCAGTAAGTTTCTCAGAAACCATGGGGTTTTACTGAATAGTGTAACATGCCCAGGATGCAAGAGCCAGTGTTCATTTCGCAAAGATAATCATATCTGGCAATGAACGAACTTCACAGTAGTGCCGACAACAAAGAACCGAAAATATTGCGATTTCAGCGTCATTGAAAACTCTGGAACCTATATTGCATAAATGCCAGCTTGGAAAGTCGTCGTTTTCATGAATCATGTCCTTAGCCATCACTGGGACCATAAGATGATGCGACAGTGCTTGCATATGGTCCGCCACGCCACCGTAGACTGGAGGTCTTAATGCAGTGAACTGTATAAACACTGGCTTCCAAACCAAGAGCCCATAAGTGGCGAAGGAGTATGCGTTGAGGTGGATAAAACCTTGATAGTCCGCCGAAAATACAACCGAAATAGAATCCTCCGCCAAATTTGGTTATTTGGCTGAACCGAGTTATTCTCAAAGGGACAAGCGAACTTTACTCCCATTAATACAAAAGTTTGTTCTGCCAGGATCAATAATATATAGTGATTACGGGAAAGCATACACAAATCTAAACAAATTTTACACGTATCACACTATAAACCATTTACAAAATTTTGTTGAACAGCATAAAGATTCTGTGCACATGCAGAATACCAAACGCTTGTGGCTCGATATAAAACAGTGGGTATTCACCAATACCTGGCCAGATATCTATTCATAAAAAGTGAGAGTGACACCACAAGGTTACTTCAAATTTTTTTTGCAAGCTGGTTCACTGTATAAGCATAAGACTGAACCAGAAACCAAAGAGTAACTTTTTTTTCTTGTTACAATAAATTTCTTCTTTCACTTATTTAGCAATGTTTTCTATTTTACTTGCTTTTTCATTTGTGCGCACACACATGGATTGGTTGTTTTTGTTTTATGGCATATCAACCCTTTTCAGGTTATTTAATGTCGAATCTAGTTATTTTGAAGAAAAATTTTTTAATTAGAATATATTTGTTGTTTTCAAGTCAGTTTCTATTTAACCCATAGTTGGGACCCTAAAAGGTACTACCACTCCGGGTCAGAGTGAACCTGGGAGCAAAGGGTGGCTCCACACTCCCCAAAGCCCGCAAGCTGGGCCCTCACCACTGGATATAGTTTAAGGTCATATCCAGGACCAACACACACATGGAAGTGATGGTTTCTGTAGTATCCACTGGAAAATCTCAAAAAAAGACGGAATTAAAAAAACAACAAAAAAACGAAATTGTTTAAAAATACATGTGTTCTATAATAATGCACTGAAAAAAAAAAAAAAAAAAAAAAAAAAACTAAGGGTTTGCCGCTTTCATATGTCGCCTGTTCAAACATGGCCGCCAGTAATTTGCATTGCAAAATACAGGTATTTATATCTAAAAAAGTATTTGTCCGCGCTGATTTTCCCTGCGATATTCGTTTCCAGCATACCCGAAAACCTATGCAAATGGTCTTTTTCTTGAAAAATTGTGAGGCATCTTGAGTTAGCGTAACGGAGCACTTTGACCGAAAAAATAAAAACAGTACTTATGCACTTTGTTACCGTGCTGAAATAACACTTAGAAAGCCATTCTTAACATGGGGAGGAGAGTGTTTTCTAACTTTCACTTCAATTTAATAAAATAAAATCATAACACTTGAAGACGCTGTTTTACCATCAATCACTGTACTGAGGAAGACAACTTTCAAGAGATTCCTTCATTTTTTTTTCATCTCATAATTTAGGACGCTCGATGCCCCGATATTTTTTATTAAAATCAAAATATTAAAAAAAAGAAAGCTGCAACGAATTTTTAATGTAACATAGGTGATAACATAATACAAAATGTAGTCTGTACGCGATTATTTCATTAGATGAAAACATTTAAGGAAGCTGTGCCAACCTTTTTATTTCCTTTTTTATGAAAAGTAAATGTTATGGTCAGGTTTCCAAAAAAAAAATTTTTTTTTAAAATTAGTTTTTAACCTTAAAAAAAATACAAAGAATGAGACTTTAATAAAACAAGGATGAAACTTTTACAGCTGCATTTACAATTCCTCTACAACTATCGTCGTATTTTCATTTTCTGTAATGTTAAAAAGTAGATGTTGCTGTTATTAATACTATAAGCTTTGTTACATGTGGAAAAAAAAAAATAAGGGAAGGACCAATGCCAAGGAGAGGGTGGAGGTCCGAGAAAGCCGGTTTTACCTTAAGGCGTCTTTAACTGCCATTTTACGTTGTTACTGGGAGGCACTGGCTCTTAGACATATATTGAACATGCCTTGGGCCAGGTGGGTGAGTGATGCACGTCACTTCATCAATAGAGTTCTGAGGGGTGCCGATGTCATCCATGTTCTGCAGTGTTTCCTGTTTGCCCAGTAGTTTCTTATATTGCGTCTATTCTTGTTACGTGACGCGGTAGGTTGCTAACAGTACCTCGGTGAGCACTTTATCTGTTACCAATTGGTTGCCAACGTACATGCACCATTCCAAGTTTGGGCGTGATAAGGTATGTTGTGGATGGGGGCCTCTGCAGGGTGCAGGTGTTGTTGGTTCCTTTCAGAGCTTATCAAAAACCTCACCACAGAGTCAATGCATCATATTTCTTCGTCTAGCTGTTAACCGACTTGAGTTGGGGGTTATGAAATAATCATTTCACAACCTTGATACCGGCCCCTTCTTGGACCATTCAGCCCAACTCGGGTCGGAATTAAATTTGACATACAGTAAAAAAAAAAGTCGACGCAGTTTTAAAAGTTCCATCCTTTCGCATTTTGTAAGGTTAAAGACTAATTTAAAGAAAGAAAAAAAAAAAAAAAAACTTACCATGACATTTACTATATATATATCTATAAAAAAAAAAGTGGTAATCGTGAAGAAAGAGAGAGCCTGTTTCTTCCGTTTGACTATAGGTGGCGTTACTGTCAGTCCACCCAGTTACGGAAACACAAAAAGTATATAATGGCACCCTTGAAATAAAAATAAATGTTTTTGTTATATTTTAATTTTAAACATTTTTTTTTTTTTTTTGCAAACATATTTAAGGTTTTTTTTTTTTTTTTTCAAACATTTACGTGTTGTTGCTTGTTTATTTTCAAACATTTACGTTTTTTTGTTTTTACGGTTTTTTTTTTGCAAGCATAAATTAAATGTTTTAGCTATATTTTTCTTTTAAACATATTTATGGGTACAACCGTTTTTCGCGAGTATTTTTACACTCTTACGTTGATTTTTTTTTATTAAAAAAGAAAAAAAAAAATTCAACGTTTTTTCTTTTATCTTTCTTTTTATGGATCCCCACCTTTTTTCTTAATTTTTCTGCACTTATTTTGCCTTTTCCGTGAGTATTTATATATATATATTTGAAAAAGGATATTGTAAAACCCGAATCTTACTTGAAACTACTATTAAAAAAAATAGCGCGGTACAATACGTGCATAAGCAAATTTTTCAAAAAGAAAAATATTTCAAAAATATTTAGTTTATGTTTGCAAAAAAAAAACGTAAATATTTGAAAATAAACAAGCAACATGTAAGGCTCTCTTTCTTCATGATTACCAAAAAAGTTGCCACATCTTTCAATGTTTTCATCTAATGAAATATTGTTGGTTTTCTCTTAATAGTCGTGTAAAGATTGCATTTTTGTATTATGAATGTTAACTTTGTTACATTAAAAACAATTTGTCGCAACTTTCTTCTTTTGGTAATGTTTTGATTTAATAAAAATATCGCTGCATCGAGCGTCCGAAATTGAGATGCAAAATTGAACAAATCTTTTAGTTAAATAAAATGAACAAATCTTAGTTCAAAAAAAAAAAAAAAAAAAAAAAAATGAACAAATCTTTTAGTAAAAAAAATGAACAAATCTTTTAGTAAAAAAAATGAACAAATCTTTTAGTAAAAAAAATGAACAAATCTTTTAGTAAAAAAAATGAACAAATCTTTTAGTAAAAAAAAAATGAACAAATCTTTTAGTAAAAAAAAAATGAACAAATCTTTTAGTAAAAAACAAATGAACAAATCTTTTAGTAAAAAACAAATGAACAAATCTTTTAGTAAAAAACAAATGAACAAATCTTTTAGTAAAATAAAAATGAACAAATCTTTTAGTAAAATAAAAATGAACAAATCTTTTAGTAAAATAAAAATGAACAAATCTTTTAGTAAAAAAAAAATGAACAAATCTTTTAGTAAAATAAAAATGAACAAATCTTTTAGTAAAATAAAAATGAACAAATCTTTTAGTAAAATAAAAATGAACAAATCTTTTAGTAAAAAAAAATGAACAAATCTTTTAGTAAAATAAAAATGAACAAATCTTTTAGTAAAAATAAAAATGAAATCTTTTAGTAAAAAAAAAAATGAACAAATCTTTTAGTAAAATAAAAATGAACAAATCTTTTAGTAAAAAAAAAAATGAACAAATCTTTTAGTAAAAAAAAAATGAACAAATCTTTTAGTAAAAAAAATGAACAAATCTTTTAGTAAAAAAAATGAACAAATCTTTTAGTAAAAAAAAAAAATGAACAAATCTTTTAGTAAAAAAAAAAAAATGAAATCTTTTAGTAAAAAAAAAAATGAACAAATCTTTTAGTAAAAAAAAAATGAACAAATCTTTTAGTAAAAAAAAAAATGAACAAATCTTTTAGTAAAAAAAAAATGAACAAATCTTTTAGCAAAAAAAAAAAAATGAACAAATCTTTTAGTAAAAAAAAAAAAATGAACAAATCTTTTAGTAAAAAAAAAAAAATGAACAAATCTTTTAGTAAAAAAAAAATGAACAAATCTTTTAGTAAAAAAAAAATGAACAAATCTTTTAGTAAAAAAAAATGAACAAATCTTTTAGTAAAAAAAAATGAACAAATCTTTTAGTAAAAAAAAATGAACAAATCTTTTAGTAAAAAAAAATGAACAAATCTTTTAGTGAAAAAAAAAAATGAACAAATCTTTTAGTAAAAAAAAAAAATGAACAAATCTTTTAGTAAAAAAAAATGAACAAATCTTTTAGTAAAAAAAAATGAACAAATCTTTTAGTAAAAAAAAATGAACAAATCTTTTAGTAAAAAAAAATGAACAAATCTTTTAGTAAAAAAAAAATGAACAAATCTTTTAGTAAAAAAAAATTAACAAATTTTAGTAAAAAAAAATTAACAAATCTTTTAGTAAAAAAAAAAAAAATGAACAAATCTTTTAGTAAAAAAAAATTAACAAATTTTTTAGTAATAAAAAAAAAATGAACAAATCTTTTAGTAATAAAAAAAAAAAGTTCTCTCCCTCTGCACAGTGAACGATTGCAAAACAACGCCAGAAATCCAGTAATCCACCCAATAAATTGCACATGAACATTGGGTTAACTTAACGGGGGGGGGGGGGTAATTTTTTTTTTTTTTCACGTGTACGAGTGGTATACCCCCCCCCACACACACACACACACACAACTTATCAATGAACATTACTTACCAGATTATTAATATATAAAAAAGTCAATATTGAAATATATTGAGTGCGCAAAAACTACGGATTACAGAGCTGAAGTCACTTTATCTAAGGGAGATAACTAGCATTTACTCAGAAAATATTTTATTGCAGATAATTTAGAGGATGCTGAAATGATCAGCAGAACAAGGAAACAAATTTCGGTATTTTTTACGACCTGCCCCAGATTAAAAATGGAAGTTTTAAGAAATTTGGGTTAATTTTTCCGACGTGCCCCAGCGTATACGCCCCAACCTCCCCATGTAAAGAACGGCTTTCGGAATAAACACTCCTCAACCTCGAAAGCCGTTCTTAATATGGGGTGGTTGGGGTGTTTATACTACGCTGGGGTAGGTGTATCAGAAAGTGGGCATTAAAAATAAAGAACTTTAATTCAACTTACTATTTTTCGAAGCTTATAACTACTTGAAAAATGTAATTCAAACCCTACAAAGACCAAATTAAAAAAAAAAATAACAGGTTTAATAGCAAATTATGCAATATTTGTTTTTTAAAAGCGGTTTTCTTTAATGTATATATAAAGAAAAATCAATATTTTGAATTGCTTATATATATATATATACACTTGTGCCCGATATTATTCATACCCCTCGGATCTTTGAGATTTCTATAAGAATATTGCTCAAACCAGAAGGTAGACAATATTAAAGGGATTTCAGACAATAAATCAAGCATAGGCATTTAATTTAAACTCAACAAATAAATAAATTATGCAAGTTTGAAACAGTATACAAAGAAAAACAATAATGGCACTAGTTCAAAATTATTCATACCTCTCTTACTAATAGTCAATAGCATGCCCTTTATTCTTAATAACTGCCTGTAACCGTTTTGGATATTTATCAACAAGGTTTTTACAAGCATCACCACTGATTTTTGACCATTCTTCAATGCAGTAGTTCTCCAAATCCCTCAAATTTCTAGGTTTCCGCTTTTTAACCTCAGTTTTCAATATGTGCCAGAGGTTTTCGATAGGGTTCAGGTCGGGACTCTGGCAAGGCCATTCCAAAACATTAATTTGATTATCCTCAAACCATTTCTTGACTATTTTGGCAGTATGTTTTGGATCATTATCCTGTTGAAGGACCCAGTTTGGTCCTAAATGGAGATTCTCCGCATCCTGTCTAATGTTTTTCTGGAGTATCTCCAAATATTGCTCCTTCTTCATGGTTCCATCTATCTTGACCAAACTACCTGGACCACTAGCCGAAAAGGAGCCCCAAAAAATTAGGCTACCACCACCATGTTTCACCGTGGGTATGGTGTTCTTTGGGTTGTAAGCTTCTCCTTTCTTCCTCCAAACGTAAGAAGCATCCATATGGCCAAACAATTCAATTTTTGTTTCGTCAGTCCACAAAATACTTGAGAAAACGGACTCTGGAGAATTCACATGGGTCCTAGCAAACTTTAGACGTGCTGCAAGGTGTTTTCCGGTGTGCAATGGAGTCCTTCTTGGTCTTCTTCCTTTCAGACCATTTTCATGCAGAGTCCTTTGCAATGTTTGCCTTGATATTTTTATGCCAGAAGACTCCAGATTTTCTAAAATGTCCTTAGTAGTGGTGGTTGGATTTGCATTAACACTTCTTACAATATTCCTGGTGGCTCTAGCAGACAGTTTCCTTTTCCTTCCTCTACCAATCAAGTTGTTTGTTGTGTGGTGGCTCTGGAATTTTTTGATGATGCTCTGTACTGTTGCTGTAGGGACCTCAAATTTCTTGGAAATTGACTTGTAACCTAAACCATCCTTATGTGAATTCGCAATTTTAGTCCTAAGATCATTACTAAGCTCTTTTTTCTTCCCCATTCTAATAATTTTTATTCTTTTATTGGTTTTCAGTTGATATCATTTTAATTTCTGAAAAATGCAAAAAACTAAATGAAATTAACCAAAGGTTGTATAAAAGCATTCAAAATAAGAATCAAACAGGAAACAAACAGTCAGAAACTCGATTAATACTGAAAAAATAAGGGGGTATGATTATTTTTGAACATTGCAGATTTTATAAATAGCTGTATATTTCTTTTATTACAAGTATCCCGAGATTTTAAAATGACGAAAATGATCAGAAGAGGTTTATTAAGAATATGTATCAATATGGACGTAAACAATAAATTCTTACAAAGTTACACATAATAAACTCAATTTTCAAGGTGGGGTATGAATAATATCGGGCACAAGTGTATATATATATAAGCAATTCAAAATATTGATTTTTGTGCATTTAACGAACTAGACGTAGCTCAGCATTTACTCGGCTTTGTCCAACGCATGACGTCAACAGCCGGATAAAACCGAGCGTTGGCGATTAAGCAGACAAGAATTTTGCTATCAATTGGAAGAGTGTCACAACTCAAGAAACGCTTATTTGAAGAGAGTTAAAAAAAAATTTTGTTTTAAAAAGATAACTGACGAAATAATAATGAATATTACAAACTTTGCGGACCAGCTCCAGACCCCAGAGGCTGCACTAAACTTTTGCCAGCAATAGAAATTGTTGGCAGAAGAGAAAAGGTGTTTACATTTTGGCCAGGATTGTGTACTTGCAAAGAGAACAAGCCTTTCCGACAGTTACGGTTGGAGGTGTAGAAGTGTAACATGTCGATGGACCTCCATTAGAATTGGGACCTTCTCAAAATCCCGACTAACCATCGCATGTATAATAAAAATAATATACTTATGGGCGTTCGAGATGGCATCTACAAAAAATCTCCATCGCGAATGTGGGTTACGTTCTTGCCACACAATTGTGGATTGGAAAATTTTCCTGCGTGATATATGCAGGGACTATTTTCTGAGGAATCCCCGGAGATTGGAGGCCCAGGCCATACGGTAGAAATCGACGAGTTCGTTTTTAACCGCAGAAAACACAATGTCGGCAGACTTCTGACACCAGTCTGGGTTTTCGGTGGATACGACCCCGCCGAAAAGGAGGGTTTCTTGGTCACTGTAGCAAATAGGAACGCCGAAACCCTCGTTCCACTAATAAAAAAAATTAAAAAAAAAAGAAGTCCTTGTTTCTGTCAAAAAAAAGGTACAAATAATCCTTGTTCCTGCCCCCCAACCCAAGTGCTTTTTATTGCCCTTTTTTAGGCTTTTTCCATTTGACAAAGAGTTGCAAAAAAAAAAAAAAAAAAAAAAAAAAAATTAACTTTTAAGACATAGACAATGTTTTTTTATGTTAAAAATTGAAAAAGAAAAATAGTTCAGACAAAAAAAAAAAAGTTTCCTATTATTTAACAATAAAAAACTTGTTTTATATGTATTTATTTTGAAAACAGAAAACAATTTCAAACGATAATAAAAAAAAAAAAACAAATGAATGGTAGATTTTTGCTTTTTACTTATTTAATTTTTTTTATGTTTCTACAATTTCATTGTACAGTTATTTTGTTGTAGTGTTGTTTTTATTTTATCGCCAACGCTCGGTTTTATCCGGCTGTTGACGTCATGCGCCGGACAAAGCCGAGCAAATGCTGAGTTACGTCTGGTTCGTTAAATGCACAAGTACCACAGACAGCTTTAATAGTTTATTTTGGAAGTATATTCCATACAGAAAATAAACAACACACTTTAAAAAGAGAAATTACGAGTTCTTTATATTTTATTCGCAGTTTTCTGTTAGGGGTGTCAAAATTTCCTCCAAATTTCTGATACACCTAACGCTGGGGCAGGTCGTAAAAAAAATAAAAATAAAAAATAAAAATAAAAAAATACCGAAATATCCAACAAACGAGTCTAACTAAAAACGGTACTAGTGCACTTATTGATCCGTGCTTTTTGTGTTGAAATAACATTATTTAAAAAGCCGTTCTTAACATGGCGAGGGGAGGGTGTTTTGTAACTATTCCATACTTTAACCTTACAATTGAATAAAAAAAAACTTTGATTAAACTTGGAAATACGATTTTAAAAAATAGTGCAGATCAGTAAGTGCACTAACACCATAAAAACAAAACAATTGAATAAAAAGTTGGTACTCGTGCAGAGAGTGATCCGTGCTGAAATAACGTTATTTAAAAAGCCATTCTTAACATGGGGAGGGGAGGGTGTTTTGTACCTATTCTGTACTTTAACCTTACAATTGAATAAAAAAAAAAAAAAACAGGTAAATGTTACCACAGAACACCGACCACTCTAATTTGGTTTTTGAGGGGTATTCGAGGTCGCTGACAACGAATCTGATAATTAAATCCGCCGCAAATTTACACAGAAAAATGAACCACATTTTGTTTTTGAAAACTTTCTTGTTATTTTAAATGTCTGCTAAAAAAATTCTTCCGCAATGTGACAAGTCAGTTAACTACGCGCGTCCATGCGCGAACGCATCATGTAAGAATAGTATAAACGATGGCGGTGAGTTGGCACAACATAGTGCGATGGTTCAAACGGTAAATTTGCGACGGGTTTGAATATCAGATTCGTTGTCAGCGACCCCCCCCCCAAAAAAAAATAATTTATTGGTCGGTGTTCTGTTGTAGTTAAAGTAAACATTTACCCATTAATTTTTTCCTGCAGGTAGCCATGGATCTCAACGCCCAAGGAGTACAGCGACCTCGAATATCCCCTAAAAAAAAAAAAAATAAATAAAAAATAAATAAAAAAAAATAAAATTAGAATGATCGGTGTTCTGTTCTAGCGGTAAGGTAACATTTACCAAAAAACAAAACTTTAATTAAACTTGGAAATACGATTTAAAAAATAGCGCGGATCAATCACTCTCAAAACGACAATTAAGAAAGTTGGTGCTAGTGCACTTACTGATCCGCGCTATTTTTTCAATCATATTTCAAAGTTTAAAGGTTTTTTTGGGGTTTTTTTTTTATTCAATTGTAAGGTTAAAGTATAGAATAGGTATAAAACATGGGTTTGTATTACTGTACACATAGATTCGAAAAAGTTGTCAAAAAACAAATATATAACAAATAAATGTTATCAAAGGCAAGATAAGTTACTTTTCTGCCAAACTGGATATATTTTTTGTGTTTTTATTCAATGTAACATTTATTCAGCTCGAAAAACAGTGTTTACCGATGTATTCGAAAATTCAAGATGGCGTCTCACACCCTCTTTAACACGGTAAGTATGGAAAAAGGTGTTATAAATAAAAAAAACTATACAAAATACTATTAAAAACCCGCCGAATATATGTCAACCTATGTCACGGTAACATATATTGAGCGAGTTTTTAACAGTATTTTACCCGGTTTTTTATTTATAACATCTTTTCCCACACTTACCGTGTTAAAGAGAGAATAAGACGCCATCTTGAATGTTCCAATACATCGGTAAACACTGTATGTTTTTCGAGCTGAATAAACATGTTACATTGATTAAAAACACGAAAAATATATCCAGTTAGGTAGAAAAGTAACTTATCTTGCCTTTGATAACATTTATTTGTTATATATTTGATTTTTGATAACTTTTTCGAATCTATGTGTACAGTAATACAAACCCGACGTTTTAAAGTCTTGCAACGAAATGTCGACGTTGCTTACAAGCAGCCTTTCCTTGTAAAAGATGGTCGCAGGTCGAAGTGTACTTTGTTTAAAAGACAAACTACTACTACAGTAGAGAGAGCGGCTACCCCTTTTTTCTACTTCGAAGAAGTTGTCAAAAAACAAATATATAACAAATAAATGTTATCACTTGTAAGGAATTAGGCACTCAGGTTCTTTGATTAACGGACCGGACCACCACCACCGGCCGCGTTGGTCACAGCTAGCAGCAGCAGCACTCCTTTCTTCCCCACCGGCCTACCCTCGGCAAGTCAACCAATTCAAAATTCTTACAGAATGGCTTTTTAAATAACGTTATTATTTCAGCACGGATCAGTAAGTGCACTGCAAAACTGCATTAGTACCAGTAAGTTTTTTTGTTTTTTTTAGAAGGGAATATTGGTACTACTACAAGTTTATCGCCGAAAATGGGGACACCATTTTTTTCGGGCAACTGTCGTCAGAATCAGAGGGAGAAGTCAGTATTTTAAACTATGACCGAAGCATGAAATAAATTACAAAAAATTAAAATATGATTACTTCCAGAAAGAACTAATTACTACGCGCCCCAGCGTAGTATAAACACCCCAACCTCCCCTTGTTAAGTACTTTCGAAGTTGGATGTTTATTCCGAAAATCATTCTTAACATGGAGAGGTTGGGGGTGTTTATACTACGCAGGGGCACGTAGTGATTAGTTTTTTCCAGAAGTATGGGGATGGAGAGGGTGTTTATTCCGAAAGCCGGTCTTAAAATGGGGAGGTTGGAGTGTTTATAATACGATGGATGGGACACGTCGTAAAAATTTACCATTAAGTTTTTAATCGATGAGATTAATATGAAAAAAAGTGTAAATTGTGGAATTTAGAGAGGGGGGGGGGGGTTCCTAAACGTCTGCCCAGTGCACTTGTTTATTTTAAAACTGGTTAACATTAATCAGAAGGGACTTTTCCAACGCATTCACCGTGAAGCAAGTAAAAACAGGAATTTACAAAAAAAAACGTGAAACTTGAAAATCACTAATCTGAAAAATATAAACTTTTGGATTAGAAAGGGGGAGACGAGAAATTATTTTACTCATATTGAACTTCAAATAAAAAATAAAATATAACCAATATTACCTGTTTAACCTCTCCCATACTTGGCTCAAAAGCATATGAAACCATACCAGCATTTTCCACTACATAACCGCATTCGGCACAAACTAATTGCTCATCAGTCCCATGATAGTCGCGCATTATGGCTTTCTCGCCACATAATGGACATACTAAATCCATTATGTTTTGTCTCGACTTATTTTTTTTATTCTTGTATTCACTATAGACTCAAAGAGAAGTACTCTGGCTTTCAACTTTGAATTAAACGCAAGAGGTCAATCCCGGAAGTACACAAGGGAGATAATTGTACAAATTATAACTATCAGGTGGAGATAACTGGACAAACTATAATTATCTCTCTTTCTACTGGAATCTTTAATATTCGGAGATTACTAACAAATAGTAAACAATTTGTACTTTTTTTTTTACGAGGATACCCAGCATAGTATAAACACCCCCACCCTTCCCATGTTAAGAACAGCTTTCGAAATAACCCCCAACCTCGAAAGCCGTTCTTAACATGGGGAGGTTGGGGGTGTTTATGTTTCCAAAGCTTTATTTAACTGAATTTTACAATGACAAATGTGGCAGGTGACCAGGAATGCATGTTAATAAAATTTAAAAAATTTTTTAAAAAACGAAGTATTCAAATAAGAAAATGAAGAAAAAGCAAATGGCCAGATTATGTGAGAGGAGATATGCAAATAAAGAGACAGTTACTTTAATAAGACTGGTTTATGAGTCCTGCTAGATCGGCAGAGAGGCAGCTCACCACCAGAAGAGACAGAAGTCTCAGACTTTAAGGAAATATGAACCTTGGGACTTGCACCAGGCAAAGATGGCAGATTTTCGGGGTCCATGTCTCCAGCAGAATCCTGTTTTTGATCTGGGTCCACATTCCCAGTAAAATCTTAAGGTCGATCTAGGTCTATGTTCTCAGGAGAAACCTGAGGTCGATCTGGGCATGGATTTTCACCAGGATCCTGAGATTGTAGAAAACAAGCCAAATGTCTCAACGCTGCTAAATCCTCTCGACCATCACGATGTTGAATTCTCGCATGTGTAGGCTTGGCTTCAAGGAGTTCCACTACCTCAATAATAGGGCCATACTTGCTCCTGCCACAAAATCATTTTAATAACACTTTTCTAGGTTCACAGAGCCACACAGGCAATGCAGTGCCAGTGGAAGAGTGCCTTTCAAAATTGAACAACCGTTCGTGAGGGGTGGCATTATTGGTTGTGCATAGTAAAGAGTGAATAGCATGTAAAACATTCTGTAGAACGTCATGCCAAGCGTTAATGGGTAACCGTTGACATTCCAAAGCTAATAAGATAGTGTTCCATATAATTCCATTATAGCGTTCACATTGGCTGTTATAAACAGTAGGCTTACTGGATCCAAGTCGGAGCAGAAATTGCTTGAATTCTCCCAACATAAACAAAGTTCTCCGATTGGAATGAATAACTGAGAGATGTCTGAAGATAAAGAAAATAGTCATCAGGCACTGTATCGTGATTTGAGAAGAGCAATCACGACAAGGGAAAGCGAAAGGAAATCGACTATATTCGTTAACAGTATGTAATGGCAACCTGACAAGGATACCGGAAGAAGTCCTTTGTAATCAACAGAGAGACATTGAAATGGGGCAGCAGAATGGATAAGAATATGATCAGGAGAATTAAGGAATTGGGGTTTTATTTTAGTACAAATAGGACATTCAGAAGTCACGCGCTGCACTTCATCGATTGAAAGTGGCATATTTTATGACCTTACAAAATGCCAAAAGCATTGTACTCCAAGAATTATGAAGTGATTTTAGTTTCTCCAAGAAAGAAATAGCAATGTCACATGTTCACGATAACATATCAGCAACAACATTTTCATTCCTAGGACAGTGTCTTATATCATATGGAAAAAAGGAAGAAGTTCGATTTTCCACCGTATAATTTTATCGTTTTTAATTTTTCCGCGATTAGCAGGTTTAAATTAGGGAGTATCGGGAAGTCAATGTCTTTATACTCAAAACCGTTGAATGTAATATTCTCAGTGCAATATTCAGATAGTTTGAGAGAAAGGGCGGATGATACCATAGACATTACAGAGTCTCGTTTCTGAGTAGGTGGGTTCAAGATTTTAACAAGACTAGCACTAATAAAATTATTGGAGCTGCCTGTGTTTATAAGCGTGGTAAGTGGTTTACCTTTTACTGTTACCATTTTAGTAACAGGAGAATTATCAACATTGTTAGCATGGGCTACAATAGACAAAGTAGAATGTGAAGGCATCAGTTTTGTAGAATGGCATACTTTGGCAAAATGACCGAGTTTGCCATAATTATGACATATTTTATTGCGAGCAGGACAATGGTGACAATCATCCTTAAAGTGACGTTACCCTCCACAATTGTAGCATCTATCATGAGTGAGAAAGGCAGTAGACAGTACAGAATCAAGCTCCATACGAGAATTAGTGGAATCAGGGAGTACATTTTAGTCATAGTAGCAGTGACAGCATTGGTAGAATCATTTTGAGTTGGAGTAGCAGCGGCAGCAGGTTCAGTTTGAAAGAGGTATGACTCCGTACAAAAATGAGCTTGTTCTAATGCCCTAGCACATTGAGTAGCCTCCTTGAGGTCCAAATTTTCAAGAAGTTTGACACGTATTATGGAAGACCATAAGCCACATATAAAGGCACCACAGACAAATTCACTCCTGTAGGTAGCAGCAGTAACATCTTTGAAGCAACAGTCAGTAACAAGATGATTCAAAGCCTGAAGGTACTGATCTAAGAACTCACTGTATATAATGGAAAATGAAAAAAAAAAAAAAAAAAAAAAAAACTGGCAGTGTTAAACCATCCCTTGTCGATACAATGCACGAAAGTCTTTTTTCCTTTCTTCTCTAAACTTACAACAAATCCTCGTGTAGTCGATATTATCTTCCACCGTTCACTCTCATTCTAAGCTATCCAACAAAAAAAAAAACTCAACTCAACTCCTGCTTTAGAATTCTTCCCATTTAATAGTTATCAAATGTGTACATATGCAAATTAATGGCATACGTTCACCAATGAGCGGCCTACAAAATTATGCTTGTCTTTTCTTTTCTACATTTTCTGCTGGGATTTTACGGACTAAGCAAACACAAGGTCGTTTGCGAGATTGATTTCTATTGCAGGGGGCTTGTCGTAAAAAGATTTTAGTAGTTACTTTCACAAGAAACACTCGTCTAGCTGAAAACACTATCAATAATTCCCCCCACTCTTTATCTGTGCCTAAACCTAAACGTAGATTCCATGAACAAAGCTTCTTTCTTAGAACTGCACGCCTGTGGAATTGTCTTCCGTTTTCCTGCTTTCCGGCTGACTACAATATGGTTACGTTCAAGTCTAACGTAAATAAGTTCTTGATGAGCCGTTCCATATAAGTTATCAAATTTACCGAATTTTCATTACTAATGATTACTATATTGTCCAATTTATACTGTACACTCTTTAACTCTTATCCTTGAGTGGCCTCTTGGCCTTGATAATGTGGTGATTCCTGTGTAAAAAAACAAAAAACAAAAAAAACCCTCGATAGCAGAAATGTTTAGATAAAGAACTTCAAATTTTTCTTGATTTAAATGCTCGATGGCAGATAAATAGTAATTAAACTTTCAGTACCATAGTTTCCAAAGTTTGCATGCCTGAGGGTCTGCAGAAGATATGTCGAATATGTCCAGTCGAATAATTTTATCCATGAGATAAAATTAGGTTGAAAAAAAAAAAAAAATCAGTTGAATGAATTGTAATGTAATGAAGATGCAAACAGAAAGATCTTTTTCTAAAGCTCTATACAAGTGAATTTTATAACAACAAATGTGGTAAGTGTAATCACTCTCGCAAACGATCTCGTGTTTTCTTAGCCTATGAAATGACAGCAGAAAATATAGAATAGAAGAAAACAAGCATAATTTTGTAGGTCGCTCATTGGTGAACGCATGCCATTAATTTGCATATGTACACAGTTTGTAACTGTTAAAAGGGACGAATTCTAAAGGTTGAGTTGAGATTTTTGTTTGACAGTTGAGAGCAAGGACGAACGGACGGGGATAATATCGAATACACGATGAGTTATTGCAACTTGAGGAAAGAAAGGTAAAAAAACTTTTCTGGGTTGTATCGACAAGAGGGCGTTTTTGACACTGCCGTTTTTCTTTCTTTCTTTTTTTTTTTTTTTTTTGTTGTTGTTGTTTTGTTCCCTTTCCAGTCGCTAGGAATGTATGTTAATAAAATAAAATAAAAGTATTCAAATAAGAAAATAAAGAAAAAGCAAACGGCAAGATTACGTGAGAGGAGATATGCAAATAAAGAGAAAGTCACTTCAATAAGAAAGTTATTATAAGAAAATTATAACAACCTGAAATCGTAAAAATCGGCCAGTCATCTCATAAGATGTGTAGCAATAACATACTAAATTTTCAAGAGTCTATTACAATTTTAAATGCCTGTACAAAAAAAAAAAAAAAAAAGTCTGGAAACTTATTTAAAGCACCACCATACTACTTCTTTTCATAACCTACATAAAGTTTACTGTTTATCTATAATGTCTTGTAACGATGTTCCTTTAATGTGTTGGAAAACCCTGAAATCCGGCAGAAACTTTTAAACTTTTTAAACAATGTTTGGAAGTGAATTTTATTTTAAATAAAATAAAAACATAACAGCAAGTAAATTACATTTTATTGTTAATCAGTAACAAGGGACCGAAGAGGTTTAACACGGGGTCATTAATGGAGGAAGGAAAGCTCCAATCGAAAAAAAAAACAAACCTGGACTCGATTCTCAGCAACACTCTCCGCTCTAACCAGGTTCCATCCGGTTCTCGAGAACTCAACCGCTCGATTCTCTCAAACATCTTAACTCCCGGCCTTATATTATCTCATTTATGCAAATTAATGCGCAATTGAACCTGCTGATTCGTCGCTTTCTCGTCTCCCATCGCTCAGGCTTCAAGTTTGCACATGCAGCCGTGCAGCCCACCTCTGTGACTACATTCACACTCAATTTTCACTATAAAAGCGTTCTCCTGAAATTATTTTTAATAGGTTCGTAGAACGGCTAGAACCAAAAGAAAAGATCAGAGTTAATCCGTTAAAACTAATGTCTTATAAACAAAACAAGAAGAGTCGTTAGATGATTTTGTAAACAGATGTAGACAATTTGCACAGAAATGTTCGTTATCTGATTTTAAACAACAGTGAATAATTGAACTTATTATCATCAGCACTGCAATTCCAGATTTCCAAAAAAGAGTTGTTAAGAAAAGACAATACTTTAACATTGGAAGAAACTGTTCGTATCAGCAAAACATAGTAAGCTTCTAACATGCACTTAAGACAATTGAGGGTCATGCTGAACAATAACGAGGATATAAGCACCACCATTCAAGCTATTAAAATGCCAAAACGTTCTAGGAATTGTAGTAGAAGCTATGAATTTCCTCATAAAGTTTTCCCAGCATTTGGATCCAGATGCAGCACATGTGGGAAAGTTAACCAACTGCACAACAGTTTGCTTATCAAGCAAACCAAAACCAAGACAAAGGTCAAGGTCACGAAATAGAGACCATAAAAATCAAAGTCAAAACATCAACCATAATATCAGAAGAACCAGTCCAAGAAAAGGCAAACTCATCATCATCATCATCATCATCATCATCATGCAGTCCGTCAGTCTTGACGATGACTAGTCGGGGCCTCAGTGCTTTATCCTTCAGTGTTGGCATAGTCCTCTTTCTGTGTGAAACATCCGGTCACAGGCACTGCATATGTGGGTGGCAGGGTTGTGTCGTCTTTAGTGTCTCAGCTCTAAGGCTTCAATCTTTCTCTCTATTTCTTTCTTTCCTTTGTGGAGATTGTTCTGCCAACCACTCCTTTCTTTGGCTTGTTCCTCCCAACTTTCGACATTGATGTTCATTGCCTTCAGGTGCCGCTTTGTTACATCTTTGTAGCGAAGCTTCTGACCTCCTATCTTGCAGGTTCCATTTTCCAGTTCCCCATAGAAGATCATCTTTGGAATTCGGTTTTCTTCCATTCTAGTAATGTGCCTGGTCCATCGTAGTTGCATAGTAGCAAGGGTAGCTTCCACACTATTTAGGTTTGCTCTCCTGAGAACTTCCGTGTTTGGTATAAAATCACTCCATTTGATCTTCATGATCCTTCTCAGGTGTCTCTGTTGGATGGCTTCCAATCTTCTTACATGTTCTCTATACAGAGTGTAGGTCTCTGCTGAGTACAGCAGGGCTGGCAGGACGATGGTTTTGTAGACTCTGCACTTCGTCTCTAGCCGGATACCAGCCCTTGTCCAGAGCCTCTTTTCTAGCTTGCCAAAGGAGGCACATGCGCTTTGAATTCGGCAGCTTATTTCTTTGTCAGCACGGTTATCAGTGCTTAGAGTGCTTCCAAGGTATTTGAAGTTTTCAACAACTTTTAGCACCTTGTCGTTGATTATTATTATAAGCTCTTGTGGGTTGTTGTTATCTGGTGAAGGCTGATACATCACTTCAGTCTTCTCTATGTTGATTTGTGGGCCTATCTTCCTGGCTGTTTGAGAGAAGGTATCAACTATCCTTTGCATCTGAGCTTGATTGTGAGCTATCAGAGCAGTGTGTGGAAACAGTTGTTCTGTTATCAGTTCCTTCCTTGTCTTGGTCTTGGCCTTCAGTCTTGCAAGGTTGAACAGTTTTCCATCAGAGCGTGTGTGGATGAAGACACCTTTGATGCTTTGAAGAAGCAGCATTAGGACGGCTGTCAGAAGTAGGGTGAATCATGTTGGGGCAAGTACACACGCTTGTTTGGTGCAGTGGTTTACTTCCAACAGTTCACTTTCTAGATTCTCTACTACAACTCTCCCTTTTGTTCCTTCGTGAAATTGTTTGATAATTCCCACAAAGTGATCGGGGCATCCAAACACTTTAAGGACCTTCCACAGCATTTTTCGATCAACTGTATCAAATGCTTTATGAAAGTCTACAAAGACTATGTAGAGCTCCCAATACTGTTCAATAGCTTTTTCTTGAATCTACCGTAAGCTGAAGATCATATCTATTGTAGATCTTTCATGCCTGAATCCACACTATGATTCGGTTAGGACCCTTTCCGCCAGTCTGGCTAGCCGTGCTTGAACCACTTTAGCCATTATTTTCCCGGCAATAGTCAGCAAAGATATACCTCGGTAATTGCTGCAGTCTTTGTGATCACCTTTGTTTTTGTAGATTGGGATGATCATGACATGTTTGAATTCTTGTGGCAGCATTTCTTGTTGCCAGCATTTTGCTATTAGTTGGTAAAGTTTTCTCATGAGTTGTTCTCCACCGAACGTGTATACTTCAGCTGGTATGCCGTCAATTCCTGGAGATTTCTTCATTTTAGTTTTGTCAATTGCTTTTCTTACTTCCCCAAGAGTTGGTGTGTCATTCAGGTCCATCTGCTGGAGGAAGACTATTATGTGGCTTAAGATCTCCTCATCCGTATTGGATTGTACATTTAGTAGGGTTCTGAAGTACTCTTGCCATCTTTGAATTATCTGTTTTGGTTGGGTCAGTATGGTGTTTCCATCTTCTGATAAGAGGGTGTTAGTCATCTGGGCTCTAGGGCCATACACTTCCTTCAGTGATCTGAAGAAACCTGCAGAATTGTTTTCCTTCGCTTGCCTCTGCATATCTTCAGCCTTTTTTCAGCCACCAGGTGTTTTCCATTTCTCTTAGTTTTTTTCTGGACTTCTGCCCTCACTTGTTTCAGCTTCTTCTGGTTTCCTCTAGTCGGGTTGCTTAGCTTTGATTTTAATGCTTTGTTTCTTTCATTTATTACATCTCTAATCTCTTGGTCATTCTCATTGAACCAGTCCGCATTCCACTTTTTTGTGTAACCAAGTACCTCAGCTGCAGCAGAGAATACAGGCCTGCTTAGCAAGTCCCACATTTGTTCTGGTGAATCAGAATCATCAGTGGTTTGTTCTAATGCTGAGTTGATTGCAAGTTGTAGTCTATCTTGCCGTTTTCTATCTCCGAGCTTTGATGTGTTTAGCCTTCTCTTGCGCTTCGTTGTTGCCCTGCTGTACACAGATTTTATGGAGAACTTGAAGATAGTCTTGATTAGGTAGTGGTCTGTTTGGCAATCTGGTCCTCACATAGCTCTTGTGTTCTTGGCATCTTTGAGGTCCTTCCTTCTTGTGATAACATAGTCCAGGAGATGACATCTCTTTGACCTGGGATGTTCCCAGGAGTAGTAATGGTTATCCGAATGTTGGAAGTAAGTGTTCATAATTGCCAGTTCAAACTCTGTGCACAAACAGAGCAGCAGTTCTGCATTTGAATTGAGATTTCCCTTTCCAAACTTTCTGAGAACAGGGCTCCATGTATTGTAGTCATGGCCCACTCTAGCATTGAAGCCACCAAGGAGAACTAGCTTATCCGCTGCAGGGACGTTTGCTATGTTGTCTTTCAGCTGAGAGTAAAAGGCCTCCTTTTCCTCGTCTGGGTAGGTCATTGTCGGTACATAGACGTTGATGATGGTTATGTTATGGTTATGGGATGTGGTGATTCACAGTGTCATTATTCCTTCAGAGACTCCTCTGGGGCTCTCTGCGAGTCCACTAGCTAGGTCATTTCTGATCGCAAAAGCGACTCCAGCTCTTTTTGGTTGATCTACAGAACAGCCTTCCAGAAATAGGTTCTTCTTGCTTCTCTCAGTTGCCCCCCCCCACTGAGTCTTGTCTCCTGCAATGCAGCTATGTCGATATTTGTATTTTCAAGCTCCAGATCTATGAGTGCTGTTCTTCTATGTGATCTGTCACCCAAGTCCGTATCGAGCATGGTTCTGACTTTCCATGTAGCGATGGTTAAGTCTTGAGTGTTGTTATTTCTTGTTCTGTTGTTACCGCTGGATTGGAGATCCACTGCCCACGGTTTGACAGTCAGATGGTCTTTGGATGAGCTTTGTTTACCTTGCCTTTTATAGAGGCGTCCCCTTCCAGGGAAAGTAGTGCTATCTCTGAACAGGGCTGCTTGGTCATCAATGCAGCTGCCTCAGGGTATCGTCATCCATTCGGTACACCTGCAACCTTCACACACAGCCGCCTATGCACAGAGGTTGGACTAGTGGCTCCCAACTCTCACACCTACCACTGTTATCCTCATTCCATCGCCACAGGACTTCCCACCTTGGCTCCTAAGTTGCTTGTGCAGTTATGGTGTAGTATCTGTTGCGCATCAGATAGACACCCTCTGAACCTCCAATGCTCATGTCCAATGGAGAGAGCCCGCGATGACTGGCAGCAGAGGAGGCTGCAGCTTCTGGCTGAAAGTAATCTCAGTGAGGTTGACAGTCACCCTATCGTGTCCGCTACTATACCTTTTCTTTCTGGATAAGGTTCCATAGCTTTTTAAGGAAAACTGCAAGGCAGCAGTAGGATTTGAAATCAGAGTTCCTATCTCTTAGCCTTTTGCTGTGATAAAGCCCACAAGGCAGTGCTATTTGATTTTGGGGTTGGTTCCCCTAGTCTTCGCCCAACCAAGGGCACCCACAAGACAGTGGGGTAGGGGTTGGTAGTGTGCCAGGGCATGTCCACACATCGGTGGGTCATAACGCATTACCTTTGGGGCCCCCTACTACTCTGAGATCTCCTACAAGTTTAGCCTGGGGCCGCAAGGCACCCAGTTACGATGTGTGGCCAACGTGGAGGCACTGTAGGAGTCTTGATGATGGAGAGGCTATGTACTGGCAGGGAAGACATAGCTGCTCCCTTTTCACCGTGAGGTTAGCCAGCGGTGTTAGTTGAAAACAGGAAGGCATGCAAGCATGAACTTAACACTAACTTGTACCTAATACAATAGACGCATCACATCCCCACGTCGGATCAAGAAACCGAACGCACACACATATCCAAACTAATGCAATATAAAACACACAAAGATTAGATAAAGAATTTGAAATCCTGATATTTAAACGCATCAAAGCATTCTCTATCATCCAGAGAGTTTGTTAATGTAAACATAAAATGGCGACATAAAAGAGGAATCCATAGGTTATGTATATAGCATAATCACGTTTGACACACCAGTTCCCGTCAAATCACTGAAGTTACGCAACGATGAGCCTGGCCAGTAACAGGTGGGTGACCATTTGGAACTCCCAGGTGCTGTATGTGCTCTCCCCTTATCTCGGCATTGTTTCCAGTCGTCTTGGATTGCTCCTTGCCACTGGGCTCAAACAGTGCCAATTCAGGAGAGGTGTTGCTGGTGATTGCGCAACCCTTGTCACACAATTACACGCGCAGCTGCCCTTACAGGGAGTATCCTTTGTCTTTCAAGACTGAACGGAGGCATTGATCGATCCATAGGTTTTGATTAAAAATTGACACAGAAGCCCAAGGAAACACATTATCACTTGCTATATTTTAGTGATGGGACGATTCCAATATTTTCCCAATTCCAATACAATTACTGATTTCGTGCTAAATTTCAGATTCCGATACAATTACAGATTCCGATTCTTTATAAATCTTTAAATATTTAACTATAGAATTGTTATTTCTCCAAATTCCATAAAAACACATGTCAATTTATGCATATATTTTCTTAAATGTCAAAATACACTTGTGGCGGATGATCTATCGATTTTAGCTTTACTGGTAATTTAAAATCAATGAGTATTTATTATCTTATCATTATTACCAGCAATGGAAGATTTTGCTTTAAATAAAATCAAATAAAAAAAGACAATTAAAAGCATCGCTTTGGCATCGGAAAATAGGTGTCAATTTTTCCAATTCCGGTACCGATTCTGATACCTCCAAATCTTCCAATTTTTCTGATTCCCGAGTCTAATTCCGATTAATCGTCCCAACATTACTATATTTCATAGAATGTTCCCAAAGCGATTAGATGCTGATAGTTAAAAAAAAAAAAAAAAAGAAAGAAAATAGACAATAAACTAATAGCATACAATAGCACTCCAATAAAATGTTATGGTATCATCAACATATCATGTAAATATAATGAATCGGACTGGCACAACAGTATTTTTTTTTACATTATAGATGTAGAAGGACCAGTAGTTCTAGGACTACCCTCACTAGAACAGCTCAAATTAATTACCCTTCAATTGCACGGTTAAAAAAGAAGATGCACACCAAACTCCTGCAGTAAAACCAATCAATGCAATTAAAGATCCATGCCAGAGTCTGTGAGACTATCGATCAACAAAGGAATACAACATCACACGAAAAAAAAACGAATTGCTTTAAAAGACAGCATAAAACAGGAAATTGAAAACATGGTCAAGAAATGTTCAATATGCCAAGAAAACTGTTCAACACAAACAAAGGAAACTTTGCAGCCACATGACATCATCAGTAGAGCATGGGACGTTGTTGGCACTGATTTGTTTCACTGTAATGATCAAGAATACCTAAGAATTGCTGATTACTACAAGAAATTCCCAATTATACAGAAAATGAAACAGATTTTCTCTGAACATGACATTCTCACCAGAGTTGTTAGCGACAATGAATCGCCTAGAATTGTATATTCCAGTGAAGCATTCAAGAATTTGCTCAATAATGGCAATTTGATCATGTGGGGGTCGTCAGGCCTTTTTAGGAACTAACTTCCTCCACAAATAAATAAAAATAAAAAGAAGGAGACTTACATGCAAAACAAACGGAGGTTTATTCACAGAAACCAATCATTAACAAATAAAGTATAATTCTCTTTATAATGAGTTCAGAAGTTCTTTTTAAGTGTTCGGATAAAAAAAAGGAGAATGTCTTTTTTTTTTGTTGAACTGTTCATATGCTAAAACATGTTAAGAGAGGCAATAGGTAATGTTCGCCTGTGAAATTGTATGAAGCGCGCGGAGCGGTGAAAATGGAAGAGTGATAGTAACACGCGTGGAACGTTCGAATGAGAATGCAGTTGAGAGAGAGATTTGATGTTTGTGTGTGCTTAAATACTATTTGGACCGGCTCCCAGCGAGCTTAAAAAGAAAAGTTTAGAAAAATGTCCTTGGAGAAATCCCATTGGACGGAAACATCACGTGGGGTGCTCTGTACTACGTCCGCTTGTTTTGAGTCGATTTAATATATAAGGCCACGCCGGAATTTGCGTGGGAGTTATTTTTTATTTTTCACGCGCCAACATAATCATAATCATACTGCACGCCTAAATTGTATTTATTTTTATAACAATTTTTAATCCGAATCTTAACCGTGTCAACTAGCACAATCACATACAATCATCTCCAAAGTTCCCAAGATCAAATGGTTTTATTAAACAACAAACGCAAACAGTGAAAAGAATGTTAACTAAGGCAAAACAAGCAAGAAGAGAACCTAACTTAGCAATGCTATGCATACGAACGACACCAATCAACCACAAACCTCCAAGCCCAGCTGAACTTTTAAAAAATCACATTATCGTCTCAAACATAATTGTAAAAATTTGTATTTTCGTAGTTTTGATTTGTTTCTTGGGGCTTCACATCTGTTTTCCCCAAATTTATAATATTTTTAAAAAATAAAACTGAATTTAGACCATTGGTGATATTTTAAGTAGAGTAGTTCATAAAATAAATGTGGTATTGTGGTGACTGCTGAAATGAAAGTGATGTACAAGCAATGAGAATGAAACTAACAAGGCTTACTTTTTTCATTTTACTGCAGTAAGTGTTCAGAAATCAAAGGGCCCCTTCTTCAGTTTAACACTTGATCTCTGTATGAGATACATAGATATTCGACTCTTGCATTACAGTTCTCCTTTTCCTTTTAAATGTTTTAATCGTCATATGAACCAGTGCATAATGCTGTTAAGAAGGTCGTATTGGGGTTTTGAATACTATGGGTTTTTTTTTTTTTAATATTTGGTCTTACCAAATTCCATGACAAGAATTCATCTAGTCTGGTGAAGTATCCAGCTTAGTGCTGTTAATAGTCAACATCATTTGCTAACTGCTGATCCATTCATAACATTCATGTTTCTATCAATCTTTTTATTTGCCAACTTAGCTACTTGTATATGAATGTTTTTGCCAAAATTGGAAATATTTTCAAATTTTCGCCATTTTTTTTTTTTTTTGCCTAACTCTTTTTAAGAAGAATCGCTTAAGGATTTCGCTTTTATTTTAATACAACCATAATTATGATAAGGATCTCCATTATTTTCATCAAAATTGGAAATATTGTCAAATTTTCACCAGCTATGGATAAATAGCTCCACTGCCTTGTGAATGCCTTGGAAAAGGCAAAGGCTTAAGCAATAAACCCTGACAAAAAATCCAGTGTGGAGTCCTAAAAGATGGATGACGAAGCACTGCAACACCTTTCTGACAAGTTCTGCAACTGCGCTGGCTCTGGCCGTATTGGCTTGCCTTTCCATTGGACTTTGTCTTCAATGCCAAGAGGGGGACCCTGGTAATCGGGCAAACCTAGGTCTCCTTTTCACCTAGCCAGGCCTGCACCCAGAGAGCAAATTTCAGCTTCGATCTGTATGGCCACAGCAGATGCTGCAGTGCACCGGACGATGAAGAATGGCATTGTCTTATTAACAGAAGGTTTCCATCATAAATATTGAATTTTAGTGCTGCTTTCAAAGTTGTCACTGTCCCCAAAAGACACTACCTGAATCCTGGAATATGTACCACATCCCCACTCTGGATTTATGAATCGTCAAAGTTGTCTACATTAATAAACCTTCTTATTAATTAGCATTAGCATCTAAGTGTTCCATCTAGTTTTCCATCTACAGACAATCAGCACAGGTGTATGAGCAAAAATATAATAGAGAAAGTGCAGAGAAAAAAAGGGTTGAGTCCACTAGTTTGCAGCTATGCTTTTGAACTTTAAAATGTAAGTTTACAACAAAAAATTGCTCATAACCAAAGTACATACTCGTCTAAGATGAGAGACAGAAGGTCAGATTTTTTAGGACTTTAATTTAAAGCTAAATATCATCAGCATTAGCATTAGGATCAACACCAGCACCAAGGAAGTGAAGGTGGGTAAGTGGTTCAAGAAACGGACTGACAACCAGGATCTGCCAAGATTGAATTCAGCTTCTTCCACAGAAACACTTTCATTCAGGAATGTTGGCAACTTTCACATAGTCCTTCCCATAAGTACTCAATGTCTTTCTAGAAAGAATTCTAATTAGAAAGATATCAGGGAAATGAATGTCAACAATAATCATTTGATTCATATGAAATGAATGAATGATGATGAACAGCAACAGCAGGATGGCTCAGTGGTTCAAGAAACGGCTGACAACCTGGGTGTGGCAAATTCGAATCCAGTTGGTTCCAAAGAAACACTTCCACTTAGGGACGTTGGCAACCTTAACATGGGCCCTCCTGTAAGTATTTTTCTAGAAAGAATTATTAACAGAAAGATATCAGGGAAACGAATGCTAATACAATCATCATCATGAATACAGCAACAACAACAGCAGCAGCAACAACAACCACATTTCTTGCATGCATGTAATCATGGCTCTGAAGTCAAACTCTTGCACTGAGGTCAGTTCCAAGCATACAAACAAATTAAAATCCAGGTCACACCCTCTTCAGCCTGTCACTGAGGCCAGTTCCCACCACACATGCAAACCAAGTAACAAATCTTATCACCTGTAATCTCTCACTGAGGTCAATTTTCAAAACATACAAAAACCAAAACCTCCTACATCCTCTCACTGAGGTTAGTTTCCAACACACATGCCAATCAAGGAGCCAGGCCTTGTCCTCTCAAACCTATCACTGAGGTTAGTTTCCTGCATATGTAGAAACTAAGGAGTCGGTTATCATTCTCTTAAACCTCTAACCGAGATGATTTTCTTCTCACGCGGATTTTAATGGCAGTCAACATGGCATTACCTTACTATGGTATGGTTTTTCTGTTCAAAATCGTCTTGTGCTGATAATTATAATAGAACAAAAAAAACAAAAAAACAAAAAAAACACCCATACCTTAGCAACAATAACAAAGTCAATAACAACAACCACAACAACCATATCTATTGTCCTGACAACAACAACAACAACAACAACAACAACAACATCAACATGCCATAAATATTTTATTTTCATCCTTCTTGCATCAGATCAATACAATTTGTTTAATTATGATTCAGTATTTTTGTTTTTTCCCTTGCTATCATACAATTATATAACAGGCAGATTCAATTTGCACTGAAAAGTTCAACACATATAGTAAACGTTATTGATTATCAGGAAATTAAGTTTTTTTGTTGTTTTTTGGGGGGGTGAGAAAGTTAATGGTGAAATTAATCTGTTTTTAAATATTTCATTTTGTTTAACTTGTATACCATTATGTGTTTTGTTGAAGTGAATTAAAGTCTCTCATGGATACGTTTTCTCCTATAAAATTGGTCCTGTATATGACCTTAAACTATATCCAGTGGTGAGACCCCAGCTTGCAGGCTTGGGAGAGTGTAGAGCCACCCTTTAATTGCCATTGCTCCCAGGTCTACTCTGACCCAGAGTGGTAGTACCTGTTAGGGTCCCAACTATGGGTAAAATAGAAACCGACTTGAAAAAAAAAAACAAATATATTCTATTCAAAAATTTTTCTTCAAAATCTTTGGATTCGGCATTGAATAACCTGAAAAGGGTTGATATGCCATAAAACAAAAACAACCAACCAACCTACAAAATTAATGTTTCATTCTGAATAGTAATTTCCTTTTCTTTACCATTATAAATATACTAAAGTGAAGTTCGTTGAATTTCTATATAATAAAGTAAAGCTGGTCTGTTTCCCGAAGTTTGTCAGCAATACATTTTTTCCGACATAATCAATATTTGATTCTGAATAGCCAGTCAATTACAGAAATTATCATTGCTGACAAAAACGAAAGCATGCTACCCTGTGGATTAAATAAAGTGTTCCGTTTGAAATTACATGAAGATTCCTAAGTTCGATAAAATGTACCTAAAGAAGGTTAGAGGTTACATTGGCTGAAAGGCTTAAGATGAGAACAGTAGTCTGAAGAATCTAAACAATATGAAATGCAAAAACATAAGTACAGATGTAAACAATTATCCTTAATACAGGATGGAACAATAAAATTGTTGCCCTAAAGAAAACAACACTACAGCTTTATTTTAAAACTTTTATTGAAAAAAAATCAATGCAGGTAACTTGATTATGTAGTAGAGTTGACATCTATTCAATGTAACCACTTTCAGCCTCAATCACCGCCTTAATATGGGTCCGAAATTGGGAGCATACCTTTTTCACAAGCGTTGGTGGAAGCTCGGCGAATACTTGGCAGATGGCAGCGATCAAGCTGGCTTTGGTGTTGTGGGAGGTCATGTTGGTGATGTTCTTAATGTATGACCAAATGAAGTAGTCCACCTCTGTCTATCACTATTTTCGTGGCAAGTACTCATCTGAACTCCAATCAATGGTCCTCCCTTGCCAAACTTTCATGAAAAGCACTCGTCTAGCTGAAAACACTCAATAATTTCTCCCACTCTTTATCTGTGCCTAAACCTAAACGTGGATTCCATGAACAAACCTTTTTTTTTATATATAGAACTGCCCGCCTGTGGAACTCTCTTCCGTTTGCCTGCTTTCCAGCTGACTACAATATGGTTGTCTTCAAGTCCAATGTAAACAAATTCTTCATGAGCCGTTTCCCTTAAGTAATCCAATTTACCACATTTCCACTACTAATGATTACTACGATATTGTCCCATTGACTACCGCACACTCATTAACTCTTATCCTTGAGTGGCCTCTGTGCCTTGATTAATGGTGTAAAAGAGATAACTTTGTAAAAAAAACAAAAACAAACGTGTTCTATAATTCAAATTAATTTATTTTTACAGTTTCATCAACACAACAGACATAGTCTGGAAAGAATTATGTAGACAAGGCTACAAAAATATGATGAGTTAGTAGACATGCATGTACTATTCAAAATGGAACAAATAATGGTAGTAGTTGTGACCCAACGGGTCAGAGTAGTCTAGTTTTTAAAACAAATTAAATGTAAAGCCATATAAATTGAAGTTTGTTAAAATTCAAACCATTAAGTGTGACAGTACTCTCAAATTATGGTGAAAACTTCATTAAAACATCTTTTTTCTAGAAATTCACTAATCTGAAACAAATAGAAAAGAACTTTTCTTGATTAAAAGTGCTTCTGTCTGAAGTGCTCAGATTTAATCTGATAAAGGATAAATAAAAAAAAAAGAAAGAAAGAAAAAGCCACGAGTAAAACAAAACCGCGAACACATTTTTTGTTATTGTGTCTGTCTTGTTTGTTTTGTTTTTTTTTTTGTATCAGAAATATTCTTTCAGATGGGCCACAGCCACAATGGTAAAAAAGGTAAGAGTAATTAAAGAAAGAAAGAAATGAAAAAAAAAAAAAAATGAATAAAAGAAAGACCCCAAATGTATTGAGAAATCTTTTGTTTTTCTTGCATTCTATTTTCTGGCTGATATTTTATCGCTTAAGTATATTACCTTGCGTATCCTCATTAAATCTTGTAGCGAGTTCTTCACGAGTCCATTCAGACTGAAAGCAGGTTTGGACGTTTTTATTAAAACACACACACACACACACACACACACACACACACACACACACACACACACACACACACACACCTGATAGATTTAACAAATGCGTTCATTTACATAACCGTAGTTGTTGGCAATTAAGTTATTACATGTCAAAGCATTTATTGCCAGAATTATATATATATACATACATATATATATATATATATATATATGAGGAAAATTCAATTATATTTCACCCATTATTCATACCAATCTTTTAATTCATGAAGCTCAATGTCACTCCAGAGCATATACAAATAAATGACAGAAAGTCTATATTCCAAATTCCAAGATGTTGTCCATCTTAACATTTATTTATTTCAGCATGTTAAAAATGTTCAGTTCTTGACAGCGCCTGTTTCGTAGCGCAGAAGCATTCATATAATTATAATGTCAATTTTTGAATCTTTTTCGCCCTGCCTCATCAGAAGAATAGGAACTTATCAACTTTAACAGAAAATAAAAAGAATATGGGCATGATTGCATAAATCCGAAAAACCAGAAGAGTAATTACAATTGCGTTTTGTGATATTTACATCATCTCTCTCTCTCTCTCTCTCTCTCTCTCTCTCTCTTTCTATATATATATATATATATATATATATATATATATATATATATATATATATATATATAATGTGTGTGTGTGTGTTAATCATTAACTTGAAATGTACTTGGTCTGTATATACCAATCGTAATGGATTAAAAAATCTTTCTCATAAATTAAGTTTTTTATAATGAAAATAAATCATTTTTTAACGTTTCTGAATTTTTTAGATAAGGATTGGTTATTCGTATTATTTGGATTCATTGGACAATTGTTCTCATCTTGAGTGTGATTTTCACAACATTCCGGTCGATGTAACCTCCGACCTTCTTTAGATGGAATGATTCTGTCGAACTCGGGAATTTGGACGGAATTTCGAGCGGGACCCTTTATTTACTTAACGGGGGGGGGGGGGGGTAGCATGTTCTTGTTCCGTCAGCCATGACTGGATAGAGTTCCTAAATAATTCGCAATTGTATTTTTTGGTCGCCCACACTAAGGGTTGAACCTTCAATCCTCAGGAGAATATCACTTTTTGCAACTGATTTTTCCGAGTACACTAACCACTGCGCCATAGGTTCTTCCGCAAGTAACAGCACGAAACTGAATACTCCAACAGACTAAATGAATTCTTGTCTTGCAAGTAAGATGAAGCGTGCACAAGGAATATATAAATGATCAATTGGGGAGAAGGAATTTTACTAGAATATTCGAATATCTATGTGTCTTATATAGAGATGAAGTGTTAGCACTGGAAGGGGCCCCTTGATTTCTGAGAACTTCAACTGAAGTAAAATAAAACCAAAAATATGTCCGTTCTTTCATATATCCACGTGTTAGGCAGTCAATTTTGAACAGAAATCTGATATATAAATATCTGGCTGTCTGGCTGTCTGTCTGTCTCCATATTTTCAAACTCTATCTCCTCCTAAACTAAAAGTCGCAGAGTGGCGCCAGCGACCTCAAGTGATTCGATTTTTTGCAGACCGTTCTTTTATGGGTCATAAGCCGGTTAAAATAGATTTTAAGGGTTCAAAAAATGAGTAAAACTTGAAAAAAAAAAATCGTTATATATTTTATGCATTCATCTTAGTTTATTTTTAATTTTTAATTTTTAAGCAGTTCATATGTGTGTCACATTGGTACAGTGGTAACGTCACCAGCTTTGAATGCTACAGTTTTGCTTTTGGTTTCGATTCTAGCTGATGGCACCCAAATACTTTTTTTCTTTTTACTTTTGAAATCACGACTCTATATTAATATATACGAAATTTGGATAAATTAAAATATATTTAAACATATTTTACGACCGACAAAGCCGGGCGTCCCCCTGGCTAGTTTTATTATATCTTTTATGTAGGGTTTTTATGTTCATTATTTTTTAGATGAGAATTGATAATTAAGAGTATTTGGATTATTTGGGCTACTGTTCTCATCTTGGTGGTTATTTTCACAACGTTTCGGATAATGTAATCTCCTAACTTCTTCAGGTGCATGTTTTCCAACTTGGGTCCGTAGTTATTTTTGCTTATCTCTTTTTATCCATATTTAAGTACAATTAAGAAACCAATAATTCTTATATGAGCTTAGAAAAAAAAAAAAAAAAAAAAAAAGAAAAAGAAAAAAAAGAAAGAAAGAAAAAAGAGACGAAATCAAAGCAAAATAAAAATATTTTAGTACAAAAACATTTCAGACAAAAGATCGTAGCTTTGGTTAACGTAGATAAAATTTGACATAATTTAGGTAAACAAAGTTATAGAAGAGAAATTGTTTTGAAAAGAGATCGAAAATCTAGAATCTTTCAAAATATATTTGTCTAAATTTTTGGTAAACTTTTAAAGCGAGAGAAAAAACAAACCGTTTATCACATCTGGTGCTCCCACGCTAAGAATATACTTTCAATTCTTGTTTATTATTATAGAATGGCAAAGGCACACGGTGTTGCCCGGGAATAAAAGTAGTCCTTATGAGTGCCCGAATTTACTAGCAGCAGGCTTAAAGGAATTTCAGCATGGAGCATTCCAGTCTTCTAGGATGGGCATTGTTGATGCAAAGAGTCGAGGCACGTTGCAAGCGTCACTCAGAAGAACTCTCACACACACATACATAGAATGGAACTTTAAAACAAATTTTCTGACGTTTTTGTCTATTTCTTATTCAAGAACTTTAAAACTTATCAACTGTCTTTCAGAGTATATTTTACATTCCTGTAAATTTGTTGATATATATATATATATATATATATATATATATATATATGCATGTATATACATATATACATATATATATATGCGTATATACAGATATATACATATATATACATATATACATATATATACACATATATATATATAAATATACATATATATACATATACATACATATATACATATATATACATATACATATATATACATATATATACACATATATATACACATATATATACATATATACACATATATACATATATATACACATATATATACATATATATACATATATACACATATATACATATATATACACATATATATATACATATATATACATATATACACATATATATATACACTATATATACATTATATATATACACATATATATACATTATATATATATATATATATATATATATATATATATATATATATATATATATATATATAAAGGATAAGTGGAGTCATTATTAGAATTTTGAAGAAAATCGATGCAGGGAGAAAAAAATAGACATGGAAAATAGTCAGAAGACTATTCGACTAAAATAAAAAAAAAGACAAAAAAGAACCTCGAGGTGCTTTTTGTGCGACACTTGTCAAGGGATTACATCATCAGCAGCGATTAAAATAAAACAATTTACACATAATTGAAAATGGAGCTGAAGGCATATATATATATATATATATATATATATATATATATATATATATATATGCCTTGTTAATTAATTTGTGTTTTCTTTCTTCATTCCAAAGTTCCCAGTGTTGAGTTAGATCTTGCTAACTGGTGACTCGTTCATAACATTCATGTTTTTATCCATTTTTTTTTTTTAATCGCTAATTTAACTACATGTATATTAATTGTTAGCACTGTTCTTGGCACTTTTCAAAGACGTTGCTATCACTAAAATACACTACTTGTAACCAGGAGCAGACTACAAATAAAAATAAATGTGTACAACCGTTTGGCGAGGCTCTCCTTGACAAAAATAAAAAGAAATTTATTTCCCCTTCACGCCGGAGAAGAGATACTACTTTTTAAAAATTTGGGACAGCAACACCTACCTTCTTGTATGACACATTATGTTGGCAAATAAACGTAATATAATTGAAAATTACTGAAAGTTTCTTCTCATATTGTCATTATACTTTTATATGCTAACTCGTATCCATCATGTTTCCTACAAACCGCATTGATATAGTCTTCGAACAAAACTCCTTTCACACTACACACAATGCTTCAAGCAAACTACAGCATATTTCTGGTCTGCTATATTCTGTTACCTGAAATAAGACTGGCTAACATTTGTAGGATGCTGACGGATTCCCCATGTTGACTATCAAAGTAGCCAGTCATGACACTCAAATCATATTTTTTTCTGAGCACCACATATTTGTTTGGTGTCATTTTTCCATTGGGTTTTGTTTGGATATATATGGTAACACCAGGCTCAGGTTTATTTTACCTGTGATCATGTCACAAGGATAGCGTTTATCTTTTTTCTTTTTTTTTTTTTTACTTGGGAGTCACCACTTATCAAAGGCCACTGGAGGATAAGGATTAATGAATGTGAGATGGTAGTTTAGTAATCATTAATGGTGTAAATTGGGTAGAATTTGATTATTTATAGGGACGGCTCAACAAAAACTTGTTTACATTGGATTTGGAGGCTACTATGTTGTGGTCAACTGGGAAGCAGGCCAGACGGGCAGTTCTAGGCAAGAAGCTTTGTTCATGGAAGCTTTGTTCATGAAATTTAGATCTATCCCATATGTAGAACCTAGATAAATGTCAGTCTCGTGAGTAAAAAAAATTCCCCAAACAGAGCAGTTTTGTACCAGTTTTATGTTCATACTAAACCTTATCTTTAGAATTGTTGTTACAATTTTAATGAACATGCATTACATGATTTGAATCTATACCAAGTTTAACACTTAAGAGGTCTTAAGAAGAAATTTCAGGGAATCTTGTTTAATAGTTCTCCAATAACAATAGCTCAAATTTAATGTAAATCTGAAATATTAACATTTTTAAATGGAAGTTTTTTTCCCCTCCATAATATGGCCCGAATATCTATTTAAAATACTCTAAAACTGAAATCTGGAGAATATTTATTAACTGATACGGAATAATTATTGTTAAAATTTCACAAAAATTAGAGGTATCTGAAGTTTCACAAAAAGCCTCCAACTTTCTTTTTGTCTCCTTTGCATAAACTACATTAAAAGAAATACAACCCACATTAGCCACCCCTACACCTAGCGACTGTGTTCAAAATTTCAATATATTGTTACATGCTAAAAAATGAAACAAGTTAAGAAATTAATTAAGAACAACAGGGTGATTAATTTTAATATAATCTTTAATTAACACGCGTGCAAAAAAAGAAATATCTATATTAATGTTAAGTGTCGAGACATTATGTTGAACAAAGATGGCGGCAGTAAATCAAATCGGCAAAGAATCAATGTAGTCATGATTTCGAGTGTTAAGTAATTCCTAGTAACAAAGATAGTAACGAAGAATCAATACAGTTTCGATCTTGAGTCGTTTTGAGACAGAGGCGACGGCGAACTGATTGAATCCAAAATTCGACACTTTTTATAATAACTTTTGAAGCTTCTGATTGGTTGATTATTATAACGTGTGGTTATAAAAACGATCGTCGAAATCATTGGAGTCATACGCTCATTATAGCCAAAAATATTTTAACAACATAAACAAAAAAAAAAAATATTTTTACTTATGCTGGCAATAAAGTCAGAAAATCTAGTGGCAAAGAGGTAGATGAGAGTGCATTCATTCTTTTTGTGGACTGTTATCCTCATGTTTATAGTTGTTGTTGGTTAACCACGTTTCAGCCAACTCATCCTCTGACCTTCTTCAGGTGATTAACCGCAATGAGATAGGAATGCTGAGTTTCGTTACTGTATCCCCAGTAATTACTGCCTTCCATAGTTGTTATTGTTTCACCACGTTTTAGCCAACTAATCCTCTGGCCTGCTTGGGTAGGATTGAAACTGCTATCTTTAGACAGTGTTCACCTGGAACTGTAGAGATTCAACATCTCTATTCACTGTGCCACGGGCCTCGATGGGCGATCAATGTTGGATTTTATGGTCTTATTAATCCAATTCAGTTCTTATCTGGTCTTCCATTGCCAGGTCCGTAGCAAATGATATTAATTAAAAGAAAAAATTTTTTTTTTGAATCCTTTGAGATAATTTTGTGCATTCATTCTTTGTGTAGACTGCTATCCTTATCTTCATAGTTATTCTTGTTTCACCACGTCTCAAAGGGTCCTGGATATGACCTAAAACTATATCCGATGGTGAGACCCCAGCTTGCGGGCCTTGGGGAGTGTGTAGCCACCCTTTAATTGCCATTGCTCCCAAGTCCACTCTGACCCGGAGTGGTAATATCTGTTAGGGTCCCAACTATGGGTTAAATAGAATCCGACTTAAAAAACAAATATACTCCATTAAAAAATCGTTCCTCAAAATCACTAGATTCGGCATTAAATAACCTGAAAAAGGGTTGATATGCTGTAAAACAAAAACAACCAACCAACCACGTTTCAAAGGATTCCAAACAAAAAAAATTTTTTAAATTAAAATATTTAAAAAAAATAGTAGATCAGAGTATGCCAAGTAGTTTAATTATTCCCATGAAGAAATCTTAAAATTTTTAGTTTATGATATCTTTTGTCAGGGAAATATTTCAAAAGAGGTTAGCTTTTGCTAACAGGAGATCTAAAAGAAGATTCTTTAGTTCGATTTATAACCATGGAATCATGCCGGGGCTGAGGACGAACTCATCACGTCGACAAATCAACAACTGCTGAGTTAGTTTGAAAACCTCTTTTATAGAGGGCGCTACCCAATATTAGAATATTCTAGTATCCTCTTGATCTTTCTTAGAGGCTCCTGGAAAGTTCTTGAACCTTCTGGATTTTTCTAAATCTTTCTATTTCGCTTTTCTCCGTTATTGTAGATTTTTGTGAAAGAAAATCTTTCTGAAGTGACAGATAAGACCTCTCTACATATCAAGGGAAAATAAATTAAGTCCAATATAACAATATACATATAGAATATAATGCCAAATGCCAGGGATTTTCCAAATATCGGTTCATGAATCAATTGGTACTGCCTCCATAAATTATCTTAAAGTATCTTATTTTAAAAAGGAATAGAAAGCAAACCTTGGGTTTACTTTTGGCACACCAGTAACTCGTGCTTCCCTTATTTAGTCCTTTATTTCTCACATTCCATGAGCGATGTTTCTAACAAAGTCAAGATCAATTATCACTGGACTCATTAGAAATAATGACTTATTTCCATAGAAGATAAACAAAGAGGTATGACAAAAACCCAGCAAGGATCTGTAGGATACGAGTATTGATAACTTATTGCATTTAGATTTACATATAGGAAGTTAGTTAAGTCAGTCTGTAACAAGAGAGTTGAAATCAGAGGTTGAGAGAGACGATCAGCGAATCGTGATGGCCCCAAGCAGGGGATGTCAATAATTAAGACGCAAAACTGAACACCAGCGTGCCTTTTTCAATGGGGAAGCATTGCAAAATAAAGACTGTAGATACAAGCAAGACTTCTGTTGTAAGAATCTTCATATTGCAGTTTTTTTTTCAATGATCCAACAACGCAAGATCAACCAGATGGAAGGTATGTTTCCCTATTCTCCGAAGTACATACCATAGAATTGTATCCGTCCTGTTATTGTTGTTATATGTGAACAAGCACGCACATACAAAATAGAGTGTTATAAATATACACATAACTAGAGATGATCACACGAAATACATGAACACAAATAGACAACACACCAACATTAAATAGAGACTCATTTATACACGCATTATATACATGTCATATATACATACAGTACATACAGAATCTTGTTTAATAGAAAAAACACTTCAACCATCTACATAAAAATATTTGTTTTGTGGTGTATCTGTATCTGATTTTAAAGGCACGTTTAAATGAATAGTCAGAGGGAAGAGGTCACCAACAGAGGGATGAGAGAAAAAGAAAAGGAAGAAAGCTTGTTAGTGTAAACGGCCACACAAACATGCAGCAGATTTATATGATAATTCAACTGGTAATTTGGTCCTGGATATGACCTTAAACTATATCCAGTGGTGAGGCCCCAGCTTGTGGGCTTTGGGGAGTGTGGAGCCACCCTTTAATCACCATTGCTCCCAGGTCCACTCTGATCCGGAGTGGTAGTACCTGTTAGGGTCCCAACTATGGGCTAAATAAAAACTGACGTGAAAGCAACAAATATATTCTATTAAAAAAAATTTCCTTCAAAATCTTTGGATTCGGCATTAAATAACCCGAAAAGGGTTGATATGCCATAAAACAAAAACAACCAACCAACCAATCAACTGGTAATTTCATTCCATTGTTGAAAAATAACAACCGTAGAGTACTCTCGGATCGTGGTAAAATAACCGGTCAACGGTTATAAAAAGGATCACTGATCTATGTCATTTTTTACACCTTATCTGTAAACCAAATGTCAACTCTGCAGCTGCTCAGCCGAGAAAATATGGGTGTACATATAAACACACCTATATGCGTCGTATTCCATTTATAAACACTGGTTTGTGGCCATTATTTGAGTTTATACGGTACCTAGTTTACAACAATGTCAATCTTTATCTATAAGTATAAAGAAAATCTTTTGGGAGATTTCATGGAAAAATTATGCTGCTTGAAATTTACATGAAAGACTAAGGAACTACGATGATTTTATGTATTATTTTTATTGGCAAAGAAGATTAAAAATAATGTTTTTAAGTAAAGATAATTTGCTGTAAACTAATGTCAAATACTGTTTATGTCTATTTTTTTTTTGTAATCTACAAAAAGGTTTCTGAATTTTTTAAATAAGTCTTAATAATTCGTATTATTTGGTCTACTGTTCTCATCTTCAGTGTTATTTTCGCAGCGTTTCAATCAATATAACTTCTGACCTTCTTCTGGTATATCTTGTCGAATTTAGGAAATCTGCCTGGAATTCCAAACAAAACCTTTTATTTAACCACGCTCTTGTTCCGTCAGCCATGGTTGGGTAGAAGTCCTAAGTAATTGACAATTGTATTTTGAGTGCTTCCCACATTAAGGATTGAACCTTATACTTCAGGAGCGTGTAATTTTACAACTTAACTTTATCAAGTACTTTATCCATTATGTTACAAATCTTTACGGACAAGTCTAGTATGAATTTTGGGAGCCTTAAACCTAGTTTTGTTTTATCACAATAATATATATATATATATATATATATATATATATATATATATATATATATATATACTAGCATTGCCCGATCGTAAAATAAGCTTAAATATGATATTTTGATTAATGCAGATTTCATATTTATTATCATACTAGCAGGCCATCCGGCATTGCCTGGTCGTAATATACGCTAAAATGTGATATTTTGATTAATGCAGATTTCATATTTATTATCATACTAGCAGGCCATCCGGCATTGCCTGGTCGTAATATACGCTTAAATGTGATATTTTGATTAATGCAGATTTCATATTTATTATCATACTAGCAGGCCATCCGGCATTGCCTGGTCGTAATATACGCTTAAATGTGATATTTTGATTAATGCAGATTTCATATTTATTATCATACTAGCAGGCCATCCGGCATTGCCTGGTCGTAATATACGCTTAAATGTGATATTTTGATTAATGCAGATTTCATATTTATTATCATACTAGCAGACCATCCGGCATTGCCTGGTCGTAATATACGCTTAAATGTGATATTTTGATTAATGCAGATTTCATATTTATTATCATACTAGCAGGCCATCCGGCATTGCCTGGTCGTAATATATGCTTAAATGTGATATTTTGATTAATGCAGATTTCATATTTATTATCATACTAGCAGGCCATCCGGCATTGCCTGGTCGTAATATACGCTTAAATGTGATATTTTGATTAATGCAGATTTCATATTTATTATCATACTAGCAGGCCATCCGGCATTGCCTGGTCGTAATATACGCTTAAATGTGATATTTTGATTAATGCAGATTTCATATTTATTATCATACTAGCAGGCCATCCGGCATTGCCTGGTCGTAATATACGCTTAAATGTGATATTTTGATTAATGCAGATTTCATATTTATTATCATACTAGCAGGCCATCCGGCATTGCCTGGTCATAATATACGCTTAAATGTGATATTTTGATTAATGCAGATTTCATATTTATTATCATACTAGCAGGCCATCCGGCATTGCCTGGTTGTAATATACGCTTAAATATGATATTTTGATTAATGCAGATTTCATATTTATTATCATACTAGCAGGCCATCCGGCATTGCCTGGTCGTAATATACGCTTAAATATGATATTTTGATTAATGCAGATTTCATATTTATTATCATACTAGCAGGCCATCCGGCATTGCCTGGTCGTAATATATGCTTAAATGTGATATTTTGATTAATGCAGATTTCATATTTATTATCATACTAGTAGGCCATCCGGCATTGCCTGGTCGTAAAATAAGCTTAAATGTGATATTTTGATTAATGCAGATTTCGTATTTATTATTATATTATATTGAACCCAATATGTAGTAATGATTTAAAAAGTTTTAAAAAAACTGACTCGTACACCACCACCGAGAATCGAAACTAAAACATTTAGCTTACAATTTACTTTTTTCCTTTGACGTTAATGCCCAATTTATCAAGACAGGTTTGCCGCAAGGCTAAAAACTAAAACATGAACCAATAGCTATTACGTTACGTATGCATGTTCGTAAGGCTGTCGTTCCACCTGCACCTGGCAAATTCCATTTTTTTTATTTTTCATACTTTTGCACCGATTTTCTCCGACTAAAACCTAAATTTTTGCATGTGTTCGATACCCTATATATTAAGTTTCATGTCTGTAGACCAAAAACTGATTGAGGAGTTTGCTAGGCAAAATTTTCAAACAAATATATATACGCATACATAAATATATATAAAAAGAGGTTTGTGTTTACTATAAGCTTTCTACGCAAATATTATGCAAGTATAAATCATGTAGAATATCTGCATGAATATAATTACACGTAATAGTTAACTAAAGACGATCATCCCATAAGAAAATCGAAAAAACCAATAAGGAATTAATTAAAATAAATGTTTAAAAGAATATGCAAATTAGCTAGATTTTTTTGCAGATGAATGCCATTCCACGACCCATATATAACAAAATTGTATTTTCTTTTTAAATAAACAGAAAAAAGGAATTTAATATAATACACACACAAAAAAAAAAAAAAAAAAAAAAAAAAAAATTATAGGAGTATAGATAGATTATATGTCTAGTAATCTTGGTAAAGTAAACCAATTGTGGGTTCTGAAAAATATCTTATGCGATTATATTCATTGTTAATATGTGGACATTAGTAAATAAACTGAACACAATATTAGTTTCAGAATTTATTCTTTAAACGGTCTTATATCATTTAAATAAAAGCCCAGGAAAAAAACAAAGTTTGTAAATGTTGGTTTTTAACGGTTTCAAAATTTGATTGAATTTCGTTATAAAATAATGACCAGGCGATCTTTTTATTCATGTTAAAATGATTGCTTTTGTATCATCATTTCATTGGTTGATTTCGGTTGGGTTTCTGCCACCATTTTGTTTTATTTCTTTTTTTGAAGTGTTTATCGAGACTTCAAAGTTGTAAAAAGACATCAAGGCCATTTTTTTCTTGATCTCCAGTAGCACTTAATATTACTTGTTTTTCAAACCAAATAAACAGATATATTAAATAAAAACACTGAAAACTTATCCAGTTAGGGAGAAAAGTAACTTATCTTGCCTTTGATAACATTTATTTGTTATATATTTGTTTTTTGACAACTTTTTCGTACTTCTGTGTATTGTAATACAAACCTAGTATTTTTATGGGCTTGAATGAAAGTTTAAAATGTAAAAGTCAAGTATCATGGTTCAACTATGCCCTAAACAGAAACATTCGTTTTGGACGCACCCCTGTCTTATCAAAGAACTTATTGTTGATCTTATACGCTGGTCCTTTCTGGTTGTGCAGTAATAAAACTTCTTAAATGCACTTGTGATGTTAGGCTTTATAAGGTATTCACTTTGTTCAAAATAGAACTGACTCTTCTTTAATCAGATTTTTCGATTATCGATCAACGATTTCCGATACTTATCAGAGGCATTCCGATACAAAACCTATCTAAGAACACTCCCAGACACGTCAAGTATATTTGTGTAATATTTCATAAAAATTGGCCCAGCCGTTTCGGATTCTATAGGAAATAAACTCACACACACACACACACACACGCACACACACACACACACACACGCACACACACACACACACACACACACACACACAAAGTGTCTTTTATATATAAAAAGAGATTAAAAATTTGGCATTGACTTTGTAAAAACTACTGCCTATTTCATTTTTGTCAACCAATTATGTTCCCATTTGCTTTTGAACATTCAAATACCTCAAAGCACCATAGCATTTTAATAGTAGACAGACTGTCAGTGATCATGAGTTTCACCTCCAATTTATTTACCTGTTTTTATTAAGCTACCAACAGGTAAAACACCATAAACTGAACCTAATTTAGTGAGAAGAGAACTTACTCATCACCTGAAACCATGGTCTACAAATAGTTTTCAAGTTACGGAGCTGTTGTAGGCGTTCATTCTCTGTATTTATATACGTGTGTATAGTTACTTGCTTAGTTGTGGCCTAGAGCCAAGTATAATCTGCTGTTAGTAAATAACTACTGAGCTTGGTTTAGTCTAGTACAAGGCTTTAGAAATTTTGTATCTAGTGATAGGTATATTCATTAGTAAATTGATTACTAAATTGATTTGTTAGATATTAAATACTAGTTGAAGTAATAATCTACACCAGATTTCTCAATAGGCTTCATTTCACATCTGACTCATTTCAAACACCTGTAAATCAGAAACCACAATTCAGAGCAGAAACCATAATTCTGAACTGTAATTTGATGCATAACCCATAGAGATATAAATCATTGCATATGCAAAATTTCAGCAAGATTAGATAACTGAAAGTGGGTCAGAGGCATTACTTATTGAACACTGCTCATAGGATTTGGCCACTAATGAAAACAAACAGAGCCTAATCCAGCACAATGGATAGGATCTCCCACAAATTCACGCCTTAAATTATCTTGACTTAACACTCAGCGACGATAGCAACATCCTCGGCAATGTGGCATCCAAAGCCATCTAACAGACTAAACCAAACTAAGTAGTTATTTACTAAGTTTATTTTTTACAAGGGAATCACCGCTTATCAAGGCCCAAAGGTCACTCGAGAATAAGGATTAAGGAGTATACAGTGGTCAACAGGACAATATAGTAATCGTTAGAAGTGTAAAGTTGGTAAATTGGATTACTTCAGGGGAAAAGATCATCAAGAACTAAGTTTCTTTTTCTTTTCTTTTTTCTTTTTTACAAGGAATCACCCCTTATCGATTTTCATTCAGGGCAGTAGATCTTCAATTTTAGACGGCCATATTGTAGTCAGCTGGAAAGCAAGTAAATGTAAGAGATTGCCACAGGTGTGCAGTTCTAAGAATCTACAGGGTGTCCCAAAAGAAGCTGATGGTTTTAAAAAATCCATAATTTTCTTAAATTTTTATATTTTTCTTTTATTTTTTCAGATCATCTAGATTAGCCCTTCCAAGGTTATCCTGAGTTGTTATACTATCGAGGAGTGGATATTTATCGTAGAGTCGCATTTTCAGTTGAATGAGTCAATATCAGAAACTCAAAGAGAATTTTGACAAAACTTCAACACAAGAAATGAAATTCCCCTACTCCCAATACAATAAAAGCTATTGTGGCTCGATTTCATGAGCAAGGGTCTGTATGTGACCTCCCTAAATTTGGTGGACTCCATACGGCAAGAAGTAATGAGAATCGTCAGAGAGTGTGGCCGAGGATCCATCCACATCACTAAGAAGGAGATCAAGTCAAATTGGGGTCTCTCGATCAATGTGGGTTCAGCAGGACGGTGCAACGGCGCATACAGCATTAGAAACATTAAATCTGCTCCAGGACATATTTGGCAACTGAATAATTTCTAGTGGCTGTGAGATAAATTGGCCACCCCGCTCACCAGATCTCACATGTACAGATTTCTTCCTTTGGGGTTACTTCAAAGAGCAGGTATACACAAACAAACCAGCCGCAATAAATGCCCTTAAAAACAATATAGAGGAGAAAATTAGGGCCATAAGCCCTGAAACATCAAGTGATGTGCTGGAAAATGCCCTGCAGAGTGCACAAGAGTGTGAAAATGAAAATGGTGGACATTTGAGTAACATAATTTTTCATAACTAAAATTAGACCTCATTCATATGTTTTCAGCAAGACGAGTGTTCCTCATGAATGTTTGGCGAGGGAGGGGACCATAGATTGGAGCACAGACGAGCACTTGCCATGAAAATAATGATAAAACAGAGACAGGCTCACAACGTCTCTTTTGTGAGAAAGAGATTGCAGGGAAGAGAAAAGGGCATCTCCCACTAGGCTACGAAGTCTATTCTGAACTTTGTCAAGGCAGGATAAGGTCTTCTTAGCAGCTCCAGCCCAGATGTGACAGCAATACTCCATCCTTGGACGTACCTGGCTCTTATATAGGTAGAGAATTGCATCAGCAGGTAGATATTTACTGGATCGATAGAAGTAGTTACTTTAGTAAGATCATCAAATCTTCGTTTTCTTTATATTAGTCTTATCATCAGCCTTCATCTCGGTTGCTTCTCAGCAATTTTAAATTTAAAAGCAAGTTTCACAGTGGTGCCATCTTCGACCTTCAGTGCATGTCCAACCACCTAAGCTGCCATTCTTTCATCTTGCTCTTAATGAGCACAATGTTGTAACATCTTTGGGATATCATCATTACAGACTTGGTCAAGCAATGTAATCCAGTGAGATCCAGAGGGACATTTTAGTTTCTATAATATTGAATTGTTTCACCGCCGTCCTTGTCAGCACATCTCACAATAGTTTAGTAGATCTTCAATTTTCACTGTGGTCACAGAGGAGGTCGTGTTGGTGCACCATTTGAACCATGTAGCATTGATGAGTGCAACAACTTTGAGGATGTTGCTATCGTTGTTGAGCATCAGAGATACTTTCAGGTGTGCATTTATGGGAGATCCTGTCTATCAGCTTGGATTGTGCCATGTTCGTTTTTATCAATGGTCAAATATTACATCTTGTTCAAGTTCACCTGGAGACCAAACTGCACCAGTCTGTCCTTCTAGAACTGGAATTGTTGGATTTTGCACTTAGAAATCATTAATACTTGTAACTTATTTAGTAAAATCAGCTTAGATAAACAATTATGCTAATTAGCCAACCCATTCACTCTGTGAATTTTATCTTATCCTAGAAGAAAACCTGTCTCAGATGGATAAAATTAATTTTACAAAACAGAATAGTTTTGTGTCAGTTTTATGCACACTTATGAGGATTAAAATCACGATATAATGCTACTAAACTGAGGGCAGCGCGAAAAGCAATCTTTTTTCGCAACAACTCATATCAGTTTCAACAAAGAAAGTCAATATTAAAAGAAACATACCGAGTGCACATGTGAGGGAAGGAGATGGGAAGTAATTCTTTAATGAAACTGTTGCTTCACGCAGGAGGAGAGAGAGCACAATATATATATATATATATGTATAAAGGAGATTAGAACAATAGTCTAAAGAGCAGAGTGTATTTTAATGCAATAGTAAAATTACTAATTTAATTAAAATACAGGGAAAGAAAAAGTGCTCGTTGTAATTTAGATATATAATAAGCTCGATAGGTAAATATCCTAGAGCTAATTTAATATTCAGTTAATTTAATTCTAATTTGAATTTTAAATTATCAGTCACATTACTGTATATATATATATATATATATATATATATATATATATATATATATATCATAAGTGACGGCACGGTCCTTAACAAATTTGTCCATGCAATTCTGAACAATATCATTGAATCGACACATACGTTCCTGAGCAACACCATCGACCAACACGACATGCTACAAAACAATATCGCCGAATCAACACACCATCAAACAATATCATTAAATCGGTACTCCACGTTCCCGAGCAACACCGAACAATTTCGTTGAATCGATATGTCATGATATGAAATGCAGTAATGCAAGATACGTTATCAGAGCAATATTTTTCAACCGCCCCCAAATGACTTATCGGCTTGTGTTTTATAGCCGTTGGCTGAAACTAAATCGTCGCTTTAGGGTAAGATGGATGTAGCTCATTAGTAGACTTGATTTGCAATTGAAAGGTCCTGGGTTTGCTTTTCACTGCAGGTAGGCCCGACTCATAAACTTGTGTGCTTCAACGCATGCTCGGCACACAACCTTCCCATCCTCATCATTAATTGTTTGAAGTCTTGGCATTCAAGGCAAAATTAACATCTTCAGGTTTCAGAGAGTACTATCATAAGATTCCGACTAAAAAGCAGAGTACTTACATCCATTGGAGTCTCTAGCGATTTCAGTGGAAATCCACTTTTATTGGATTAAAAAAACGAATTCTGCTAGAGAGCAAAGAACTCACATACCAACATCACAGTGCACAAACATGTCTGATAGACTTTTCCCTTGGTCTACAGTGGTAACGATCTGCTGGTTAGTAATGTCAAATACGTAGGTCAAACATATAAATAATTCAAGAAATTATATTAGGATGATTAAAGTTATTAAATAAAATCCTTTGAAATAAGAAGCAAACAATTTAAGGAAGAATTATAATGTATGTACTGATGTAATTTCGCTTACAGACAGACACACAAGCTTCATTATAATAGGATTAGAAAAAGAAGCTTATAGATGTTATCTAAATCATGACACCAGCGTAGCAGACATTTCTAGAGGAGTGGCTTGGTTTAAAGAAGTCCTTGGCAAGGAAATTACAACCTATTCTCATTTTCATTACCGTTCGTCTTTTTCCCTCGAGTCTAGAACACTTGCTTTTCAGCAACTCTGATTACCAGTTGTTAGCCCATGTTTCTTTTTTTGTGTACATGGTAACCGTAACATTCTAGAAAAATAACTTCCCACACAATTTTGTTTCTAGTCCTAAAAACATAAATGAAATAATGCAACAAATCCACCCAATAGTTTTGTTGTACGTTTTTTTTTTTTTTTGCTTTACTGACAAATCATCGCTCATCAAGTCCCAAAAGCCACTCCAGGGTAATTTATGTTAGTCGATAGTAGAAACAAACACCTTAAGGATTGAAGACAATTGTTAGATCTGAGCAGGATTATTTAAGAGCTCACCTCAACAAGAATTTAAAATTGGATTTGAAAATGACAATGCTGTAATCAACTGGAAAGCAGTCTTGTGGTAATGTGTTCTTTGAAAGAAACTCTTCTCATAGAAGTTTTGCTTAGCTTCAAGTGTACAAAGGGAGAAAATAATTTTTTTTACAGTGGTTGTAGCTAGATGAGTTTTTGCTGTGAATACTTCACAAGGAGGAACCAGAAATTGGAGCTCAGTCGAGCACTTACCACGAAAATAATGATAGAGTACAAAAAGATTAGCAACATCTTTTTTTTTTTTTTACAAAGGAGTCAAGGCTGGAGGTTACTCAAGGATAAGAGTTAATGTGTGTATGGTAATCGTTGGGACAATCATAATCGTTAGTAGAGGAAATTCAGTACAATTAGATTATTTAAGAGGACAATTCAATAAGAACTTGTTTACATTGGTCTTGAAGATGGCAATATGGTAGTCAGCTGGGAAGCAGACCAGTAGAACAGAATTCTACAAGTGAGTAGTTCTAGAAAATAAGCTTTGTTCATGGAATCCACGTTTAGATTAAGGCAGTGTTGCAATAGATGGTCGTGTTATTTGAATAAATGTCCATGAATGATCTAAGAATGTTATTTGGGAGATCGTTAATGAAGATCAGGAAGAGAGTTGGGCCAAGGATGAAACCCTGAGAGATGCCAGCATTAATACTGTGAGTTTCTAATTTTTGCTCATCAACCTATAAACCTATCAAAGATTTGATAATTGAGAAGATATTTCCAGCTATTCTGTAACTGGACATTCTGTGTAGTAAAGTATTTTTTTACTAAACATATAATTTTTTTTATATATTTATTTAATATTTTTTTAATTATAATATATGAGTTTCAAAGAGTTTCAAACAGCTTCACAGGACTTTTATAATAATATATTTACCAGACTCATCATCTAAACAAAGAAGAAACCAAGGAATTATACCTACTTTGGATTGTTACCTTGTGCTGTGGAAGATTCAAAATTAGGATTGGATCCCTTTAACTCACTGCTACAAAAGACTTTCACTTTGGAATTTACCATAAAATTTGGATATGAAATTCAAGATCCTTTTAATTTTGAACCAATATATAATTCCCCTTACTCTATGATTTGAAAACTTTAAAAACTTTTAATCATGATTTTCTATGTTTATTGTATTTAGCAAATTAGGTATAAACCATTTATAATATTTGCTAATATTTTCTCCTCTGAGGAGATGGGTAGACATCGAAAATCTATAGGTTAAGGAGATATACTTATTGAAATTTATTCTTTGTTTTTCATATAATAAAAATTCTAGATTTGAAATTTAACCATTTCACATCATAAAATTTAAATTACTAAATTATGATTTATTTGCTCTATCTGGTATATTGAGCAATTTTTATTTAGCTGGGATTGTCTTTATAAAATATTACAGCAATAATATTTTGTAAGACCTATAATCACTGGATTTCCATACCAGTAGATCTATTGCATTATATTATTCTGATATATATATATATATATATATATATATATATATATATATATATATATATATATATATATATATATATAGCAAATAGCTGTCTGCAAGTGATGCTATATATATATATATATATCACTTGCATCACTTGCAGACAGCTGTTTTGCTGTATCATGGCTCTCTAGTGTGGCTAAACATAGTAAATGTTTTATAATGAGATTTGAAGAACTACTTGCCAGATTGTTTGCAAGTGTTATGAGCAGTCGGGATTCTTACATCTAGGTTACCATAATTGCTCACGGACAGTAAGAATTTTCTATGTATAGATAAGTTTTCACAATGTTATGTCGTTTTGAGCATGTGCACGTAAGGTAAAGACTTATTGCATGTTTCACACAAAATGTTGAAGCATTGTGTGAGTTTTGCTTCTTGGTGTGTATGTGTGTATGTGTGTGTGTGTGTGTGTGTGTGTGTGTGTTTATAGTATGTATTTATTTGCTTCCCCACTGAGCAAATTAGGTACAAGGCCGTTTTTTAATGTGGAGAGGGAGGGAGGGGGAGGGAAAAGGAGACCAGATCCCGATGGGTGGGAAATGGGAGCTGGATAGTATGTATTTATTTGCTTCCCCACTGAGAAAATTAGGTACAAGGCAGTTTTTTAATGTGGAGAGAGAGAGGGAGGGGGGAGGGAAAAGGGGACCAGCTCCCGAGAGGTGGGAAATGGGAGCTGGATAGTAACTGTTGGTCTGTAGAGTGATCCCTACATTGACCAAGGTCTGATATGTGGGGTTACCCCCACATATGGTCTTTGCTTGTAGTATCTGTCGGAACAGATACTACACTTTGAGGTATTTATTTGCTCCCCCACTGAGCAAATTAGGCACAAGGCCGATTTTTAAAGTGAGGAGTGAAGAGGAAATGAGGACCAACTCCCCGGGGAGTAGGGGAGCTGGATAGTGACGATTGGTATGAAGGGTTGCCCCTACATTGACCAAGGTCTTATCTGTGGGGTCGCCCCCACATAGGGTCTTTGCTTGCAGTATCTGCTAGAACAGATACTACACTTTGAGATATTAAATCCTTTATTCATGTTAAAAATACATTGAAAATCAACAATGAACAAAAAACTTAGGCACATGGCCAACTCAAAAGGGGGGATTGTGGGTGTCGTTGGTCATCCTTGTCACTCCAGAACTAAACAAAATCAAAAGTTTCTCCCAGCTAGTATCTTTCACCATAATACCACATTCACCCTTTCATACTGGGGGACATCCTACTTAACTCCCAATTTTTAAAATATTTTTTATTGACGTGTAAAAACAACAAAAAAAGATAACAATAAAAATGGTACAATAATTCATTCGTGTCGAGGGCGGGGGGGGGAAAGGAGGGGGGATTAGTAGGACCCTCCCAACCCCGTCTAGTTGATAGACTGCCTGTTCCACTAGGTTTGTAAAAGGAACCTGGCTTCTGCGTGTCAGTCTCTAAGTGGGGATGCCCTCTAGATGGGGGTGAATGGAGAAAAGAAAATTTTGTGGGTAAGGAATGGGGGTTAGTTTGTATTTCTTTCTCTCGAAGATGAGTGAAATTTAGAGGAGGGGATGAAAACAAAAATTGCAAGAAAGAGGGGGTGGGGATCTTGGAGGCTTCCTAATCAGGGAGGGATGGAACACACACTCAGCTAGCTGAGAGGCTATTTGTTAAATTTTACTTTACGGAACTGCGTGTTCCACACCTAGGCGGGGAACACGTATTCAAATTTGGCTCCTCTTCGTACACACAGACTTGCTACATGTATCCATTTTCTGTCAAATGCCACACGATGCAGCCTTCTTCTATCACATCTGATCTTCACCCGTAGTTGGTGTTTAAAGAAAGCAATCAGATCCTGATCAAAAAAAGACAACACTCCCCCGGCAACCTTGCAGACGTGATGTCCAAATCACCATTCTCGCCACAGCCAGGATTGTAGCATAGACCATTTGTCTTTCCCGGTCCCACGGTGGCATCACATTGTCCACAACATTGGATACAGTAATTGGGCGAGGATGCTCAGAATCGATGCGAGCCGTCACCTCACTGACATACGACCAGTACCGGCGGAGTTCGCAGCAATCGAAGAAAGCATGATCAGTCGTTTCTACGGCCGTTGTCCCACAACGAGGACAATCAGGCGACTCCAAAAACCCAGAACTGCATTGTACGTGTTTGAGTGGAAGTGCATTTCGTGCTAATCGCCAGGTAAGAGAGAACTCCGAATTGTTCAGATGACTCGAACCTGGCGCCCAGCTCCACGCGAAGCGGATCTCACTCTGCTGCCAACCCAAACGCGCGCATAGCGGGTCATCAGCAGCCCCCTTCACTAGATCCCTGTGGAGTTCCCTACGGGTAGCAGTCACAAGGTCGCTGGACCTTGGTAGTCATTTTAGTGCGGCTCGGCACTCTTTCATGTAGGCAGATTCTCCCTGCGGCCTGTGACGGCTCTCAATAGAAGAGTCAAGAACAAGGTCGGGGAAGGCGGCAGTAATCACGGGGTACCACGGTTGGTCATCTTGCATATAGTGGCTCAGGAAGGCCAGCCTCTCAGCGTCTCGATGACACTTCAAGTCTGGCATTCTCAAGCCTCCCTCACACGGACATTGAATACAGACCTGTCTGCTCACCCAGTGTCTTTCTCTGTCCCAAAAAAGTGAGGACAAGAGTTCGACAAGAGCTGTTAGGTGTTGTGCAGGCAGGGGAAGTACAGCCAGTTGGTAAAGGATGAGAGGAAAGACGTAAGTGGCGCATGCCTCAGTCCTCCCCTTTAAGGAAAGTTTCCTAGGAAGCCATGAATTGACTGCAGCCTCCACCTTTGACCATACCTCCAACCAATTTTTGTCAAGCTGGAGACCCGGTCCGAACCACACGCCGAGGATCCAAACCGGGCCATCTGTCCAGCTGAAGGGTGCCGGGAGGTTGGCGTTGCCACTCCAGGCGCCCAACCGCAGTCCTACCGACTTGCTGCGGTTTATCTGGGTCCCTGTAATTCTTTCATACTGAGCGAGTGCCTCCGACACGATCTCAATGTCTCTGAAGCTCGACACAAAGACCGTGACATCATCGGCGAACGCGGATGTTAAAGATGAAATAACCAAGGTCCAGACATGAATGTGTTATGAGATAAAACTTTATTATAGCAAGCGCTAACACGTGCGACTGGTCTCAAAGGGAAAATCTAACTGACTAGTCGCATCCGGGGTTTTTCCCCTTGGCGGCCCTCTCCTCATGTAAGGGGAGATAATCACTCTTTCCTGGGGCAGGATAAATGGGATGGGATGTTAACACTTCCCCGCTTTCCTTTCTTGTGCTGATGAAAGTTTTCAGGAGACATCATCAAAGGGTTATCTGCAGGGAAAGGGAAAGAAAAAGAAGAATTTAACAAAATTATGTGACACTGTGTTTTAAGGATTAGAGAGATTGTTCCTTGGGTTCAGATGTGAATCCTAGAATTTTAAAAGAGGGGACTCCCTTTTTTGTTAAGCCATCAGCAATTTGTTTGTCAGTGGGTATCCAGGATATCTCTGCAATTTCTCCTCTGTCAACCATTTCTCTAAGGATGGCCATTTCAATTCTTAGTCTTTTATCGAGGATTTGTGTGGTAGAATGCACTGCATCATACAAACAGGAATTGTCTGTTTTGCATGTTATCTTGATGTTTGTAGTGTGATCTTCCATTTGCAGCAAATCCAGTATCAATTTTCTGTAATAATGGCAAGCTTCAGTAAGATCAACCATGGCCAGAGTCTCCGCAGCAAGCGTGCTTTTGACTATTCTTTTGATGCGTTTAGATTGCCAGGCTATTGGCATGTATTGGTTATTACTACCAACCAGAAAAATAATGTAGCCACCTTGTGATCCACCGTCAGTTAGGTTAGCAAAGGATGCATCACTGTATGCTATAATTTGAAGCAATTTAGGGTTTCCAAGATTGGGAATATGGATTTGGGATTTCTCCTTTTTTGCCTTTTTGATAGTCCTATTTATTTGTTTTATACATTCCACATTTTCTTGTTTTAATATGGAACTCAATGCACTGACATCAAAACTGAGGTCAGGTCTAGTTTGAGTGGCTAGCCAGTTGAGTTGACCGATTAGCTGTCTGGCCTCGGAGATCTCAGTGGATGTCAGCTTGTCTTCCAGCCTTCTTCCATTCTGCAGCGGAATGTGTCTGAGTTTCTTTGTGTATTCATCTTGTCCAATATTGATATTACTATTGGATTTTTTTATTTCTAATCCAATATATTGGAACTTGGCAACTTCTTCAGATTTCACTTTGAAAAGTTTACGAAGTTCATTAATGACTTTGTTCTCAAAGGTTTCTGAACCAGCAAAGCAGAAATCATCGACATGAGTGGCAATTATGCCTTGAAGCTTGTTTTTGAAATGCCAAGTGAAAATAGCCTGGTCATATTTTGATGGTGTGGCCCCTAGCTTTACTAGTTTCTCTCTAAGTGTTAGGTATCAGGATCGAGATGCATCTGTTAGACCATAAACACATTTGGATAATTTCCAGATGTAACCAGGGGATACATTGGCTTCTTTGGGAGGAAGAAGGTAGACGGGTCGATCTAATTGCTTGCTTTGTAAAAAGGCAGTTTTGATGTCCATGGATTTGCATACCCAACCACTTGCTGATATAATTCCTAAGACTGATCGTAAACTTTCTTTTGAACATGTTGGGGAGTCATTTCTAACATTGCAGGCATCTTTATCTTGAAAGCCTTTCGCAACAAGTCTGGCCTTAAAGGTTTGTTTTCCATTCAACTCCTTGTTGCTGTAGACCCATCTTGTGCATATTTTTGGTTGGCCCTGATCTAATACTTGTGTGTAGACTTTGTGTTCAACCCAACTTTGGAGTTCTCTCTTTTTGGCCTTATCATATTGGTCATTAGAGGAGTCAGTCATTAGATTTACCTCCGTGGCTTCATTAGTGAGGGGTTGGTCATCTTTGTTTGTCTCCCATTCCAAGACCCCATTCTCAAAATCTAGCCAGAATGGGTCACCTTCCTCCATAGCAACGTTCATTAAATATTTATTTTTGCCAGTGGCTTTACCAGCTCTACTGATCACATTCAATTTTCTCCATTCTTGGTCTTCATCATTGGTGAATTTGCATATTATAGTTTGGCCTGGTTTAGGCAGTTGTACAGATTTGGTGGCCACTTTGGGTAACGTGTCACATTCCTTGGCCTCATTCTGCTCAGGGTCATCAATTTCACTGCCTTCATCTATTGGCACATAATCACTTGTGGTGGCATTGTTGTGCCTCTGAGGTTTTGTTCGTACACTGGTGTCTTGGTGTTCAGAGGTGTTGTGGTATGTGTCAGGATATGGAATTAAGCGTGAAGGATGCACTCTAACGTATGTGGCTCCATGTTTAACTAGTACTTGTTTATGTTCCCAGCCTATGACAGCACCGGGACCAAGCCATCGATCAGATTCATTTCTTTTAAAAAGGACAAGGTCACCATTCTTGTATTGATCAATTACACTGGTTCTCACCTGATGACGGAGAGCTCGTCTCAATTTTTCAGAGGCTTCACACTCTATGAAACCTTTTCTTGCAGCATGCATGGCATTGAGGTTGTCAGCAACAATTTGACTAGTACTCACACCTTCTAGTGCAGGAAGTTGATCATTCAGGAGAGAAGGCAGGTTGGGATTTTTTTCCAAAAACCAGTTGGTTAGGGCTATAGCCGTGTGAATTTTGAAGTGCATTCTTGGCATTGACCGCCCATGAGAGAGCAACATCAAAATTACACCGAGCATCTTCTAAAGTCTTCTTGACCATTTCTCCCAGAACACCATTGTGCCTTTCATTCAATCCATTACTCCAGGGGGATTGTGCAGCAGTGGTACGGACTACGATATTCAAGTTTTGAGCCATGTCTCGGAAGAATTGATTGTCAAATTCCCGGCCATTATCAGTAAGAAAAGCTGCTGGAGCACCAAAATATGCAATCCAGCGTTTGAAGATGGCAGTGAGTATATCAGAGCTCTCCTTATTTGTAAGCCTAACAGCGACACTATATCTGGTTGCATGGTCCACCAAGTGTAGTACTTTATGTCCATTAATTTCCTTTATGTCCATGGCTACAGTCTGGTTAAAATGAGTTCCTAAGGGAAATCCTACAACAGGTCGAGGTGCAGGAGGTTTTTTATACCTGAGGCAGGTCTGACAAGCAAGAGGAAGCTTCCTCAGTATATCCATAAATTCAGCATCTTTTAAACCAGAGCTTTTGACAAGATTACACAATTTTGTGCACTGGGATGGCTGAATTGTCGATGTAATTTGGTAGCAATTTTTAATTTCTCGACTTTGCTCTTTTTATTAATTTTGTTTAAAAATAAAATATATCGTAACTTACCCCGGTCTGGTGGAGGTGTAGATATAGGGATGTGGTAGTGGCCAGAAGTGGTGCACAGCAACCTTATTTTTTTTTCCAAACATTTCCGCTGTGTCATCATTAAAGTTTAGAGTTGTCTGGGCTCTTTTCATGGCCATCTTGCTTAGTAGCAAAGGGATATCAGCGTCAACAACATCACTCATTATTTTAATGTTCATCTTTGCAATGACACATGGCAAATTTACCTTTTGTAGAGATTTTATTTTCATACCATCTCCAAATTTAAAGTATTTTGTGCCCTCATCATAAAGAATGTCTTTTTTTGAGTCCTTGGACAAGGTTTCAAGAAAACAGTCCAACCATTTCTTTCCACAGACCGTCGCTGACGCACCAGAGTCTAAAATAGCACAATTTATGGTTTCTCCGAAAAGCGAGTTCTCCGACTCTCGTCGATTAAGCAACACTATATTAGCGATGTCTTCACAACTGCCGGAAATATCGTTTTTATGTTCATTTAATAATACCATATTTTCTCTTAAATGGTAATTATTTTGGGAATAAGGACACTTTTTGGCATAGTGAAATTTGCATCCACAGACGTAACAAACGGGAGTCTGATTATTCGAAAAATTTCGATTTGGGTAGCAGTTATAATTGTGTGGCCGGCCTCTGCCATTATTTGTGCTGCTACTACGCGTGAAGTGAGGGGGAGAGGCAGGCTTATACGCATGACGTCGTCTCGTGTATAGTATTTCACTGTTGTCCTGTGTCTGTGTGTCTGCCTCACTAAAAACGATGTTGTCAGTTTCATTTTTTATGGAAATGTTTTGTGGTCTAGCCGTGGTTAAGTTTTCACCTGAAATTTTTTTTAATTGTTGAGCCATATCTTTTAGAGTGAGGTTGTTTATTGTCGCACGTATTAATCTCTCGTTTTCGGGGTTGAGATTGGCAGACTTTAACGCGTGATAGGCTAATACGGGTTCTGGTAAAATTATTTTAAATTCCCTGAGTTTCGCTACGTGCCTGTCGAACTGGATTAAGTAGTCATTTATGGAAGCGTTAGGTTCATGCTGATAACTTTCAAAGTTCTCGTAGGATATGAAAGCAGACTGGTTTTTATCCTGAAGAAAAAGTGTATCCAGCTTTTCGACGAGATTGTCCATTCCTTCTTCGGCATTCAGTAATGAAATGTCCATTTCTAGTACAGCAGCGCGAGACTGTCCGATGAGCGAAAGAAATACAGCGGGAGCTTGTTTTGAAGGCGGAATGTTCGTTGCTATCTTCCATAGTTCAACTTCTCGCTTCCATGAATCGTAAAATTCCGGGTTTAGTCGTGGTGGTTCAAATATTCTGGAACTCATTATGTTTTTTTTTTTTTTCTTCGTACGCTCTGCTACCAGATGTTAAAGATGAAATAACCAAGGTCCAGACATGAATGTGTTATGAGATAAAACTTTATTATAGCAAGCGCTAACACGTGCGACTGGTCTCAAAGGGAAAATCTAACTGACTAGTCGCATCCGAGGTTTTTCCCCTTGGCGGCCCTCTCCTCATATAAGGGGAGATAATCACTCTTTCCTGGGGCAGGATAAATGGGATGGGATGTTAACAGCAGATACCTTGGCGGCTGAGCCACCGGGTATTGCAATTCCGCGCAGGGCCCAATTTGTCTCCCCACGTCTCAGCTTGCGGAGCAGGGGCTCCAAAGCCAGGATATAGAGCAGGGGCGACAGCGGACAACCCTGACGAACCGACTGAGAGATAACAAATGGTTTTGAGCGCTTTCCGTTGACTTGCACGATGGCTGTTCTGTTCTGGTTCAACCAACTCACCGATAACAACCTGCAGCCGATTCGAAAGGACCTTGGCCAAAATCTTCAACTCTGTGTTTAGCAGAGTTATGGGCCTGTAATCGTCTAACTCTTCCCCACCATGGCCGTCACCTTTCCTCAGCAATGTGATCACTCCCTTGGTGACTTGCCCCGGGATGGATCCCTGAGCAAACCAATGGTTGAACACATCCGTCAGAAGAGGCAGAAACATGGGCGACAGCCTCAAATACAGTTCGTATGGCAGACCATCGAGTCTTGGCGATCTGTCACAGCTGACCTGCTTCAGCGCAGTAAAAACCTCCCGCTCCGTCACCCGGCCCTCGCAACTAGCTGCTCTAGCTGCCTCGAGGCGGGGAGAGTCGGCCAAATAGTCACTAAACTCAAGGACCAGAAGATCGGACTGCTGCGTAAAACGCTCCTCGAAATGTTCTCGAAACCCCTCGCAGATCTCCCGAGTCGATTCAAGGGTGCGTCCATCTGGATGTCTTACCTTTGCAATGTACTTGTCCGAGCCACGCCTAGAAATTTCACAACGCATGTCAGTGTTGGAATTGACGGCTTCATTGCCTACCTTTCTGAGCCTAGCTCTGACTACTTGACCTTCATAACGCTCGCTATTCTCACGCAGAAGGTCCTGCTTAGCTAGTTCCTGACTAACCCTATCACCCTCCCCCGTAGCCCGGGCTAGTTTCTGCTCTAGCTTCTTCTTCGTCTTGGCCTTATCTAGTGCGAGGCGCTGGGCATACTTGACGGAGAAGGTTCTAATTTTGGCTTTTAGACCTACCCACCACTTACTCCCGGTAACCGCCCCCACTAGTGCTTTTTGAATTAATTCTATTAGCTTCTCTTGGAAGTCTTGTATCTCCAGAAGGGGAGTGTTTAACTTCCAGTGAGCCACTAACTTTGGCCTATTTCCTAGCTTCAGCCAGGCCATAACTAGTTTATGATCTGTCTGGCCTAGCCAAGTGAACGTGGGACAAGATAAGAAGTCTACTTCGCCTCTCCTAACTAACATCCTGTCCAAGTAAGTGTTTGGATAGGAGGAAACACTATTGGTCCACGTCCACATCTCCCGCCCCGGATGCTCAAACCGAAACCTGTCGACCAGACCGCATCTAGCCATCAGATCAGCCAGGCTGGATTCGCACCTCTCCGATCCTCTAGCATTGCCTCCTACCTTATCTATCTCGGGGTCTAAGATGGTGTTCCAATCTCCCATTAGCACTACCTGCTTCCGACAATCTACAAACGCGTCAAGCTGACTGAAGAATGAGACCCTCTCACGAGCAGTGCTGGGCGCATGAACCGCGATCACCCGAAACACAGAATCTTTTACGGCAACATCGGCCACAACCAGCCTGCTCACCGCATCTCTATGGACAACGTCGACCATCGCCGACAGGGTACGTTTAACCAGCACGGAAACTCCCTTCCCCCGCGGGCTGCCATATGCTGAGAAAACCTCAAAATCTCGGGCCAGCACTTGACAGTCCACAGAGGAAATGAAATGCGTCTCCTGAATCGCAGCCACATTCACTCCCAGGGACAAGAGATCGTGCCGGAGGCGAGCCGCCCGGCATGATGATCTCAAGCCCCTCGCATTCAAATTAGCCAAATTCAAAGCCATGGTACCTACCTTAGGGTGTGTCACACTCAGCTCCAAAGTCAGTTGAGGAGAGGACGCCGACGTTATGTGCCATGCTCAAGGTGGTCAGGTTTTTCATATCGTGACCTTCTCTCGCAATGTCGCCTACGTCCAAAGGATAAATTAATTTTATGGCCCTGTAGAGTGACGGATGGACCAACACTGGGACCCTTCCCTTGCATTGTTTTGACAGTTCATCAAGAGAAGAATCATTTTTTTTCACCAGTTCAATTCCAGGAAACGCCCCTTCAGCGGCCTGCAGCCTTGTCCACAAGTTGGTCTTGCAGGCCTCTGGAGTTCTGACAAAAGTTATTAGAAGTGGGGCGTCCGGGAAATTTGAGGGGATATTTACATCTTTCCCCTCTATCTGTTTGTAATCGAGCAGAGGTTTTAAGTTTTTCCTCTGCCGATGGGAAATGTCTGTGGCCACAGATAGAGAGTCTACATAGCATAGTTCCTCAGGGGCAAGGACTTTTAGTCTGGTTGGTCTGCGAGAGGCAGAGGAGTCTCTCCCCTCCCTCGGTTCATTCTTTTCTTTTTCTTTTTGGGGTAGTGGCTCAGTTTGCCTTGGTGTGGGGACGGGTGTTTGTGTGGTGCCTGGTGTTGGTGCGGTGTCTGGTGTTGGTGTTGGTGCGGTGTCTGGTGTTGGTGCAGTGTGTGGTTTGGGGGTGGAAGTGGATTTTGTTGTTAGGGGTGGTGTATGTTCACAGGGAGTGGGGGGCCACCTTTTTTTTCCTCTTTTCTTCTTTTTTTTTTTTTATTCTTTCGAATGAACCGGGGAGAGGTGAGGTTGAGTTCCTCTCCCTCTCACTTGCGGATTCATCCTCAGAGGAGCAGTCTTTTCTCCGCTTGATCCCCGTCTCAATTGGTGTAGGGACCGTTGGTTGTGTCTGCTCCTCTAGTTGCTGTTGCTGCTCTCGCTGATGTCGTTGCTGCTGCTGCTTCTGCTGCACTTGCTGCTTTTGCTGCTGCGGTAGTTGTTGCTGCAGTTGTTTCTGCGGCATTGGCTGTGGTGGCTGTTGTTGTTGCTGCATTTGCAGAGGCTGCTGCCTCGATTTTTAGGCTGGTGGTGGGACGGTGGCAGAAGGGATTATGTGCTTCCATTTTTGTCTCACTACCGTGCTCCATTCTGCCCCCTTGGCCTCCTGGGTGGTTTGGGTTTTCCTTGGAGCTGGGGTTGGTGTTGTAGTTGCAGGGGTTGTTGCCACCTGTTTTGGTGCGGGCGCTGTCTCAGGGGTTGTGACCGCCTTTTGGGTTGTTTGATTAGGGGTTACCCTTTGGGGGTAACTCCTAGCCATGTGGCCCTGCTTTTGGCAGAACCAGCAGTGTGGACGACGGCCCTCCACCACTACCGTTATGCTGGCGTCTTTGTATGTCAGCAGCGGTGGTATCGCTCAAACAGCCTCATTACTATTGTGTAGTACATATTTAAATGCTTAAACGGTTTTTTTATACACATTCTGCTTTTTCTGCTTCATCTCACAATGACATTTTATTTAATTGCTTTTAACATAGACTCATAAGCATTAGCGATCTCTGCCCTTTGATATGTTGGTTTTGGATATCAGCTCATCTTCACTTGATGCATTCTAACCGACCACCAATACTAAAAGCCTTTCTTTGTTTTAGGTAATGCCCTTTTCTCTTCCCTGCAACCTCTTTCCCACAGAAGAGACGTCGCGAGCTTGTCTCTGCTCTATCGCTATTTTCATGGCTCGATTGAACTACAATCTATGGTTCCCCCTTGCCAAACTTTCACAAAAAAACATTCGACTAGCTACAACCACTATATATGATTTCCCCACTCTCTATCTGTGTCTAAACCTAAACGCAGATTCCATGAAAAAAGCTCCTTTCCCAGAACTTCCCAGCTGTGCAACACTGTTTCACTGGCCTGCTTCCCAGTTGAATACAACATGGTAGTCTTCAAATCCAATATAAACAAGTTCTTCTTGAACCGTCCCCATAAATAGTTAAATTCTACCCAATTTACGCCACTAACGATTACTACACTACCAGCTTACATTCATTAACCCTTATCCTCGAGTGGCCTTCGGGCCTTGATAAGTAGTGATTCCCAAGAAAAAAAAGTTATTACAATCTAATAAATCAGTTACAATTAAATCGGTTATTTTTTTATTTGCAAATCGTGTTTCTCATCTTTCTTTGTGATTGGCATATTTGTTTTGTGTCTCTAACTCGTTATAACATCCATCATTATTATTATCATCATCGTCGTCACCATCATCATCATCATCAGTTCCTGCAACAGTTCTCAAGTTGACAGATGGATATATTGTCGGTTAATTTGATCATCTGACACATATCACACCGCCTTTGTCAGTGAGTTCACATCGCTTTTACATCCTGCAAAACAAAAGAAAGTTACTATAAAATCAATATCGTTCGAATGCTGCAAATACATTTTTTTTTTTCAGATTTTACGTTACAAACTTTTTGTTTGTGTTTGAGGTTAAACGAAATGAAAATTATCAAAACTTTGTTTCGTTACTAAGATGAATACGTTTTTCTCTAAAGAATATTGAAAATTTATTTTGACAAAAGAAACTAGTAATTTTTTAGAACGAATTTTAAACGGTATTTTTTGTAGAAAAGAGATGCTTAGTCACAAGTTAAGTTTTCTTTCTTTTTACCGACGGATAAACATTTATCAAGGCCCAGGTGCCACTCAAGGATAAGATTAAAAGGATTGCTGGTTGGACTTTGGTCGTTGTCACAAGAGTGGGTGAAATGGACAGAGGATTACTTAAAAAGATTGATTTTCCAAGTATTTGTTTACATTACATTTGAAGATGACCATGTTGTAGTCAGTTAGGAAGTAGATTTGACGTATCATGTTCCAAAGATGGGATTTTTTAGGAAAGAAACTTTGTTTTTGGAAGATCTGTTTGGGTTTTGGTAGAGAGAGAGAGAGAGAGAGAGAGAGAGAGAGAGAGAGAGAGGAAAGTTCTTGGTTGTTGTTTTTGAGCATCGTTCATTCATTCATTTTGTATGAATCAGATGATTATTGTTGGCATTCGTTTCCCTGATATCTTTCTAGTTAGAATTATTTCTAGAAAGACATTGGGATCATGTGATGCTTGCCAATATTCCTAAGTGAAAATGTTTCTGTGGAGCAAACTGGATTCAAACTTGGCACAGGTTGTCAGCCCATGTTGTTAACCACCTAGCAACTATCACTTCCCTGCTGTTGCTGTAACCAGATGAGTTCTAATCGTGAATGTTTTACAGAGGAGGATGGGTGGGTGGCAGAGATTTAGTCGACACCTACCATGTTCAGCCGAACACCTACCATGAACATAGTCATACAGTAGAGAGAGGCTAGCAACATTTCTTCTGTGTGAAAGAGGCTGCTGCAGAGATGAGAAGAGACCATCCCCTCAATAAAGTCCTACTCTAACATTGTTATCAGCTTTATTTTACACTTCAATAGGGGGGAGGGGAGGTCACCCTGGCCTTAAAGGTGGTGTGGCTTTTTGTTGAGAATACATCCTCTCGACAATAAGTTCAACAATCTCTGGGCGATTTGAGTTAGGTGGCCATTTTTTTTTTTTTTTTTTTTTTGTCAGTTGAGTGAGATATCGTTCTGGGCAGTTCCTGGAGTTTATCTTTTTCTCTTTGAGAAGAGTTTAGTTTATTGCTAATCGCCTGGGACGCTTCAACCGGGCAATGCTGACAGGGATGCTCAGGCATTATTTGTAGGTCAGAGTGCTCTGCCTCTTGGGCGCTTACTTTTCAATCCTCACCTACTGAACTTGCCTAGAAGCTTGTCAAATATGAAACCTCCCCAAAACGAGAGCCATTCATTTTGATTGATGGCAGCTGGGCAGCAGAGCATTGCCTAAAACCAAGCTCTGCTGCCCAGCTGCCATCAATCGAAATGAATGGCTCTCGTCTTGGGGAGGCTTCATGTTTTGACAAGCTTCTGGGCTTGACCTTTACTCCTGATCTGAAATGGAAAACGTATATCAAATCCATTGCCAAAGTCACTGGAAAAATGGTGGGATCTTTCTACCACTCCAGTACATATCTTACTCCTGATGCAATTCTCTACCTATATAAAAGCCAGGTTCGGCCAATGATGGAGTACCATTGCCACATCTCGGCAGGAGTCGTTAGAAGCAGCTTATCCTGTCTTGACAGAGTTCAAAATAGACTTCGTAGCTTAGTCGGGGATGCCTTTTTTTCTTCCTTGCAACCTCTTTCTCACAGAATAAACCTAGAACCCGAACCCCATCTTCCAATGTAGACCGCTACTACCATGTCTCCTTCTCCAACATCAGGGGTCTATGTTCCAACCTTCCAGAGGTTGAAACCCAATTACAGGAGATGAAACCGGACATAAGCGAAACTGGAATAGGGCCGACCACTTCCCTAGATGAGTTAATAATTAACGGATACTCTAGCTTAACATCTAAATCTGACCCCCAAGGTCGCCATGGGCATGGAATATGTGCCTACATTAAAGATGGCTTCCCGTGTAACAGGGATATCTCTAGAGAAGATCCTAATTTACCTTACATGTGCTTCCAGGTTGCACTTGCTTACACCACCGCATTTATATTTGCTCTCTATCGGCCCCAAAACAGTGGAATTACTATCTTCAAGAGTATATCTGAGAAAATAGACCACATTCTGTCTGCACATTCCTCGGCTAACATCCACATCTGTGGTGACTTCAACGTCTATAATGTGGAATGGCTGACCTACTCAAATAAGACAGATGATGAGGGTAGGTTCTGTCATGATTTTGCCATTGCTTATGACCTCACTCAGATTGTTCGCGAGCCCACCCATGTGCCCGATACTACAGGTCAATATGCTAGCCTCTTAGACCTTTTTCTCTCAAATTCCCCTGAGCTATGTTCATGTTCCGTTCTTTCTCCTCTAGGATCCTCCGACCACTCCGTCGTATCAGTTAAGATAAAAATGAAATGTAATAAGGGATAGCTTCCATGCATTTATATCTGATCTACCTCTGCATTCCATGTTTAAAAAGGATGTGTCCTTTATAGTATCAGACCTGACCGAATGGTTAATTGTAGGCATAGACCGATTCATATCATCAAAAAATTCCAACAAAAACCCAGCAGCCAGCCATAGTTCTCCCCAGAATGTGCTGCTGCCATCGCTCACAGAAATCACTTTTTCCACAGCTACCAACATAATAGATGCACTGAGACTAAAGCTGCTTTCAGGAACGCCAGCAACCACTGTAAAAGAGTAACAAAAAATGCAAGAGAGCTATATGGTCAGTCTGTTAAATCCAAAGGAGCTGATCAGCGGCTTGGTTCCCACCAGTTTTGGCAAATAACAAATAGGATCCTGAATAGAAGTGTGCGTTCTATCCCAACCATTATCAATGGACCAGAGGTTATCTCGTCAGCATCTGACAAGGCCAAGAACTCTACAACTAATTCTACCCTATGCTACGAAGGCCATCAACTCCCCATATTTCCTCCTATAACACAGAACATGCTAGGTAACATACAAATATCTGTGCATGAGGTCGCCAAGCAAATCAAGAACCTTGATTCCAGTAAAGCAACTGGCCCTGGCGGCATCCCAATTATAGTGTTAAAAAAGCTTCAACCAGAACTTACAAAACTATTTAAACGTTGCCTTAAGGAGAAGTGCTTTCCAACACCCTGGAAAACCTCATCAGTATGCCCTGTATTTAAGAATTCAGGTGATAAGTCGTCTCACTCTCAGTACAGGCCAATAAGTCTCCTGTGTTTCATGAGTAAGTTGCTGGAAGCCATATTAAATAGAGAAATAGTCAACCACCTCAGCAGAAATAACCTTCTTAGTGACACGCAATATAGTTTCCATTCTGCAAGATCTACCACAGATGTACTAACCGTTATATCTCATAGGATTAGTGAATCTCTCGACAAAGGCTTCCTTTTTAGGGCAATTGCTCTTGACATATCAAAGGCCTTCAACAAGGTATAGCATAAAGGCCTACTTCGCAAGATTTCCAGCTACGGTATAACTGGAAATGTTTTCTCAATTATTAAATCATTTCTCTCTGATAGGCTCATAAGAGTAGTGGTCGATGGACAAAAATCTGAGGCTTGAAGTATTAATGCTGGAGTCCCTCAAGGGTTCATCCTCGGCCCAACTCTCTTCCTGATCTACATCAATGATCTCCCTAAACACATACTTAAATCATTCGTTGACATCTACGCTGATGATACGACCATCTACGGCAACACATCAAAGGCCATAAATGACAAAGTTCTCTCTGATTCTCTCTCCTCTGATCTCGGACGCGTGGTTCAGTGGAGGAAGATGTGGCTGGTTACCTTTAATGCATCTAAAACCAAACTCCTATCTTTACATCATCAACGCTCTGATCCCCATCTGCCATCAATTGAAATGGATGGCTCTTGTCTAGGGGAGGCCCCATGTTTTGACAAGCTTCTGGGCTTGACCTTTACTCCTGATCTGAAATGGAACATGTACATCAAGTCTGTTGCCAAGGTCACTGGAAAGATGGTGGAATCCTTCTACCGCTCCAGAAGATATCTCACTACTGATGCAATTCTCTATCTATATAAAAGCCAAGTACGTCCAAGGATGGAATACTGCTGCCATATCTGGGCAGGAGCTGCTAAAACAGCCTATCCTGCCTTGACAGAGTACAAAATACACTTCGTGGCTTAGTAGGGGATGCCCTTTTCTCTACCCTGCAACCTCTCTCCCACAGAAGAGACGCTGTGAGCCTGTCTTTGTTTTATCGTTATTTCCATGGCAGGTGCTCGTCTGAACTCCAATCTCTGGTCTCCCCTCGCCAATCTTTTACGAAAAACATCCATCTAGCTGAAACCACTGTCAAAAGTTGTCTCCACTCTTTATCTATGCCTAAATCAAAACGTAGATTCCATGAACAAAGTTTCTTTCTTAGAACTGCACGCCTGTGGAACTCTGTTCCGTCTGCCTGCTTCCCCACCTGACTACAATCTGGATGTCTTCAAGTCCAGCATAAACAAATTCCTAATGAACCGCCCCCTTAAGTAGACACTTTATTAAATCTCCGCACTAACGTACTGTGGTGACCACCGTGTAAAAAAAAACCCCAAAAAAACAGAAGAGATGTAGCGAGCCTGTCCCTGTTTTATCGTTACTTTCATGGCAGGTGCTCATCTGAACTTCAATCCCCCCCTCGCCAGACTTTCACGAAAAACACTTGTTTAGCCAGAACCACTATCAACAATTTCCCACACTCTTTTTCTGTGCCTACACCTAAACGTAGATTTCATGAAAAGGCTTCTTTCTTAGAACTGCTAGCTTGTAGAACTCTATTCCGTTTGCCTGCTTTCCAGCTGACTACAATCTGATTGTCTTCAAGTCCAACATGAACAAGTTCTTATTGAACTATCCCCCTAAGTATCCAAGTTATAAAATTCCCACTAATGTTTACTACGCTAAAATCACAATGAGAAATGTATACCCATTAAACCTTATCCTAGAGTGGCCCTGGGCCTTGATAAGTGGTGACCCCCATGTAAAAAAAAAAACAAAAATCTTCCAGTGGTAGGAGTGAGGTTAATACTAACAAAAGAAAGAAATTAAGAAAAGATTGAAAGTGAAAGGTTAAGAAAAGATTCCATGGCGTTCCTGAGTCGAACAGACTTACTTGTGATTAGATCTGTAGTCTAATTGCTTCGTTGAGAAGTGGGAAGAACTGTAAATCAGGGGTGCGCATTACATCGATCATGACCGACTGGCCGCTCGCAGAGACATTGTGAGTAGATTGCATGGTATTGAAAAGAAAAAATGTTGGCGTTGGCAAACTCCCAGAATCTCACAACAGAGCTGGGGACACAATGTGACTCAACCAGCCACGGTAAGAAAAGATGAACCCAGGAAAGGGTTGCAGACAGCTAAATTTGAGCTACGGTTGAAAATTGCCCCAAATAGGGGGCAAGCGAAGGAGGAATTAGAGCCGTTTTATTTCATGGCAGGTCCTGGAAAACACAGTGTAACCCTGCTAGTGGGAAAGGAAAATGGTGGGGCTGCCAAAGTAAGTGCGTTTCCCTCGTGAAGGAAAACAAAGACAAAAATATGAATCATATTTTGGGAATAATATTTTTGATGCAACAGAATTATTAGAGGTAGCTAATTGTTTTTTTGGTATCGGAAATATTGATGCCTATTTTCCGATGCCAAATTGATTATTTTAATTGTCTTTTTTTATTTAATTTTATTTAAAGTAAAATCTTCCATTGCTGGTAATATTGATAAATTAGTAAATATTCATTGATTTTAAAATACAAGTAAAGCTAAAATCGAAAGATCATCCTCCACACGTGTATTTTGATGTTTAGGGAAATATTGGCATATTTAACATGTGTTTTTACGAAAATCGGGGAAAATAACAATCTTATAGTTAAATAATTAGAGATTTATAAAGAATCGGAATCAGTAATTGTATCAGAATCAGGAATTTAGCATGGAATCTGTAATTGTATCGTAATCGAGAAAAATATTGGAATCGTCCCATCACTACATGCTACATAAAGAAAATTGGCAATTGTCTGTTAGAGTTTGACTCTTTCAAGACTTTGCTCTCAAGACCTTGCGTTACTCGAGCGAATCACTATATTCAGGTGCTATTCTTTCCAGGAAGATGCTGAGTTTGTTTCACTTGCATCGGAAATTGCAACATTGTTTCACCTGAACTTTTCTGGACTGGAGAATGACATTCTAACACTATAAGCTGATATTCAGCTGATGCAGAGCTCAGGGACAATTCTGGAGGCCCTATCGGTGGGGCATTAGAATACACCGACTGCCCCCTGCAAAGGGTAAAAGTCCCTCAATGGGGGTCCTGGATATGACCTTAAAGTATATCCAGTGGTGAGGCCCCAGCTTGCGGGCTTTGGGGAGTGTGGAGCCACCCTTTAATTACCATTGCTCCCAGGTCCACTCTGACCCGGAGTGGTAGTACCTGTTAGGGTCCCAACTATGGGTTAAATAGAAACCGACTTGAAAACAACAAATATATTCTATTAAAAATTTTTTTCTTCAAAATAACTGGATTCGGCATTAAATAACCCGAAAAAGGGTTGATATGCTGTAAAACAAAACCAACCAACCAACCAACCAACAATTCTGGAAGTTACTCACAGAGGAAAAGAACCCCAACATCAGGAAATGTGCTATCCTTTTGACTGCATTATTTGGCTTCGAGTCAGCATTTTTCCACATGAAGATCATTAAGTTCAAATATAGCTCCACCACGACTGATGAGCACCTGGAGGCCAGCTGGGAGTTGGCTATAAGCAGCTACTCTCTGCACTGTGCATCCTTGATCGATTCCATCGAATGCAAGTCATCAGTGTAAGGTAATAACAAAAAATGTACAGCGTTGCACTGTGCAATATGTGTTGATGCAGTAATGCAAGGTACACCTGCATATACTGTCATATAAAAATGATTTACAATATTTTCATAAATAATGTGTTTCACATTTTTAGTAGGTTTCAGATCATTTAGACTTAGTCATGTCATAAGTAGCTCTCATGCTGAAAGTGTATGTGCATCTCTGGTGTAAATAGTTCAGCGTAAGTACATCCCACGCAAAGTGTTTTCATTGAATAAAAGATCAATCACTCCACATGGGGAAAAAATCTCTGTCTTTAATATTATATAAAAGGAACTTTGTGTGTGTGCTTGTTCGTTCCCAATGGACTCGGAAATGGCTGGACTGAATTTTTTAAATTTTGCAAGAAGGTGCTTGATGTGTCTGGGAGTGTTTTTATGTAGGTTTTGTATCAGAATGCGTCAGATAAGTATCAAAAACTGATAATTGAAAAAATCCGATCAAAAAAGAAAGTCCAATTTTGACCAAAGTTAACACTTTTATACAACCTAACATTACAAGTGCATTTGACTAGTTTTATCACCACACAAGCAGAAAAGCCTAACCTATAAAATCAACTGTAGATTCTTTTATAAGACAGGAGCGCGTTCGAAATGAATGTTTCTTTTTAGAACACAATTGAACTATGATACTTGACTTTTGTACATTTAACTTTAATTTAAGTAATTAAGTAAAAATAATTTCATAAAATCAACAATTGTTCCTTTGATAATACAGAAGTGTGTTCGAAATGAATGTTTCTGTTTAAAACACAATTGAACGAGGATACTTCACTGTTGCATTTTAAACTTTGAATGGTGCCATTATTTACAGATAACTTTATAAAATCAACAGTAGATTCTGTACAGTGCAACGTAGACTACAATTATTGCAGACTAAGTCACTGCGGGTAGGCATGTGAAGCTTCTTTCCAATACACTGCGTGTAGAAGGTTCCTTACAAGAGCAGACAATTTGATTACAAAATGGACGATTTCACCGATTTTGATGACAATAAAAGTATGGGAGAGTGGAACATTTGTTGAGCCTCATGCTATGGACGTTCATCAAAAGAAGAGATGCGTCATTGAATTCCTGGAAAAAATCCATTGATAATGATCGCTATTTGTTAAATGTTGAGCCATTATGTTAAATAGTAAAACAAATCGGCAAAGAATCAATGCAGTCACAATCTCGAGTGTTGAGTAATTTTTTAGAATAAAGATGCTGGCATTAGATCGGCGAAGAATCAATGCAGTCATGATCAGCAGTGGTTCAATTATTCAAGATGGCAGTTGACAGCGAACTGACTTGAATCCAAAATTCAATATTTTAATAATGAGGTCAGAGGCTTTTCATTGGTTGATTGTCCTAACCGTAGTTATATATAAGATCGTCCATAGCATTGGGGTCATACCCTCATTAGTCAAAAACATTTTAATACTATTATATGTAGAAAAATAAACTCTGGAGCACAAATGGTTGATCATTTTAACAATACCACTCCCGTCTTTGTAGCTCTTCAACTTTTTGAGTAAAAAAAAAAAAAAATAGAAGGCTTTACTTTTGGAACGATCCTTGTATTATTTATTCAGGGCAACAAATTTCTCATCTATACACCCAACGATACACTTCTGGACTACCTAAATGCTTTTGAACCGGAAATATTTTAACAATTAAAACTGCTTTAAGAATTTTTGAGTTGGGGATTGATAATTTATCTTATTTGGAAAATTATGCTCAACTTGTTTGTTATGTTTACAATGTTTTTGGTGATGGGATATCTAGTCTTCTTAAAGTCCATGTTTTTAACTGGAAACAATGACGTGCACTGAGAAGCATGATGAGAAAGGGAGACAGTTTGAATAAAATTGAATGCCTTCTCTCCAATTTGAAGGTTTGGGTTTACGTTTCGTTGCCCCATCCCCTCTCTGCAGCCATTGGTTGGAAGGTTCCCAAATTCAGAAGCTGCACTTAAAAAAGTTTGGAGATTATATCTGCCGTAACATTGTAACAGTAATGTTGCAGGGACAAACAAAGACAATAAATGCTTTTGAACCGGAAATATTTTAACAATTAAAACTGCTTTAAGAATTTTTGAGTTGGGGATTGATAATTTATCTTATTTGGAAAATTATGCTCAACTTGTTTGTTACGTTTACAATGTTTTTGGCGATGGGATATCTAGTCTTTTTAAAGTCAATGTTTTTAACTGCATAGGGCTGCTTGATACTCAAGTCCAAATTCTTGACTGTATCTCTCAAGGCAAAGTATAAGTCCTAGTACTGAGAAGCATTAGAAGTAACATTGTAACAGTAATGTTGCAGGGACAAACAAAGACAATAAATAAATAAAAATGCCAGTCAGCATTTATTACCGTTATTCTTCCGTCTCAACACCACTTAAAAAATCTCTCGCTGCCACATGCCCATCTAACCTGGTCTGTGTTTCTCTTTCTTCTAACCGCATGCTGGCCACAACTGGTCCATTCTCGCCTTCACTTTACACATCTTCCTACTTCGGCGTTAACTTTTTTCTCCTTTGACCACGTGGTGTCTGTTTTTCCTTTTTCTTCAGATGCAAGCCCAAGCACACTTGCCAATTTGCATACACATTCAGACGCTGCTCCTATTGCTAAGACAACAGCTTGCCATCCATCCTTCGGCTGCTGCTGAGATTTTCATACGTTCTCTGTTACACAATGCTGTGAATATAACAACCAAGACGAAAACAGTCATCCAAATAATCCAATAACTGCTGTCAAACTGATATCGTTTTTTTTTTAAATCATTGTTCCTCAAACAAAAACTTAAAATACACTTATGTGTGAACAATTTGCTGCTATGTTCAACGACGGTTATCCTGCGGGGCATAGTTACCAAGGTATTAAAAAAAAGTGCAACAATAAAAACAAGAAAGAAGCAAGAAACGACCGTCTAGAGAATAAAATAATTTATTGAAAAAAAAGGTTAAAAAAAGGTAAAAGAAAAGGTTAAAAAAATAAGAAAATGTAAAATGTTCACTTGCGTCTGCAACTGTTAAATTTGTCTCTTTAGCAAGGTCCAACAGACCTTAAGTAACTAAAAAAAAAACATTGAGAGAGTGAGTAATAGGAGGAAAGAAAGAGAGATAGATAGAAAGAAGCCACTTACTGCAGCACCTTTTACAATGGACGACCATATCATCATTTAACATGTAGACGAAAATAAGTCAACATAAGTTACTTCCCCTTAGTAGTCGCAATATCTTTTTTCGATTTTGAGTAAATAAGTCCACATTTGTAGAAGACTAGAACATATAAATCCTAATCCTGTTTCAAAAGAAAATAATGAAACGAATTGAATGAAGGAAACAAAGAACTCAAATGCTGGAATAAAATAAACATGTCATTTGTTTTCTGTTGAGAAATGAAAGTCTCGGGTGTACACGTGTTCATGCAGCCGTTGACGACTACGCGTGTGGAAAGAAAGGGGAATGCAATAGAGAAACGCGAAGTGGCAAGCCGGCCTGTAGAAAGAGAGGGTTAAGCTCAGTAGAGAGTCGTGCACATGTCTGTTGATGGACCAAAGCCGAAGGGGAGATAGAGTGAGAAAGAGTGAGAATGTCAATCCAGTTCATGGAGAGACAATCCAGTTCATGGAGAGAGAAAGCGTATAAAGTGTATGTTCTGTCTGTTAGCTTTTTGCCCCACATAGTAGCAAGTGGTGTGAGGTACGTGCATGTGCACGCATGCCAAAAAGGCACGCTGTCGGTCCGTAGACTGTCCAGCTAGGAAGCTGGCCTGAAAAGGGTTTGAAACAGCTTGTTTCTTCCTTTTATAGGTGTTTCCGGTGTGTCTTTTGAGCATGTGTGGATTTCTTTTGAAAGGGGAAGTGATGTTGTCCATCTGAGCATGTTAGCGTGTGTGTGTATATACACATAAATGTGAGTGTATGTATGCGAACGTGAATATATGTACGTGTGTGGACGTGGGCGCGTATGTTTGTGTGCGCGTATGTATATGGCAAGTAATATAGCTTGAAATGTGAACGCGTGTTTTTGTGTGAGACTAGAAAAGGCTCGCACACATTAGTTCCTTGTAGATGACGAAAATGAAACCACGAATGTTCAATCAAGTTCGTCTGGCAATTCCCATAATTTTGTCTCTTCAGGAGCTGAGTTTCACCACCTCGCTCGGCAGAATTTCCTTTCTTATCGTGTACATCGAACGTCGACTTTTCATTTCTAATTCGGCTAAACTTAGCCTCTCAGTATTTCGACCTCATGTATGCCATTAAACAACTTCTTCATTCCTAGAAGAAATATCCTGTCTTTTAACATCAGATGCACAAATGTTACTGATTACTATGTCTTTACTGACATGTCTTCTTCGACTTTTTATAGTCTAGTCACGACATCAGGATAAAACATAACCTTCACTTTGTTAGCTTATTTCCAAACTTTCTTGATTTCCAACTGTTTTAAAGTCCAGCTAAGACGGTTTCTAATTTTTACATCTTTTTTGACGGAGACAAAGTTCACACATCCTGCACCAGTGGACGCCAAAACCTCAACTGACAAATTAACGAAAATCTTCAAAAAACAAGTGGGAACTTCCAAAACCAATCAACAAGAACAATTCAGTCACGTGATACAACAATAATCATTATATCAGAAATAGATAAAAAGAGTAAGAAAGAAGAAGAGGAAAAAGAGAGGAAAAAAGATTAAACAGGAATAAAATTCCAACACTTACAGTAAAATACGAAATAACTGATTAAAAACATATTCGCACAACAAATTTTGCAGTTAAACTGGTTCCAAGTATCTATTTCATTGTCTCCCCAAGAGGATAAAGTTAGAGACAGAGTTGATTGCTAATGTGGGAGGTATCTAGCACTCCACATCCCAAAAAAGGGACACTGGACTGGTCTCAAGTCTTCGATAATGACGATATTATCTGACAATTAATTTTGTAGGTTCCAGCGTCTCAAATTCTGAAAAAAAAAAAAAACTAAATAAATAAAATAAAACATTCCTGTGTAGTGATCGTTTTGAAGCCATAAAAATCTAACAAAAATCAACCAATGGTCAGATTTTCATGAAATTTTCGATACGTATTCAATTTTAAATTGACTTATATTTTAAAAGCAGTTTTCGTTTAATATGTGAGGGGAATTTTTTTAGGTATTCTACTTTCCCCTATTTCATGTTACAAAAACTAAACAAAATAAATTTAGGCCCATAAAATTGCAACATTTTTTAAAAGCTGAAGATAATAAATAAATAGTTATTTTTATATATCTAAAAGATAATAAAAAAAATAGATATTTTTATATATCTATAAAAACCCATTATTTGTTTCACAAAGTTATAAAATAAATAGACGTAAAATCAATTTTTTTTTTCAATAATATATATCATAATTAGTTAAATTACAAAACGATACCCCCCAAAAAAAACAAAACAAAAAAAAAACAGAATTCTAAATATAATTAATTTTTAAAAGTTTTAAATAGAATGAAATTCCAATATTCCGTGATATGAAGTTTTAAACTAGACTTTTGATTAAGGTTTTCCAATTTTTAAAAAATATTTTGATATAACATAACAAATGACTATTGGCAATTATAAAATAGCAAATTCAATTACACTCGAAATTATTTTAATTGTTAAAAGATGTTTACTTCTAGGTGGGGGGCAACTTGATTTTAGCGCCTATTTTCAAAATAATGTATGGAGGTCTCTAAATAATACAATTAACATAAACCATAGCAAACAAAACCAAAAAAAAGACGCTTTCCTTGACTAAGTTAAAGCATTTAATGGCTTTCGTAAAAAGCATGCACATTTTTACGGTAGACACTAAATGATGACGTGGCTGATAGTGCGTAAAATGTTGGTGATTTACACAAAAATTTGAACATCCCTAAAGAAAATCAAATTTTGTGGATAAACGAAGAGTGACACCATTTTGAAAACAGACTGAATAATTTTAATTTGCAAGATTTTAGAAAGCCTTTCTTAGCATAGAGACTCAAATTCGCTTAAAAATGAGTTTTGTTATCCCTATATATATCCCTATATATAATAATTTGATTGCAGAAATTCCCCTCTGGACCAAATTACCATAGGTTTGCAAGAACAGATGCCACATACAAATTTATTACGTCTAGCCTTTTAACCAATATCTTATGTAACTTTATAAAGACTTTTCTGGCACATCCAGGTGTTTAAATAAAATCCTAGATTACATACGAGGAGCTACCGCAGCCCTATTATGTTAACCTACAGAGGAAGTAGTCCTGATTCCCCCCCCCGCCCCTGTTACTCAAGTCCTACCACTGAACCCAGTAAACACTGCTGGTTGTTATACACAGGGTATGGATACTGTGGTTTTACCCTCAATAACTGATTCATAAACTTATACCACAATCGTTAAATTCCTGTTCATCAATTCAAAAATAATAAATTCTCCCTAAAAAAATTCCAGCTATTCTCATTGGCTTAGATTAGACGGATCCCTTATTCCAGATTACAATCCTATAAACTAAAACGAACAGGCAGGAGACTATCCAATATGGCATCTACAGATACACGATGCCAGTGTTCTACATTAAATAAAGCGCTTACTTAGCCGCTTGGAATTAATTGCTTCTCCCTCTCCCTATCTCTTTCTCTCTCTCTAAACATGTTTACAGAGAGAGAGAGAGAGAGAGAGAGAGGGAGGGAGGGAGAGAGGGAGAGAGACAGACACAGAAAGCTAAGAGCGAGATTTATGTGTTTTGTTTACATTCGACCAATACATAGACAGATAGATAGAAAGATAGATTGACATTATATATATATATATATGAGAGAGAGAGAGAGAGAGAGAGAGAGAGAGAGAGAGAGAGAGAGAGAGAGAGACAGAGACAGAGACAGAGAGAGAGTAAGAAGAGAGAGAGAGTAAGAGAGAGAGATGAAACGACACAAAACATTTCGGGTTTTTTTTTCACAGTTATATGATAAATGTCAACGCGTTACTTACGGAAACACCAGGTACTTAAACTGCAGATTGAATCAACTAAAAACTATTAAATACTACGTAGCAGCACAAAAATAATGAACCACATTTTCGTTTTTTTGTAGGGAAAATTTCTGTATTTAAAACGGTCCGATAAAGTTTTTCTTGTTTTCCTTTATTGAAAACACAACAAAGTTAGTCCGTCAAAACTTACAAACTCAGTCTCTCTCTCTCTCTCCTTCTCAACAGCTAAATGGATGTTTTTTTTTTTTTTTTTTGCTTCCTTCCATCCTTCGCTTTACAGGTTAAAGCCTACCTGCCTCCCTACTACTTTTTTTTTTTCACATCTCTCCACTCGGGCTGACTACTGCATCTAATTTTTTTATTTTATTTTTACCCTCACTGCTATTTTTTTTTTTTTTTTTTTCATGACTGGGGCTTGCTCAATATCCTTATAATATCCTTATAGGAGGAGTTGGGCACGTTTTGGGCAGCAACAACAACAACAATAGCCGTACTTTACTTTTTTTTTGTGGTGGGAACGGCACGCCTCCACCAGGCAACACTGCTTAGTGGGTGCTGCTAGTTATAAAAATAAAACTACTTGATAAATCTATGTGATTTTTCGAATATGATATTTACTTTCCGTCATGGAAATGCAGGTTTTTCATTATTTTTCTTAATATGGAGGAGAATTCTGGACAAGTATATTTTTGGAAACCAAGTTTTAAATTTTGATTCATAGTCTTTCTCTGTATCTGATACTTAAAAGTCTTTTTCTGTTTATTTCCTTATTTTTTTTGGTCCCCCCGACAAAAGGAGGGTGAACCTGTAAATTCATCCTTGTTTGTTCGTCTGTTCGTCTATCCACACTTTTCTCAATAACTACGCCTTGGAATTTTTTGAAATTTTGCACAAACATTAAACATGATATGAGTAAAAAAGTAACAGAACGAATTTTCCGGGAAAGTTCCGGCTGTTCCTCTAGGGGTGCCTTTTGGGTTAAAATGACTAAAATTGACACTTTTGTGCTTATTAAAAAAAAATGATGCCTTGGATTTTTATAAAACTTTCTGAAAAGTTGTAACTGATTTCTATATAATTTTGTCTGTCTATACTTCACGATAACTCTTGGGTGTTCCCAGGGTCTTTTTTAGGGCGAATAAAAACACTTATTTTTAGGACTATTTCACCATAATTGTCCAAAATTTTCTGTGTATGTCTATTTAGCAGTTTTGCATGATGCTGAACTCAAATTTAAATATGCTAAGCCTTGGAGACTTTGGAGGCTAAATGGGGGTGGGGTGGGCAATGATGGACTTAGCCATTTCTTTTTTTACATATGTTAACGCCTAAAGCTGCACCGTTTGTTCATTTTCACCAGGATTTGATGTCCCCTGGGGACTTTTGGGGCTAAATGGTGTGGGAGGATGGGGGCCAAATACTGAACTTAGTTATTTCTTTTATGTCTCGTTCACTGTGCATGCACGCTTCACTTGTTTTCTCCTAAAATTAAAGTTAGCAAAACAAAATATTGAGTTCTCTTAAAAAAAGCAGAATTGATATTAAATTAAATCTTTATGAATATTTTTTTTTACTTTGAATTGCTTATTTTAAAACCAAAAATCGAATTATAGTCTTTTGGAAAAAGAAATTGAAATGCTTTAAAAACGTACATAATCCGATAATGGGTTACCACGGATATTTAGTATCAGTTGAATTATTTGGACTACTATATAGGATGCATTTTCGGGACGCTTAATAATAAATTAAATGGGGTTGGCAATTTATAGGAAGGGTTACCAATGTACATCCTTAAATCTATATATCTATAAAAGTGAAATTGTCTTTGTGTGTGTCTGTGTGTGTACATTTCCCTACCAAACTACTCTGTCAATTTTCAGCCTACAGACTCAAGATTTGACATAAGGAGTATTGAGATTTAGGAAACTCTTTTTACTCGGTTTTCGGCCAGAAATTTGGCTGTCAAGGGGTCAAAGTTCAACGATTTGATCTTTAAAAACTCTACCAAACTCCTCCGCCAATGTTGGGTTTAAATACTTGAAATTTTAGATGTAGGTTACTTGGATATGGATTAAACTTTTTAATTTGATTTAAGCCCAAAACAATAAATGTTAAGGGGTAAAAATTGGGATCAAAGTTTAAAAAAATTTGACCTCTGCAGTCTCTACCAAATTACTCAGCTAATTTTTGGTCTAAACTTTTTAAATTTTACATTTTTTTTTTTTTTACAAGGAAGTCACCACTTATTAAGGCTCAGAGGTCACTTGAGAATAAGGGTATTTTTATTTATTTATTTTTTTTTTACACAGTGATCACCACTTATGAAGGCCCGGAAGCCACTCAGGGATAAGGGTTATTGCGAGTACATTACGTTAGTGTGGAGATTTGATGAAGTGTTTAATAAAGGGGGCGGTTCATTAGGAATTTGTTAACATTGGACTTGAAGACATCCAAGTTGTAGTCCGGAGGGAAGCAGGCAGACGGAACAGAGTTCCACAGGCGTGCAGTTCTAAGAAAGAAGCTTTGTTCATGGAATCCGCGTTTTGATTTAGGCACAGATATAGAGTGGGGGAAATTTTTCACAGTGGATTCAGCTAGACGGGTGTTTTTCGTGAAGGATTGGTGAGGGGGGACCAGAGATTGGAGTTCAGACGAGCACCTGCCATGGAAATAACGATAAAACAAAGATAGGCTCGCAATGTCTCTTCTGTGGGAGAGAGGTTGCAGGGAAGAGAAAAGGGCATCCCCTACTAAGCCACGAAGTCTATTTTGTACTCTGTCAAGGCATGATAGGCTGTTTTAGCAGCTCCTGCCCAGATATGGAAGCAGTACTCCATCCTTTAACGTACTTGGCTTTTACATAGATAGAGAATTGCATCAGCAGTGAGATATCTTCTGGAGCGGTAGAAGGATCCCACCATCTTTCCAGCGATCTTGGCAACAGATTTGATGTACGTGTTCCATTTCAGATCAGGAGTAAAGGTCAATCTCAGAAGCTTGTCAAAACATGGAGCCTCCCCAAGACGAGAGCCATCCATTTCAATTGATGCCAGATGGGGATCAGAGCGTTGATGATGTAAAGATAGAAGCTTGGGTTTAGATGCATTAAAGGTAACCAGCCACCTCTTCTCCCATTGTACCACGCACTCAAGATCAGAGGAGAGAGAATCAGAGAGAACTTTGTCATTTACAGCCTTTGATGTGTTGCCGTAGATGGTCGTGTCATCAGCATAGATGTCAACGAATGATTTAAGTATGTGTTTAGGGAGATCATTGATGTAGATGGTCGTGTCATCAGCATAGATGTCAACGAATGATTTAAGTATGTATTTTAGGAGATCATTGATGTAGATCAGGAAGAGAGTTGGACCCAAGATGGACCCTTGAGGGAGACCAGCATTAATACTGTGGGTTTCTGATTTCTGCCCATCAACCACTACTCTTATGAGCTTATCAGAGAGAAATGATTTAATAATTGAGAAAACATTTCCAGTTATACCGTAGCTGGAAATCTTGTGAAGTAGGCCTTTATGTCATACCTTATCAAAGGCCTTTGATATGTCAAGAGCAATTACCCTAGAAAGAAAGGCTTTGTCGATTCACTAATCCTATGAGATATAACCGTTAGCACATTTGCTGTAGATCTAGCAGAACGGAAACCATATTGCATGTCACTAAGAAGGTTATTTCTACTGAGGTGGTTTACTACTTCTTTATTTAATATGGATTTTAGCAACTTACTCATGACACACAGGAGACTTATTGGTTTGTACTGAGAGGAAGAGGACCTGTCACCGAAATTCGTAAATACAGGGCATACTGATGAGGCTTTCCAGGGTGTTGGAAAGCATTTCTCCTTAAGGCAATGCTTAAACAGTTTGGTAAGTATGGGAGCAAGTTCTGGTTGAAACTTTTTCAACACTATAATTAGAAGGCCGACAAGGCCAGTTGCTTTACTGGAATCAAGGTTCTTGATTAGCTTGGCGACCTCATGCACGGATATTTGTATGTTGCATAGCGTGTTGTCTGTTATAGGAGGAAATACAGGGAGTTGATGGCCTTGGTCGCATAGGGCAGAATTAGCTGCAAAGTTCTTGGCAAATAGTTTGGCTTTGTTTGATGCTGACGAGATGACCTCAGGTCCATTGATGATGGTTAGGATAGAACGCACGCTTCTGTTCAAGATCCTGTTTGCTATTTGCCAAAACTGGTGGGAACCAAGCCACTGCTCAGCTACTTTGGATTTAATGGACTGACCATATAGCTCTCTTGCATTTTTTGTTACTCTTTTACAGTGGTTGCTGGCAATCCTGAAAGCAGCTTAAGTCTCAGTACATCTATTACGTCGGTAGCTGTGGAAAAAGTGATTTCTGTGCACGATGGCAGCAGCACATTTTGGGGAGAACCATGGCTGGCTGTTAAGTTTTTTGTTGGAATTTTTTGGATAGTATGAATCGGTCTATACCTACAATTAAACATTTAGTCAGGTCCTCTACTATAGAGGACACATCCTTTTTAAACATGGAATGCAGAGGTAGATCAGATATAAATGTAGGGAAGCTATCTCAGTCAGCCATAGAGTATCGATATACTGTACGGTGGAGATGTACATCTGAAGACTTGTTGCATTTCATTTTCATCTTAACTGATACAACTGAGCGGTCAGAAGATCCCAGATGAGATAGAATGGAACATAAACATAGCTCAGGGGAAGTTGTGAGAAAAAGGTCTAGAAGGCTTGCATACTGACTAGTAGTATCGGGCACACGGGTGGGTTCGTGAACAATCTGAGTGAGGTCATAGGCAATGGAGAAGTCATGACAACTTCCCCTCATCATCTGTCTTGTTTGAATGGGTCAGCCATTCCACATTGTGGATATTGAAGTCACCACAGATGTGAAGTGTATTCAGACATAGGGTTGGCTTTTTAATCAGTTTTTGGGTGAAAATTTGGCTGCCAAATGGTGAAAGTTGAAAAATTTGACCGCTGCAGACTCTACCAAACTCCTCTACTAAGTTTGGGTCTAGACACTTGAAATTTTAGATGTAGGTTACCTGGACATGAGTCAAACTTTTTAATATATTTATATACATATGCACATAAAGTTATGAATAGTAAATAGACCCCGAGCAAAGCTGGGCTTAACTTCTAGTAAAGAAATAAAAATAAATTCAGGAAAAGACGGCACCCGAAAGAGAACACGGAATCGCTGAGTTTATATAAAATAAATAACATTTATTTACGTGAAAGAAATATTAAAATAAAGTGTTCTAACATAAGTATTTTCTTGTGTTTGAACATTTTAAATGAATTATTATTGGTGTGAGGATTTTGTGTGATTTTTATGATAAGTGTGCTGCACGAGGGCTTGGAGTCAATATGGCTTATTTTCTAGTGGAAATAGCTTGTAATCCATATAAGTAATTGCGTATGGGTGTGTGTGCTCGTATTGTAAGAAAAGTGATTTGGAATATGAATGCTTAAAAGTAGGTTTGAGTTCTCGCTGGACGTGATGAATTTCCATGATGGGTATTGTAGTTCATCTGTGGCCCGTGTAAAACCATGACGGGTGTTTTAACGTCTTACAAAGACGGAGCTTCCTCAAACACGTGCTGCACTTGAGAATTTGGAGAGAAACAGCTTTGATTTTGGCAGGTAAATGCCTTTATAGTGCCCGCTTGCTGCTGCAGGACTGATTACCATATTCAAGTACGAGGGAGCGTAAACATAGTTCGTTTGCTTTTATATATGAGTGTGGTCACATCACAACGTCATCTCCCTACACGTTTTTAATAACGCGTAGGCGTTTCAAAACGGTGATTGTTGTGGAAATATTCCTGCCTATCATTTATTCCGGTAGGACGTAGCGGGTCGGATCAACTCTTCCCATCTTGGCTGTTTATAGTCACAGCGTTTCAGTCGGCATAACCTTTTTGAAGTACATTTTTTTAAATTCAGTAACCCTCTAACTTGTAAATGTGTACATGGCAAACTCAGGAACTTCAAGAAGGTCGGAGGTTATATCGGCCAAGACGATGGGAATATAACAACTACAATTAGAATAATAATATTGTGAATAACCTAAACTGTCGACGATAATCAATTTTCGCGCTTACACGCCTCTATTCCGAATTCGTGGCCGTGGGTCGTCATCAACGAATTGTTTCTCTTGTATACAACAGCAATAAACAACGTTTTAAAGTTTAACTTAGAAGGTTTCAAACCGATATAAATGTGTGTACGCTAACAATAAAATTAAAAAAAAAAAAATGTTTATAAATTGAATTATTTAGTTTTCAGTAATCAATATTTAATTTTTATTTGATAATTTTCATTAAAAAATATTCCAGCAAATTTTGATAAATTTTAATTTTTTTTTTTTTTTTTCCATGAAAAAGACTTTCTGTGATTTTCTTTTGTTTTTATTATGACCGTTTGGTGCAGGAGGAGAGGATCACGGTCACAAATTCGGAAAAAAGCGCGTGAGCGAGAAAATTCAATATCGCCAAATTATCAATACTCATCTAAATAATGATAAAAACAAAACGCACGCATATGATGACATGAAAAGAAACTGGAATCTTAGGAAGATCTCTATCATTCCAGTAATCATAGGAGCAACTGGACTCAAATAAATAAAATAAATAAAAAACTATTAGAAAATTATACTCGGTGAACCAAGTGCAAGAAAAATTTAAACAGTTGTTTTAAAGGGGAATCAAATTCTTAAAAAAAAAAACAAAAAAAAAACTCTCAGTTGGAATAGATAAGAGATGATGAATAGTAGAATGCCCCATCCCCAGCTTGAATAAACTTATAAGAAAAGTGAAAAAAAAAACAAAAAAAAAACAAAACAATAACAACAAAAAAACCCAACAAAAAACAAACAAACAACAAGAAAGGTTTTGTATTATTCATACTATTCGGAGTATTAATCTCATCTTGGTTATTATATTTCACAAACATTTCGGCCGATGTAAACTCCGACTTTCTTCACGTGGGTTTGTACTACTATACGCATAGATTCGAAAAAGTTGTCAAAAAAACAAATATATAACAAATAAATGTTATCAAAGTCAAGATAAGTTATTTTTCTACCTAACTGGATATTTTTTAGTGTTTTTATGTCATGCAACATGTTTATTCAGCTCGAAAAACAGTGTTTACCGATATATTGGAAAATTTAAAATGGCGCCGGCCCGCCGGACTCTCTGTTGAACACAGAAAGTTTGGAAAAATGAGGTAAAAATAAAAAGACTATACAAAATACTGTTAGAAACTCATCGAATATATGTCAGCCTGTAGCATATACTGAGCGTTGAGCGAGTTTCTAATAGTATTTTGTATAGTTTTTTTTATTTTTAACTCATTTTCCCAAACTTACCGTGTTCAACAGAGAGTCTGGTGCCATTTTAAATTTTCCAATAGATCGGTAAACACTGTATGCTTTTCGAGCTGAATAAACATGTTACATTAAATAAAAGCACTAAAAAAATTATCCAGTTAGGTAGAAAAGTAACTTATCTTGCCTTTGATAACATTTATTTGTTATATATATATATATATATATATATATTTTTTTTTTTTTTTGACAACTTTTTCGAATCTATGTGTATAGTGATACAAACCTCTTCACGTATATCTTTTCAAACTTGCGAACCTACAACTTGAGATGGGTATTCTATCCAAGCCACGATCCATTTCTAGTCGACAAGGTGCACATGAAGAAGGTCGGGGGTTACAACGACCGAGATGTTAGAAATATAACCAAGCAATTAAAATAATCCAAATTATTCATCCTCATCCAAAATATTCCAAAACATGGACATCCAGATATTTTTTCTTCTCCTTTTCTGTAACCGAGAAATATTTTCTTTCTTCTCTCTTTCCTTTTGCTCCTTTCTAGTCGTACTCCTAGTAATTATTGTTGTTGTCATTTGAATAGAGTGCTATAAGCCAGTCTTCCTCAAAAACGAACGACCGTTGTAGTCGCATGCAACTGATCCCCTCTTTGCTGTCTTTAATCCCTTTCCAACACCGAGTCCGATTGGCTGCCGACCACATGGGATGCTGTAGAGTGGTTGCTGTTTCTTTTGCTGTTTAAAATATTGCGAGCATGACTTCTTTCTCTCAGCTGAGGGTAGAATAATGTACGATCACTCTTCAATTATGGACAAACGCAAGAATGGATGATGACGAAGATGACGACGAAAGTAAAAAAAAACAACTTGGACTTTATTTTTAAAAAATAAAAAAAATATATCTCGTCCATTTGATAAAAAGATACTTTCCCTGGACTGTCACTATTTTTTTTTTTCCTTTCTTTTAAGTGTGTGTGTGTGTGTGTGTGTGTGTGTAATAATATTAAACACGAAGCGTGTATTATTATTATTATTATTATTTTTTTTTATTTTTCGGGGTTTATTTGAAAAGGAACGACACGGGCATTTGGCCGCCTTCATCAGGGGAGTTCACCGACGCCTCCAAACACCAACCAAGGACACACCAGGAGGAACTCAAGAAAACGACTTTGTTGTGGGTGGGAGATTTTTAGCAGCTGCCCCCCCCCCTTTTTTTTTTCATGATTATGATGGAGGTCCAGTTATATAAAAAAAAAAACAACACAAGACAACAACAAATCCGTCCATAAGACTTACGGGTCTCTTTCTCCCCATCGCCTGAGTTTCTCCTTCTTTATATCCGCCGTTTCCAAAGAGAGACACAGGGATTTAAAACAACCCCCTTTTTTTTCTGGATTTACGATCAACAAAGGTAAGAACAGTAATGTTGCACTTTTTTTTAATATATTATAATTTTATTTTTTATTTATTTATTTTTTTACAGTTTGTCTTGAGATATATATATCTTCCTCTGGTACTAGTGCACTTATTGATCCGTGCTGAAATAATAACGCTATTATTTAAAAAAGCCATTCTTAACATGGGGAGGGTGTTTTGTACCTATTATTCTATACTTTAACCTTACAATTGAATAAAAAAGCATAGCATAAAACTTTAATTAAACTTGGAAATACGATTTAAAAAATAGCGCCGGATCAGTCAGTGATTAGCACACAAAAAAAAAATAGCACGGTAACATAAATGCATAAGTACCAATAAACAAACAAAACAAGGTGCTTGTGCAACTCAACATCCACAAGCCAATTTAGAAAGCCATTCTTAACAGGGGGGGCAGATTTTAACTCTTACATTGTGCGGACAGACCCCCCCCCTCCCAAATTAACTCCTCTGCTCGTGTTAGTTAAACTGCACTAATGCCAAAAAAATTGTAAACATGACTTCTAAATTATTTTCTCTAAGCCCTCCAGCCTCTCCAGCACCCGGCAATATGTTTCTACACGGGTAACGCTAGATAGATACATTTTTATTTTATAAAACTTATGTTCGTTTATATTTTAAGTAGCTTTTATTTTATTTAAAAATTAATCAGTGTTTAAAAATTTGTTTTATTAAAAAAAAAATTGTTTGAACTTATTTAAAAATAATTGTTAGGTATTGGTATTTCTACTTTTATTTTTGGCCGGTTTCTTTTCTGTTACTTCTAAAATCTTTTGCAAAAAGCAAACCCATTCGTTTTTAATTCTTCTTCTAAAAAAAAAAAAAAAAAAAAAATTGGAAGCATTTTAATATTTTCAGATACAACATAAAACTGTTTTATTTCACAATATTAGCGAAAACTTTAAGCACCATTTAACTCGAGTAGTAACGTTTTTCTGTTGCAACTATTTTAGTCATCCTTGGAATTAAAACAGTTGCAAGACAAATAGAGGAAATTTTACCTCTTGCCCCCCTACGCTGTCAACATAAAAATGAGATTCGTGTGTGCGAGTACACGCCAACACCCTCGAAATACAAGGGAGAGAGGAATGCTTATGCACTTATGTTACCGTGCTGTATTAAAAAAAAAAAAATGGTATTTTCAAGTTTTTCGATAGGTTATTTAAAGTGAAAGTACAGAATAATTACAAAACCTCCCCCTCCTCTTCATGTTAAGAATGTCTTTTGTAAATGGTGTTTCGTCACGGTAACATATGTACATACCTACCAAATAATGAAATAAACATTTTAGACTTAGTGTGTATGGCGGTGGGTGGGGGGGGAGAGGGGTCACTTAACTGTATAAATATAAACAAAAATTATCACTCCGTGCTTTCATTGTTCATCTTGCGTAGGACGGAACGAGTAACCATTTGTCTTCAAATGGCTGCCATTTTGGAAATGGAAAATGGTTACTAGTTTTGTCCTACGCTATATCGTCAAGATAACTTTGTTAGCAATAAGCAGTCTAACCGCTCTCTAAATTGTTTTTTTTTTTTTATTATTTAAAACATTTCGGGTATTTTCAAATATTTAATAATTACAAAAAAATCTTCTCAATCACTGAGCCTTGGTTAATGCTACTCTAAATGAAAGCTCTTCGTTTAAACTTCTCGACTTAACGTTTACAGGGAACACGAATTGGAACAAATATATAGAGGGCTATTGCGGCGAAGGTGGGCTTTGTTTACTATGCATGAAGTGAAGTACTGTTGCAGCTGCTACTAGTCTGCGAACTTCAACCTCTGTCCCATCGACGAAATATTGCATCCGTGCCTATTTTACAAGTATTTTAATGGAAGGTGCTCCTAACTCCAAGCCTTTGTACCCCTTCGACTAACCAAACAAGTAGCAAACTCCCACCCTACGATAAAAAGATCCTTAGACGCCGGAAAACCTGCTCAAATTTCTTCCCTCGAACTGCTAGACTTTGAAATTTCACCCCTCTCGGGTCCTTGCTTCACCGACTGTACTGACATGTAGGTGTTCAAGTGTAATCTGAACTGAACAGATATCTTGTTCAACTCCCTACATAATAGCCCCTTACATTGAAGTGGCACTGTGCCTTGTTTCGGGTGAAAAATACAAAAGAAAATATGGTGCTAATGCAGAGAGTGATCCGCGCTATTTTTTAAATCGTATTTCCACGTTTAATTAAAGTTTTTTTTTTTTTTTTTTTTTCAATTGTAAGGTTAAAGTACAGAATAGGTACAAAACAAAACACCCTCCTCTCCCCATGTTAAGAATGGCTTTTTAAATGTTATTTCAGTACGGATCACTCTCTGCATGAGTACCGAAAATATAATTGAATAAAAAAAAATCTCATTGTGTGTGTGGGGGGGGGGCGGGGTCAAAGGGAAAAATTCGGAAACATTCTCGAGTTCAAGATACCCCTGAGGGTCTGAGGTTACATCGACCGGAATGTTGTGAAAATGACATTCAAGATGAGAACAGTAGTGAGTCCGTAGATGCCAAATACGAATAACCTGTAGTCATTTCAAAAATTCAGAAACTTAAAATTTTACCACCTAAAATAAACACTGCAGCTGAATATCTATATTTTTATCTATAAACATGAAAATGTATATATCGTACTGTATGTGTATGGCATGCATACACTGTATGCTAAAGATGTTATTACATAAGTATTTAAAGGTTCTGTTTGAAATGAACGAAAAGGCAGACAAATTGTGCGTCACAGTAAAAACTGAAATATACTGAAACTTTTTCAGTTCGTTTTTCAATATCCCAGCTTTGTCTGTATTAATAAAATAATATAACAATTTTTTTTTTCGCTTATCCGTAACTTTTATAAATTACCGATTGCATTGTTTACACTTAATCGAATATTTGTTGATTTCTAAATTTAAGTAAACGAAAAAATATCCGTCTAAAACAGATTGTACTAAGTAGGGTCTCTGTACGAAGGTTTCCACTCAGTCAGCAGCAGCTTAAATTCTTGCGGTATTACGTGTGGATACTTAAAAAAAAAATCTAACACGGAAAGAAGGAAGAATAACTTGGGATAGTTTGTGTGTATATACATTTATACACGCGTAAAATGTCCTCGCCCTTCCCTATTTTCAAGCCATTCTATCTTAACCCGATGACGAGGTCGTGAAATACGCACGTAATTATTTAAAACAACTTTTAACAGCTCTAAAAACGCCCCGAAAAATTTGAATCATTAACTTTCATTGAAAGCCGGTTTATTATAATTTTTTTTGTAGTTTTCCGACTACTTTTGTATTGTATTTGAAAGATTAAAGTCTAAAGTTAATTTACGAAAGGAAAAATAAAAATGTACACGTGAAAAAATGTTACGAAAAATGTTTTCCCGGCAACATTCGGAAACTGACAAATTCAGCTCAATTTTGAAGTTAAATAAATTCGTTGTAAAAAAAAAAAAAAAATAAAAATAAAATAAAATGATAAAGTAGTTTTTTTTTTGTCTATTTCAAAGATAATTTAAGTGAAGTCCTAAATATTGAATTAAACAAAAATACAAAAAAAAAAAAAAACACCTTGTTCGTACCAAGAAAGGCTTAATTAGTCCCCAAAAGCGAGAGATTCTAGCTTCGCCAAAGCAAACAAACGAAGTCGTGTAAACGTGGATTCTGCGGAAGCCCAAAATGTCAGAAAGTCAAAAGACTGTCTGAAAATGACCCCAGGGAGGTAGGGATGCTGTTTTTCTTTCCCTATCTGCGCAGTGCAATAGTGCATTCTTATCGTGAACATTGGTATAATTTTACTATTTTAAAATTTTTCTATGTTCCTGATTTTAATTATTTTTAATAATCATATAAAACTTGTTGCGCCGAAAGTTTCATGTTCATTCAAGCAAAGAAAATATTAGAATCTATATAAAAATTACTGTAATCTAAAAGAAATATTTTTTGCCATTATAATTATATGAAAATATTTAACAATGCTTAATTCAATAATTTCGGTAGTTGGAGAAATTAATTATTCTTTGAATTATATTGAATTCATTAATACGAACTTTGGGGGCTTTTTTCGTAAGATTCCTAAAAAGTTGCCATTATTACAATTTATGATGCTTTATTTTCATAAAAAGCAAAGTTTTATATATTTCCACTAAGATTAAAATATAAATGGGTTCATTACATTCTGTGATCATATTTGATAAATACTGAAAATTTCATTAAAATTGGTTAATTTCCTGATTTTTTTTTTTTAATTTTTATTTTTAATTTTTTTTTTTTTTTAAGGGAGGGTCAAAAATATTTATATATTTGAGCATCATGGGCTATTCATTTTGCCCGTACCTAGTTTGTATGCGAAACTGACCCCCCTCCCTCTAAATTCTAAAATTTTTGCATTTATTTCTTTCCTACAAATTTTTAAGGATGTTATTGTTCGTATGTAATCGCATTAAAAAGTAGAATCTATTTTTTGTGTGTGGGGAGTGATTGCTGAAAGTGTTTCACTGAATTCGACATAAAATAACATAGGGTTGATGCCACGAAACAAAACTACAAAACCTCTCAAATGTTCAAATAATTCGTTTGGCGAAAAAGGTATATTTTTACAATGTAGAAAATGTCCCTTTTTTTTATTTTCGATTTCTCGTGCAAATTTTCATCTTCTCGTCGATTATTTTTGAGTAATTGAATTTATGATGAAAACAAATGAGTTTGTTTTTGAATGACATGCGACTTGATACTGTAAGATTTTTATTTAAAAGTTTGTAAACAAAGCTAAGTTATATAATTTAAAAAAAAATACAGCGTCTTTTTTTTTTTTTTTCTGTCAACGAAGATTTTCAAACATTTAAATCTCCTTTCGCTAATGAAAGGTAAGCCTTTTTAATCTCAATATAAATTGTTGTGAGTGCTGACTGCTGCTCTAGTGCTCTTCTGCTTTTCGTCTCTACATGACCTGAACATAGTTTGGCTAACTGTACCTACCCCGTGTTGCCTGGGAGTGTTTTATTTTTTTGGTTTTGTTTTTTACTTAATAAAAATCTAATTTTTAAATAAGATTTTAAAAGTTAAGTAATCGTGCAGTTTCTCAACCCCTGTAATTTAATCGAAAGATGAGTACTGATTTGAGTCCAAAATTTCTTGCGCCTGAAAACTTACATCACGTGATATTTTTGACGGTGTAATCTAAACAACCGTAACCTTGTCTGAAACAGCCGGGTGTTATTTTCTCAAGATGTTTGAAAGTTTAACTTATATATATATATATATATATAACACCCTCAACAAAATTACGTAATCTTAATTTTCCGATGTCAGAAATTTGGGACTGCTCACATACATCTGTACTAAAATACATGGGCATTTCTTTAACAAGAGCTAACAAAACAAACGTAAGTGGGGGGAGGGAGAAAAAAAAATAAGTATAACATGTTGCTAAAGGAGAGATAAGCTGTTCTTCTACCTACCTAGATAAGTGTTTTTTTTAAACTTAAAGCGTTGTTTGTTTTTGAAACAAGATAAAAAACAAAAACAAAAGGCAGTTTCGTTAAAGCCATTTGGATCTTCTATATCCTTGGAAAATTAGAAAATACTGGTCCAAAACCCACCAAATGTTGATTGATGATATTGGATGGGTTCTAGTAGTTCTACCATAGCTGTTGTATACATCATTATGTATGTGATTTATATAAGCAAAGTTTATCTATTTGTGAGTGTGACAATAAAATAAGTTTGTCTTACCGTGCAGATACTTATTTAATATCAGTATGAGTGAGTAGAGATCAGGATGTCCTGTGGAAGAGATATTACCTGTTTGGGTATACCATGGCTCGAGAAGATGTTTTGTACAGGTTATTACTGTTGATGCAGTTGTATCGGTGAGATGGCTGAATACAAAAGAATTTTGAGTGGTAATCCACGACCATGAGGAAATCTCCCCCCCCCCTCCGCAGCCTGAAGAGGTCTGTACCAACCTTATGTCATGGTTGGTCAGGAATGTCATGCCATATTTCTGGCTCTGAACTTTGTCGATTGCTATAGCATTGACATGAATCGCAATTTTTTTTATCATGTCCTCTATTTCTTTGTTCATGTTTGGCCAAAAAAGAGACTGGATTTGGTTTTCTCAATACCAAGATGTGTCTGATGTAAAATCCTGCAGATTTCTGCTCGCATATTGGTTGGAACAACAATTTGTTGACCCTTTAATAGTAGTCCTTCCTGGTATGTCATGTCATCTCTGTAATTAAAATATGGTTGAAGACAGGTGTTGAGATTATTTCGATGCTGTAACCATCCTGACTTGATTTGCTGTTGCAGTTGTTGTAATGTTTCATTAGCCGTCTGAGTTATAAGCTGTTGTCGACGTTTGTCACTAAAAGGTATTGAAGAAATTAGGAAGTGGACAAAAAAGTTCATTTCTTTGTCAGAAATTTCTGGATTGTTGTACTTTTGTGCTGCACGGCTGAGTGTGTCAACAACGTGCATTAGTTTGCCCTGAGTGTATTCAATTTCGAAATTGTATTTCTGTAAGTGTAATAGGAAACATTGTGCTCTGGGTGGGGTTTTAGAGATTGGTTGTGTAACAATAGTTTTGAGAGGCTTGAGATCATTGTTTATTAGAAAGCGTTGCCCATATAAGAATTCATGGAAATGTTCACATGCAAATACTATAGACAACATTTCCAGTTCAAGCGAGCAATAGTTGCCCTCAGTTGATGTAAGAGAATGGCTAACAAATGCCACTGGAGTCCAGTTATTGTGTTTTTGTTCCAACATAGCCCCAAGTCCTAGGGTTGATGCGTTTGAAGAGGCTGATGGGAAGTGCTGAGTATTTTAATGTTGCACTCTGTGTAACTAATTTTTTTAGTCATCGAACAGCTTCTTTCTGTGGTTTATCAAAAGACCACATAATATCTTTTTCCAACAAGAGGCGAAGAGGTGCAGTTTCATTTTATAAGTTAGGAATGAATTTTCCTAAGTAATTTATCATGCCTAGAAAACGCTGGAGTTCTGTTTTGTTTGCTGGATCTGGCATGTTCATAATCGCTTTGCATTTTTTGTCATCAGGTTCAACCCCTCTACTGGATATTTTGTGTCCTAGGAATGTCAACTCAGTTTTGTTGAACTGACACTTTGATTGATTTAGTTTCGTGCCGGATTTCCTTATAGCATTCAGAACCTCAGTAGTTCTCTTTTGTAAGTGTTCTGGAGTGTCTGCTCAAATGATATCATCCTGTGAGTTTCTGCATCCTTCAACATGTTCTATGATAGCTGCTATTTTTGCATGACCTATTTCACTGGCACTGTGTATACCATATGGTAGACGTGTGAATCTGTAACGTCCACAAGGTGAGTTGAAAGTGAGAAGTTTGGAACTTTCCTCATCAACTTTAATCTGCCAGAATGCATTAGAAGCAGAATGCATTAGAAGCATCAAAACTTGGCACCTGCCATTTCCTGTATTATGTCTGATGCTGTTGGTAACCTATAATGCTCTCTTTTTATAGTCTTAAGATTCCGTGGGTCAAAGCATACACGAAGGGAACCATTGGGTTTTTCTACTACCACCAGCGATGATACCCATTCTGTTGGTTCTGATACAGGTTTAATGACACCTAACTGTCATTTTTATAAGCTCCATTTGAATTTTTTCTTTAGTACAACTGGAATATTCTGTGGATGACAGGTTTAATTTCTGGGTCCATTGTGATGTAATGAATACCGGGGAGAGTCCCAAGTTCTCCAAAGCATTCCTTAAATTCAGAGAGAAAATCATTGTTATTTGTTAATTTTGCATACCCTTTTTTAGGTTGAGACTAGTACAGGTGTTTAGTCCTAGTATTGGAGATGCATCTATATCTGCTATGACAAACATGACATGATACTTGACATTATTTCTTATTACTTGAGCAACACACTTACCTTGAACTGTTATTGCTGTGTCGTTATAGGCAGAAAGTGTTATGTTGGTTGAATGCAATTTTGGACGAACCGATAATCTATAGTAATCTTTTATCGGAAGAATGTTAACTTGACTGCCGGAGTCCATTTTAAATTGTATGTTCGTCCCATTGACTTGTAAATTAATGTTCCAATCTTCAGCTAAGGCATTAACTTTGTGGATTTTTGTTACTTTTTTTTTTCTCCTTGGATGAGAATTTGGCAGAGATGTTATCCACATAATTTTCATAATTATCATCGTCTGTAGAAGATGTCTCGCTGTCTTCCTGGTGCACTTTCTGTACTACTTTTTTAGCAGGACATCTACTCGCAAAATGATTTTGTCTCTTGCATTTATTACAGATTCGACCATATGCAGGGTAATTTCCATGAAAATGTGAGAATGAACAGAATCTACAGTTTTATTTTGTCGTGACTATAGTTATTATTTGAAGAGTGTGGTAAATCACTTCCGGATCGTTGTTGTGGTTGATTAGTATTTTCCTTTTTTACGAATTTCTTTTTTTTTAAGTTCACTGATTTTAATTCTTTCTGTAATACCCCCAGTCTTTGCCTAGTTAATTCAGCGGTTTGACCCGCTTTTATAGCTCTTTCAAAAGTTAAATCAGATTTGGCCATTAGTTTTTCTTGTAAACGTGAGTCATTAGTACCTAATTATTATTATTATTATTACATCTCTTATTAAACTTTCAGAGTTCATCAAATTCACATTCTTGGCTGAGTGTTTTTATTCTAGTAATGAACTCCTCAAACGATTCCGCGTCTTTCTGATGAGCAGTGAGAAACTGAAAACTAGTGTTACATTTGTTTGAGGGTTAAAAAATTCTTCAAATTTGTCTAAAACTGTTGCAAATTTAAGGCTGTCTTCCTCAGTTTGAAAATCAAAGTTTCTATAAATTCTGCGGTCTTGTTTGCCTTGACATTGCAAAAGAATGCTTGTTTTAACTTTGTCACTTTTCTCGAGTTTTTCTGTTGCCGTTAAATATATTTTAAGGTCTTGTTTAAAAACCTTCCAGCCTTTAAAAAGATTTTCTGAGGAAAAATCAGGTGCAGGAGGCGAAATAAAATGCTAATCCATTTTATTTATTTTTATTTTTTTCTCGTCAACAAAGCATATGGGTTCGAAACTTCTGACACCATGTTGTATACATCATTATGTATGTGATTTATATAAACAAAGTTTATCTATTTGTGAGTGTGACAATAAAATAAGTTTGTCTTACCGTGCAGATACTTATTTGATATCATTATGAGTGAGTAGAGATATGAGGAAAGAGATTGACTCAGAGTAGTTTAAAACACCTTTTATTTCCAAAACGCCATCTTACAGGAAACCTCAGCTACCGGAAGTGTCCTCAACTGTCAACCCGCAGTAAATGTCTTTTGTGTGTGTGTGTGTGTATATATATATATATATATATATATATATATATATACACACACATATAACAATAGCGTTCAATCGTATTGAACCAAATTGTTCAAAAATATGGGTTTGTTTTTGAATCCAAAGATTTGAGGAAGTGGTCAAAAATTCTAATACATAAATGATATAAAGATAAGTTACTCTTCTACCTACATGGAAAAGTTTTTTGTGGTTTTGCTCACTTTAAAATGTTTAATCAGTTGGAAAAGCATGTCTAACATTATGTGTGAGAACAAAAACAATGGCTGCGATTTGGCTCCTAAAATACGAAGTTTTGAAAATGACTTAAAAATTATATCTGCAAAATACTGTAAGAAACCCACATAATGTCACGGTAACATATTGTGTGGGTTTCTAACAGTATTTTATAATTTTTTAGTTTGTTTTTCTTGTTCTTACACAAGCTAGACCCCCCCCTCCCTGCAACCGATTAAACGTTTTAAAGTTAGCAAAACCACTAAAACTTTTCCAGATAGGTAGAAGAGTAATTTATCTATCTTTTTTTGATAGCCTTTATGTATTTGAATTTTTAACTACTTGTCAAATCTTTAGCTTGTAAAACAATCCCCAAAACATTGTAATTTTGTTGTCTTTACTTCTTCCAGATCTTGTTTATTGTCTACTGACAATAAACAACTGCTGGACAAATTGAATACAACCTTATCTATGAACAAGACCTGGTATTGAAGTGAGCCCATTTGTTCCGTATACCCTCGTCTCACCAAGCTGACCTCAGAATATAGGGCCTTCCAGTCGGCCAACAACCCAGCATCCCCACAGCCACCTCCACCTAGTGTAAGCACGCCAAGGAGATCAGACCGTGCTAAAACTATACTGAAATGGTTTGAGGTTTAGGTCCTAACAATTGAAAACTCACAGTATTCCTAAGTCACCTCCCGACCAGGTCCACTCAATGTTTCCCCTGTATTCATACAGATTCCCGTCCCCCTTGCGTATTGTTGTCATTTTGCCAGTCTTTAGGTTTAGCATCGACACAAATGCAAAAACTTTGGGAGAGATAGAGGATTATTATGTAGTTGTTTTGTCTTTACCTCTCGCAGTTTTTGTTCATTATCGGACAATAAACTGCTGGACAAATAGAGTATACTCGTATCTATATTTGCGTTACGATGGTGATCTATACCATTATTGGATATAATTTCTGAAACCTAATTAGTACATGAGAAATAGCAAATGTCGAAGCAGAAATAACTTAGGTTGGTGCAAAAATGTTTTTTTGACATTCACCTGAACCAACCTAATACTTCATATTTTTGCACCAACCTAATACTTCATAATTTAAACGCGTCCAAATTCTTTTCAAATTTCCAAGTGTCATAAATTCATATTTTCTATATTAATACAAAATTAAAATTACTTGAAACGCATCCTGATAGGTTTAATTTAAAAAAAAATATTTTAGAGGAAGGGATAAATTTCACACTGAGGGTCGCAAAGTGGGTGATCAATTTGATGTGTATACTTTGATTTAGTATTTTCTAGAGATTGAATTTTATAAAGAAAGTTACGGCATTGCCTGTAGATGTTACACAAGTCGGGTGGAGCGTTAACTGTTCATTCGCTAATTTCTTTTTCTTTCTTTTTTTTTTTTCATGGGCAGACTATTGTGTTTGGGGTTCACTTAGGCATCGTTTCTAGTGGTGTTTGTACGTCTGGAGGAGGATGGCAAAGGCGTGACCAAAGCGCATGCATTCAGAGGAGTTTCCAAATCGCGCCCCCAAAAATTAATAAATTCATTATTCTATGCAAATTTAAAACTGATTTTATCACGTGTAGGCTGTTCTACACAAATATTGGATTTGTAGAAATAATTAAACCATTTTAAAGTGGTTGGTAAAAATACGCCTCTTAAATTTTTACTTTTGTTAAAAAAACTGAAAGGAAAACTGGTTGCACTTTTCTGCATTAGGTTTCTGAAAATTATTTTTTGCGTGCTCTTTGTATAGGAAAGTTTGTTTAGTACTTTGGGTTATTGCATTTTTGATTGCGATAATTCATTAAAGGTTGGTAACAAAATGTCATGTAGAGGCGATAAACGCATTTTGATTTATGGAAATGTAATGGCATAACGAAAATTTTAAACTATTAAAACTTAATTTTAAATTAAATCCACTATTTTTACTAATGACTTAAGACTTCACTAAACTTTTTTTTTTTTTTTTTTTTTTTTTTTTTTAAGGCTCGGGCTACTCGAGGATAAGGGTTAAAGAGTGTACAGTAGTCAAAGGGACATATCATAGTAATCGTTAGAAGTGTAAATTTGGTAAATTGGATTACTTAAGGGGAACGGCTCATCAAGAACTTGTTTACGTTGGATTTGGAGGCGGCCATGTTGTAGTCAGCTGGGAAGCAGGAAAACGGAAGAGTTCCACAGGTGTGCAGTTTGAAGAAAGAAGCTTTGTTCATGGAATCTACTTTTAGGTTTAGACACAGATAAAGAGTGGGGGAAATTATTGATAGTGTTTCCAGCTAGACGAGTGTTTCCATAGATTGGAGCTCCTACGAGTACCTGCCATGAAAATAGCGATAAAACAGAGACAAGCTCGCAACATCTCTTCTATGATAAAGAGGTTGTCGGGAAGAGAAAAGGGCATCCCCCCCCCCTCCCACTAGGCTACGAAGTCTATTTTGAACTTTGTCAAGGCAGGATAAGATTTTTCTAGCAGCTCTTACCCAGATGTGGCAACAGTACTCCATTCTTGGACGTACCTGGATCTTTTACTTATTAGTTAATTTTTTATTTATCTTTTTTTTGTAAATCATTACTTCTGACTCTTGAAGTTTGTTCAGACCAATGACCTACAGTTTAACCAGTTACTGCATATAAATATCTCCCAACATTTTCAATCTTTAAATACTTGAGAATTCGCAAAGGATGTTAAAGCCAGTTTAAAATAGCTTTCTATTCGATAGTTTAAATACTTCCCAATTTCTTTCAAATTTAGATTGATGCCGAAGTAATTAAATCTAACATAAAAAATCGAAGTGCATTATAGTGGAAGTTAGCTAAAAAAAGAATCAAACTAGTGTTCATAACCATGTCCTTATAACTAAAAAAAAAAAAAAAAAATTATAAACTTTAGTTATGGGTCTTCATTGGCTAGTCTCTTTCTCTATGTATTCATAAAGATGCCAGCTATTTTCCGGTCTAATTTTCATTTCAGCTTTTCATGCATATGAAACTTTATAACCGTGTTTTCAATGCGTTTATTTTTTAAGTCTGTGATATTCAGTACATCAAAACGAGCACTACTTGGCATTTGGCAACCCTGCTCTTATATATTTGAGAAACCGTCAAAGTTCCTTTTCTCATTCTACTATAAAAATGTATTTTCTTTATGGCATATCTTTCTAGTGATAAAAAGATATACTCAAGTTATTAATACTCTTGAATTTCTGTTTGAGCACTAAGTCAGAGGGGTCGTTTCCTTAGCCATTTAGATAAGTTCTGATGAGATGATCTGAATTAAAACATTAGCTGAAGTCCTTATCTTTGCTTTATCTTCCCTTCGTTTCTTTATAAAGCTTTTCTTGGTAATAAATGATTCCTTGGATTTGAAACCTATGGACAAGAAACGATGATAAACTACAGATAGATAAAATTCAAAGAACGGTTTAATTTAAGGATTATAGCAAATGGAATTGAAAATGTTTTTAATAGTATTTTCTTTAGTTCATTTTAGTCATTTTATTTTTGCATTTTTAATTTTGATAAATCTCTGACAAAATTATATTTTCGGTTAAGTCTGAAATTTGTGTACAGCTTGATGACCACATCTTCAGATTTCGTCAAAATATCAGTTATGGTCTAACTTGGACTGTTTAGATTTTCGCATGTTAAGTTCATGGAAAAGGGGAAGTCACACGTTTAATAACATCGGTTCTGTTCTTGCTGCTAAAACTTGGCCCATATTGTCATGTTTGAAAAGTTTGTCCTTATCGAAATTTTGACAATTTTCGATTTCTTTTCTTTTTTTTTTTTTTTCTCTCCAAATTTGATGTATAGATCAAATTCTCTTTGATAACAAACCGCTGTGCAAAATTTCAACCTGATCAGATTAATAGCTTGTGAATTATCCACGTTTCCATGGCATAACTTCAGATATACTTTCTACAATATGGAGAAGTTAGGCCCAGATAAAACTTTGGCCTATCCTTTCATTTTCTGGTGGAGGTATGTAATTTTATAACCGACTTATTGATTTAGTTATATAAAAAAAAAAATGTACAAGTCCTGGAACAACGGTACGTACACATGTACAGTTGCATGCGAAGATGTCTTGTAAATTCAATGTAGAGATTAGGCAAAAAAAAAAAAAAAAATCTCAAGATCTGTCTTTTTTTTTTTTTTTTTTTTTTTTTTTTTAAATTAATATCAGGAAAATATTTTTGCTTGAGTTTGCTTTAGTACATAAGTTAGATATTCATTTCATAAACAGATGAAGATAATCTGGAGAAAAGCACTTAAAAGTATTTAAGAAATTATGTATCAAAATTAATCTTAGAACAATGCTTAAGTTTAAATTTTTTTATCGTTAATGTTTATGAAGTCGTTATCTTTTTATCAAACTCTTAACGTTTTATCTAATCTATATAACTTGAGTGTGAAAGTGTTCGTCTTTCTGTATGTTTGCAAACAATTAAAATGGCTTTGGCTTGAAACTGTTTATAATAACTAGGGCTAAGACAACAGCATATTCTTTTCATTGTTTTGACTCTCGAGTGTATATCCGTTGATATCTTATATGCTTTTATATAGTGATGTGGTTCTCGGTTGACTAACTGTGTCTGATATATACTCAAGTAAAAACAATAAGAATATTCTGTTATCGCCCTAATAACCCCTGTTGGCAATTTATAAATGAAATGTCTTTGTTTACTAGTGGGATGGGAGTCGCCCGGTCATAAAATATTCAAATTTAATTTGTGCGGATTTTATATTTATTACAAAGCCAATTGTCTATTAAATATAATATTGTAGCTTTATTTATATGTGTGTGTGTGTGTGTGTGTGTGTGTGTGTGTGTGTATATATATATATATATATATATATATATATATATATATATATATATATATTAGTATTGATTTTGAAAGTTAAAAAATGACTTGGGTGCCATCAGTTAGAATCGAAACCAAAACACTTAACATTCCAGTTGTCTCCTACAGTTTGAGCTATTGACCGATAAGATTTAAAATTAAACTACATCAAACTATGAATGAATTTTCGCAGGTGTAAAAGTAACAGAAATGTCGGAAAGTTGAAATAAACATTTTGCATTTCAATTTGCAGACATTTCTGTTCGCGTTATTCATCCCTACAAATATTTTACTTGTTATAAACCATCCTTCATAGTATGATTGCTATTTCCTGTTAATTTCAGTATTATGTGACTAATTTAAAAGTTTATCGGTTAAATATTTTCAGACATGCATACATACATCTACTTTTATTTATATAAAGATGCCTAGCACAAATGTAGATGCCCCCTCCCCATATTGTTATAAAGCATTCTAATATAAAATTAATATCAGAATTGGATTTCTCAAAATTTTATTTGAACAGTCATTTTTGATCTGGGTATAGTCTTTTTTGGGACTGATGCATTTGTTACCATGCTGAAATGTTATTTGGCAAGCCATTCTTAACATGGGGAGGGTGTTTTCTAACTATTTTCTACTTTCACTTAACAATTTAATATAATATAAAAGATGACATAGAACTTGAATTTCACTTAAATATTTAAAAAAAAATATAGCGTGGTAACAAGCGCATAAGCACTCCCATTATTTTTTAATTTATTTATTTTTTTTTTTAGACGGGCATAATTTGTTTGATAATTTGGATTGTTCAAACTATTGTCATCTTTGTTAATTTCACAATGCTTTTTACTAATGTAACCTCTGGGCCATGTTTAGGTCACTCTTAAAATTTGCGTATCTTTATCATACTTGAGAATCTATAAAATTTAAAAGTGTAATTCTGTGTGTATACATTTCCCTACCAAACTACTTTGTCAATTTTCAGTCTACAGACTCAAGGTTTGACATAATGCATACTGAGATTTGGGAAAATCTTAATCGGTTTTCGGCCAGAAATTTGGCTGTTAAGGGGTCAGTTCAACGATCTTTGACCTTTGAAAACTCTACTAAACTCCTCCACAAATTGTGTTTAAACACTTAGAATTTTAGATTTGATGAAGAGCATTGAGATGATTAAAAATGAATGTAATGAACAAAGTCTGTTTGCAGATATAACATTGGATTTGAAATACACCCTATTGTAACATGCATGGAAGCAGTTGTGTGATAAAGTTTCATGGATGAGTTCTTGGGATGTCGCTTAATAGTTTACAATGAGGTAAGGTTCGTAAAATTTCAGTCCATTAATTATCAAGGTTTTGGCCATTGTGATATCACATAAGTTGATTAGAAATTGTAGCTAGTTGGAATTGGAAGGCTTTTTTTTTTTTTTTTTTTTTTTAATAAGCAGAATCTGAGAAATGTAGATGCGTTCTTTGAATTGTCCAATGAGTATTGTAGTGGTTCTTAGCAAAGTTGAGGTTCTTCCTGCTTTATGAGCAAGCATACTTTTTAATGACCATTTGTACTATAAAATGGTTGCAGACCTCAAGGAGTTGAAAAATTTGGTAAAGCAGATTGGTTTACATAGGTTGCTGTATTACTTAAGTGTGCATGTATGTAATGGGTGGGGGGGGGGCTAGGGGTTAGCTGGTTGGTTCTTGACTCTGAAGTTTCTAATTGAACCTTGACTGTTATAAAAGTTAGTCATAGTTTAGTCACTATCATATTCGTTTTAATATTCGTTTTTACAGACTGACATGCTTTGGATGGCTATAAGAAATTCAATTTATGATCAAGTATTTATTCCTAAATTCCATTACCTGGTTTTCCCCTGTGAACTGAGCCTTCTATTCTAACTGTTCTCCATTTATTTACCCAAGAGCTCTTGTCCATTTTTTTTCAATGTGGCCACATCCCTATACCGTCTCTAAGGTCATCTTTACTTGCTTTACACATCCATTGTATAATTTTCATAATTTCACTCCATGCAACACCTGTCTTCAACTTTCACTGGCCAGGTTCAATTTACATGCATTATCACACTGCATACACCTACCTGCTAGACTCTCCATTTGACTGGTAATGGCGGAAGTCATTTTTAACTAGCAGAACGCCCATCCAGGTATTCTGTTAGTTTTGTCAGATATAAACCCTACTTTATTTAGTTTTCATCTGTTTTTTGCTAGAAAGGTAATCATACCGAGTCAATGCAGTCCTTTAACTAGATTCCAGGATGGTGACGTGTTCGTGGTAACTAGCCAGTATAAGGTATTCGTTTATTTTCTTTTTGGATTAGCTTTTACCTCAATATCCTTTGCTCTTTTATGTTCATTTTTTTTTTCTTTTACTTTGTTAGGACTGAATTGACATATCAACGGCCATATTTGTGAATCCAAGTTAAATGCTTCCACTTTTACACAAGATTTTACATACTTATTGAATTTCCATTAATGCAAAATTTATCTGGATTTGATTATTTAAACAATAACTTTGCAGTAGTTTGCTTGAAGATATTGATATCTTCGTGTATCAATAATCTCTAATCAAATATATGCTGTCAACATCCTCCATTCAATCTAAATCTGATGTTCAAACGTCTACAATGTCATCTTGATCTAACAGGATTCCTGATTTGATGTTTGATTTCATTGTCATTTATTGATATCTAATAATAATCTATTACTAGTGGAGATTTGGTCTGAAGTCAAAACTATTAGTATCTTTAATACTGAATTCAATTTATTTCAGATAATATACTGTCTTTCAAAGCTCAAGACAGTGGAAGTACTGTAGTATCCATTTTATGATATCATCCTGTCCAACATGACCTTTTTTTTCTAGTGGCAGTGTAGTATGTTCATGTACTAGCAAAAATATAATTGGAGGAAGCATATTATTAGTAATGTACAGTATCTTTCTCTTACTTAAAATTAAGTGGGTCACATTTTCCAAGTTATTCCTAAATAGCAATCCATTTGCCATTGATGCTTGAACTAGCCTTTTTTTTCCTTGCACTGTTATTGCTATGAAAATACTTTATTTCACAGCAGTTATTTTATTTTTCTAAATAGTTTTGGTTAAAACCACTTTTACAGTGGAAACATTTTCCCCTATCGAATCCTTAAACATTTAAGGCATGTCGTAATGTAAGGAGTTATTTCCTTTAGATTCCTGGAAAAAAAAAAATCTACCCCGCTTTTTTTTTTTTTTTTTTTTTTTAAATATCAAAGGAGCGTTTCCACATTAATTATACATTATTTGTTCCTTATTTACGCCCTAAAACAAACGTTAACAATACATTTTTCAGAAAATAGTTTGATTATAGAATTAGCCACTAAATTTAATTTTTGCCCCCCCCCCTCCCCCAACAAAAGAGGGATTGGACTTAGTAATTCACTCTCGTTTGTTTGCACTTTTCCCATCAAATTTTTTCTCTATAGGTTTATAAAAATAGTTGCTGACTTCTAGAAAGTCTAAAGTGCATGGCATCAACTTGGTGTGCTTCAAGAATCTGTTGGACTAAACCTTCTTCCTCAATCGTTCAGATATTGACATTATTCGTTGAAATTTATGCTGGTGACACAGAAAGCATTATGAATCAAGATATTGCTGGTTCTCTCTCCCTTATGTGAACATGTGATGCAATGAAGGGGGGGGGTATCTTGTTACTGCTAACACCGAAATCGGGCTTCTCTGTTCAACATGAATGCTTAGATCTGTATTTTACCTTAGTTAGAATGAGTAGGTTTCTCCTGTTTTGAGGAAGCCTCTTGCTTTGAGAAGCTCATACTCAAATAGCTTCTTTCCTCGAACTGCTACACTTTAGAGTCCCCTCCTGAGTCCCTGCTTCCTTGACTGTACTGATATGCAGAACTTCAAGTGTAATGTGAACAAACCTCTCTCTGCCCAACTCCCTACAAATCTGGTCCCAAAAAGTGGCACTGTGCTTTGTTTGAGGTGAATTAACAGTAAAAACAAAAACAAACAAAAAAAGCTTCTAGGACTGACTTTTAATTCAAGTCTGAAATAGAAAATTTACACCAAATATTTTGCTAAGGTTGTTAATAAAATGGTCGTATGATTCTACCGCTTCAGAATACCAGACTACTCCAATATATCAAATATGTTCTAAGATGGAATGTTCTGAGTGTTCATTTTTACTATGACGGTGCAAAATTGACTTTGGAATCTAGTAGGAGAATGATCTCTTCTCCACCCTACAACCCTCTCTTTCTCACAGAAGAGATATTGCTAATCTTCCTCTACTGTATTGGTTTCTTCACGGTAAACCTTGACAGTTCCAATTCCTGGTTCCACTTTGTAAAACATTCACAGCAAGAACTCGTCTAGCTACAACTATTGCAAACAACTTTGCTTTCTTCTGAGCAGGATAGAATTTTGATGAACAGTTTTTCAAAGTTTTCATCTGCAGAACATGATACGTCACAGCTGCTTCCCAGCTGCTACATGGTCCAACAAATACCTGTCAAGCGGTCCTAAGTAATCCAATTTTGTTCATCTCTTGCGTCATTTTCAATCCTTTCATAGTATTGTTAGTGATCCAACTCTTTAACCTTTATTCTAGTGACCTTTGGTCTTGGTAACACACACACTCATATATATATATGTATGTGTGTGGGTGTGTGTTTTATTTTTTTTTTTTATTACCGTTTTATCTGTTTGGTTACATATGTTTCGGCTGTTAGATCGTAAACGTGGTCCAACATCCGAAACATGTAACCAAACAGATAAAATGGTAATAAAAAAAATAAAACACATATTTTCTCTGCAATAGTATTGAGCACTCTCTTCAGGTTTTTACTAATTACCAGTTTTACCACACACGCACACACACACACACACACACACATATATATATATATATATATATATATATATATATATATATGATGGGACAATTCAAATATTTTTCCCGATTCTGATACAATTACAGATTCTAATTCTAATTCTGATTCTTTATAAATCTCTAATTATTTAACTACAAGCTTATTTTCCCCCGATCTTCATAAAAAAAACATGTTCAATATGCAGATGTTTGCCTAAACGTAAAAATACTCTTGTGGAGAGTGATCTATCGATTTTAGCTTTACTGATATTATAAAATCAATGAATGTTAATTATTTTATCATTATTACCAGAATTGGAAGATTTTGCTTTAAACAAAATCAAATAAAAACGACAAAAGAATCGTTTTTGGGATCGGAAAATAGGCATCAATTTTTCCGATTCCAATACTTCCAAATCTTCTGATTGTATCTATCATATATCGATATATATATATATATATATATATATATATATATATATCGATAGATAGAGAGATGTAGATATAGAGATATATAAAATCATACACTTGAGGTGTATCTGTTACTAATGGAGATTTGGTATCTGTCTGAAGCCGGTACTCTACTGTTACTTCTATTGTATTTTTTAATTCTCCATTCAGTTAACTATACTATTTCAGACTTGCATACAAATGCTTAGTTCAGAGAGGGTGAGATTATTGTATCCATTCTGTCCTGAGACATTCTCCCAGGCATTACCTCTTCGGAGGAGTAGTGTAGTATGTGTTTCATTCTGGATATTTACACCTCTTGGGTTGCAGTTCAGTATATTTGTTAGTTTGTAATGAAAACTATCCTAACTGGCAAAAATATGTGACCGGGGAGAGCACATATTTGTTAATTATTATAAAAGGTGAATCTAGATTTTAAAACGAAAAATAAATCTTCAACAGGAAGATGTTGTGTGGGGGGGTGTATTTTACGCTGGCTCTATTGTAATGTTTGACATTGTCACGTGTCCCTTTGAGCCTAAACCATTATATTCATTAGCTAAGTGTCCTTTTTAAGTAGCTTTTAATTGGACAAGTTGAGACAAGTAGTATCACAGATTTGGTTGCTCCATTTATTGGAATCTCGTTTGTTTGTATTGCCTTGAAGGCAAGGCTTAAGTTTAACATTGTCCGCTTTCCCAGGAATAGTAGACCATTAGATTTGGACAGTTGTGTTTTTTTTTTTTTTTTTTTTTTTTTTTTTTTTTAGAATGGTTTCTGCCAGAGATAAAAATTTAATTTTTAAACTGCCATGCTGAATAAAATAATGCATTTACCAACTTAATTGCTTAAAATAATTGATGATTGACAACCATATCTCTCCAGCAGTTCGGTTGCTTTTCATGAGATTTTGAAAGGTCCTGCTGTCTGAAATTTTAAAGTGTTCAGTATGGGGGCGGGGCACAGGTGGCTTCTTCTGTTCCTTATAACCCTCTTCTTGCAGAAGAAATGTTAGCCTCTCTACTCTATCGCTATTTCCATGGAAGATGTTTGACTGAGCTCAATTTCTGGTTCCTCCTTGTAAGATGTTCACAGCAAAACTCCTTTTGCTACCACATCAGAAATAAACTTTCCTTTCTCCCTTGAGCCTAACAGAAGGTGAACTTTTTGCAAACGGAGCTTCTTCGCAATGGTTTCCCATTTGTGGAACACATTACCATTGGACTGCTTCTCTGCAGCAAATCCATTCTCAACAGATTTGTCAAGAACTACTCACAATTAATCAAACTTGGTCCATTCTATTAATCATTAATAATCTTTGTAAGGTCCTTCATCTCAACTGACAACCATTCCCTCTCCAATTTGACTTCTTGGCCTTCAGACTAGGATCGGAGTGTAGTATCTTTTCTTTCCTCAGTCAGAAATTTTTGACTAGAACAATTTTGTTTTTTTGTACCATCTAGAGAGCACCCTGCCCTCTTTAAAGAGCTGAATATTCTGAACATAAAAAAAAAAACGCTCTTATGTCTAATTTTGCTCTACTGGGGAGGCAAGTTAATCATTCCATTTCATTAACCCTTTGAGTGGCTTTGGCCTTGCTAAGTGGTTATTCACTAATATAAAAATGATCGGGCTCTTGACTTTTTATAGCATCTTACAAAAATCAATATTTGATTTTTTTTTTTTACCTTAATTCATGCATGTTAAGAATGTAATTTAATTCCTCCTATAAAATACTTTGACTGAGTTGGACGTATATATACTAGCTATCCTGACCTGCATGTCTGGGATTCATCAAGTTCAAATTTCTTTTGTAAATATTAGTTCTATGGCCACTTTTTATTTTTATTTATTTTTTTAGCCTTGAGGAATTAAGAAAAACATAAAAAATAAAAAACAATAACTCTTACTAAAACAATTTCTCTTAGCTGATTTATTAAAGTGACTATTCCAGAATTTCTATACATTAAAGTTTTGATTGTAATCAAGTATGTTAGTCTATCGCAAATAACATGGTATAACTAAAAGTTGGCTAGTCAGAATCAAAGTTTGATTTTTAAACAAATGTTTAGTTCCAACTTTAAAAGTCTTGTCAACATAATTTTATAGCACATGTATAAAACTGATACAATCTTTTTGGCATGCCAAATGTATCTTAAGTTTTATGCTTCTCTTAAAAAAAAAAAAAAAAAAATTAAATCTTTGATTTTATATATTTTATTTTACAAAGTTTAACAAAACAAACACAGAACCAATCAAAAAATGGAGAGGGAGAGTTTAGTTATCCGTGTCACTGTACCTTTGACTAAGGGTGGTGATGTCACTTAAAGATGAGATCAATTAGTGGAGTGGCCGGAGAAGAGTGTGGGCATCGTGGAGGTTTCCTATAGGGGGGGAGGGCATTTACTCGATTAGCTGAGAACCTAAACTAGACAAAGGGCTTATCTCAAGGAGTGTAAGGTTTAATGGGTCCTGGAACCGTGTGCGTTATGCTCGGACGGAGAACATGTATTCCAACTTGGCACCTCTTTGTGTACACAAGCTCGTTATTTTGATCCATCTGTCACAGGTGTATCACATCTGATCTCTACCTTCATTTGGTGCTTGAAGAACGCGATCGGGATCTGATCGCGTTCAACAAGACTTAACCCCATGCTTCTCATTTAGTCACGACGTCCACACCACCATCCTTACTATGTCTAGGATCGCAAGAAACGCTGCTGGTCTCTCCCTGTCCCACGGTGTCTCACCGTTGTGGATGATGTAGGATGTGCCATTCACACTTGAATCATTTGATTTCCACAAAACCGTTAACTAATAATTAAAATGCCGAATGCTAGCTAATACAATCTTATAATTTACAGACAAAATATCAAAAACGCTTAAAATTATGTTTAGGAGTTACTGAAGTAAATTTTTCAAGATCTTTTAGGATGTATGGAAATAGTTGCATTAAGATGGACATGGCTATACTAGACTGGGTAGGTACACTTGACATTGCCCAATATGGATAAGGGCTGCTGTATACTTTTACTCCCAGCCCCAAACCTTTTAAAAAAAAAATTTTTAATAACTGATTTAACAAATTTGCCAAGCAATTTCAAATTTACAAGTTGTAAATTAAATCTTGTCATTTTCTTGTGAATGTCTGCAAATGCAGATTCCACAATATTGTAAAACCTCACAATACAAATGAATACCCCCCTCTTGTATTTCTAGAAAAAGGGATTTATATTTGTAAGGCCTTCTTCAATTGCATTCGTCGACACATTACAAATTAGTGTACATTATTGAAAAGGATGCAATAAAAATTAACAAAATTATACAGATAACAATTAAAAACAAAAGTTTATTTGACTTTATTTAATAAATGTTTAGGCAAGTATGAAAATGAAATTGTAATCAAAATAACAATTTCAAATAAAAAAACCCCAAAAAAAACGTATCCACTACATATTCCAAAAACAGTTGAAGATTTTAAAGTGTTTTCAATTCTTTTTTTTTAAAAAGTGCAAGAAGTTTCTTTAATGATTCTTAAAAACAAAACTAATTTCAATAATTCTTAATTAAAATAAGACCGAAAAACTTTTCTTTGGTAATACTAAAAGAACATTCGGGAAAAACGGTACATGCACAGGGGAAATATAGACGTGAGAAAACTGATTTCCTTTGTCACCACTTCCGGTAGCGCTATGCCAGAAGTTGAGAAATACGTTAGCCGACTATAACTGAAAGTGTTTACACTTGTTATTTATCTAGTTATATTCAAATAAAATTATAATATTACGTCAGTAATTTAATTTTACATGTATAAAGTATTTCTGATCACCTAAAGAAAAGAAAAAAACTTGAATGATTTCTTTCTGAATTCATTTCAGGCAACCAAGTAAGTCTCAGATAGTTGTCTGACTTGCTGTATGCTTTCTAGCTTCCTCTCCTCACTTAGAAGAAACAAATTCCAAGTTAGAAAAAGTGACAGGTTTATTTTGTGTGACGGTATAGAAGTATATGAAAATTCCTTATAATTTTCACAAGTTGGGTCAATGGTGTAGACATTACTTGAGCCTGTCTTCTGAATTTGTTTTCAAACATTTTTATTTTAAACAATTTTGTCCATCCTAAAAATTTTTTTTTTGTGGTTTGAATTTGTTAGCTTTTTTTTTTCTTCTTTACTTTCCTCCTAGAGAGAAATTCGCTGAAACCTGAAAACCTCTTTAATTTATCAAGAGAAAATGTTTATGGGCAGAAACAATTGTTAAAAATGCTGGGTTTGTTTTACTGTACACAGATTCGAAAAAGTTGTCACAAAACAAATATAGAACAAGTAAACGTTACCAAAGGCAAGATAAGTTACTTTTCTACCTAACTGGATATTTTTTTAGTGTTTATATCTAATGTAACATGTTTATTCAGCTCGAAAAACAGTGTTTACTGATGTATTGGAAAATTTAAAATGGCGGCCGACTCTCTCTTTGAGGTGGTAAGTTTGGGAAAATGAGTTATAAATAAAAAAACTAGGCAAAATACTGTTAGAAATTCGCTCAATATATGTTACCGTGGCATAGGCTGACATATATTCGGTGGGTTTTTAACAGTATTTTGACTGTTTTTTTTATTTATAACTCATTTTCTCAAACTTACCATCTCAGAGAGAGAGAGTCGGCCACCATTTTAAATTTTCCAATACATCGGTAAACACTGTTTTTCGAACTGAATAAACATGTTAATTAAATATAAACTCTAAAAACGTATCCAGTTAGATAGAAAAGTAACTTATCTTGCCTTTGATAACATTTATTTGTTCTATATTTATTTTGTGACAACTTTTTCGAATCTGTGTACAGTAAAACAAACCCGAAATGCTTTTAAAGTCTGAACATTTATCAAATATATGTGCGTATTACTCTTTATATTAGTGGCAGATTGTGTGTATGTGCTTATATAACATTAAATAAATTGCAATAACAATATTATCTAATCTTTGGAAGACTTGCTCACTATACAAGAAGTTGCATTAAGATGGATATTCAATTACGGTAAATGATGATAGCAAATAGAAGATCACCAGGCCTGATAAAAATAGACAAAATCGGTCTATTTATTGGTGTATTATGAGATCTCGGCTGGGTAAGTAATAAGATAATCCAAAAATGGTAAGTTCAAATCTGTAATTGATTTGCTTTGTTTGTTGTATAACTTATCCTTGGTGGGTTATTTAATGCTAAAGCTTTTAATTCAAATATAAATCAATAATACTTGTGTTACTTAGGGGTAGGATGAGTTTCGGAGTTGAGTGTATGATTACCAAAAACAAAAGGTTGTTTAAGGATTAGACAGTTTGTGCGAAAATGAGTAGATATAGTGAATTTCTATTTAATTTAAACTTGTGATAACTCCTAATTTTGAAATTTTGATAAAATTTGCATGCAAATAGAACATTAATCATTTCTCTTTTATTTGTATATCTACAATTGTCATTAATAGCTTTTCCAGATTATTTTCATATTTGCAGTGATGGAAGATTGAATTTTTAATATGGTGTTTTACCATTTAATGTGCATGATATCGTTTTTTGTCTATGAACAGCTCCATCTTGAAGAAAAAGGACCACTTGTCAATATGGTGGGCTTAATATAGGGTTTAAACATTTTTTTCCCCCAGAAAAAACTACAGTAAATGAAATTTGTGCCCTATTATCAAATCTTATTTCTGTCTGGTTTTACATGGTCTAGTTCTGAGTTTTTATTTACAATTGAAAGATCTATCTTTATATCTGCTATATATTATACTAGCGGGGGTACCTGGCGTTGCCCGAGTGTTTGTTTCCGGGACGGGAGGGGGGAATTTTAAAAAATGTTATGGTAGGTAAGTAGGAAGGATCAAACCCGGAGTCATGAGTAAAAGTAGGAAAATAAAGTGTAAAAAAAACAAAACAAAAAAAAAACATCTGCAACGTTAACAGTTCGGCCACCAAGGAAAGTCCATTCCAGTTGTTTAGGAAAAAAAAAAAAAAAAACCACTATGGTAGGTCGGCGCGAACGTGAAAATATAATGTGAATTATCCAGCACCCTAACCACTACGCCATAGAGCACTGCAGCTTAGTTTAGTGATTTTAAATAACTTCACATGAAAGAACTACGAAGCCAAACCGGTGTTCTCTTCTCAACTGTTCTTTGTGAACGATCTCCAAACGGTGTTAAGTGGTGGCAGGGGGAGGAGGAATTTTTAAGAGAGAAAATATTTTACCACTTCCATTGATCTTAACCGATTTTGGCCGTGACTTCTCAGCAGAAAAAGTATAGAAATCTAAGATTATCGAGGAATTTGAGAACTAATAAGCCTATAACAAACCTCAGATATTGTTCTGCCGTTTGTGCATAATGTATTTGCATGAAATATCTTGATTTTTAATCCTATTAAGGTCAAAATCCCACGGGAAAAAATGAGTTCATTTTATTTATATAGAGAGGAAAAAATGAGTTCATTTTATTTATATAGAGATTAAGATTAAATTTGTTAGCTGTAGAAATAAATTTTATATGAACAGTTAATGTTGTGCTTCAGTGTCATTTTTGTACACCCCTACCTCCCGAGAAGTGATAGGATTTTATTCAATGTTTAGGCTAACTTGATCTATTTCTATGGTTAATTTTTAAACACTAGATGACTTTACATCTGTAAAAAATTTTTTCATTTGTGTAAAGCCTGCATTTTTAGTTATACTCTGAAAATTGGACCAACAAACTTTGCATGGCTAGAATTCGGTGATTAAACTAGCAAATTTTCGTTTTTTTTTTTTTTTTTTTTAAAATGAATAAGCTTAATCCAAAACATGTTTTCTATTACTGTATTATTTCTCTATTGTGGTCTTTTGGTAGGTGCTTCCAGACTCGGTATTTTATTCTTTGTACATTAATATTCAGATTCTACTTAACACCCAGATGGGATCCTTACACGTACTCAATTTCATTTTTCTTAATGAAAATCACTACGGCAAGGCATGAAGCCACTTGATGCAATGAGCTAAGGTCTCAAGACTTTAGTCTTTTCAAGACTAAAGGTTATGTGGGATGAAAAGTGTCAACAGGAAGAGTTGTACAAGCCTTTAGTTATTAGAAACAAGCCACTAGAATAGGAAGCTTTATTACAATGAGATATCGGCAAATTGAAGACCACTCGACCAGCAGGTAAAATGAGCTGAAACAAAGGAAGTGGATCAGGTAATTCTGAACACCTGCCATAAGTATTTATAGAAAAGAGATTTGGAATATTGTACCTGTAATAGAGATGGTGCAGAGAAAGGGTAGGTGCTAATCAAATTAGATATGTTTCCACACCTTTATAGAGAACCTGCAACTGAAATGCTTACCAGCCCAACTGTCAGAAGACTTGTAATAACTCGATGGTGGTGCCATACTTTCGTAAAATCTCAAATTTGATTTAAAAGAAAAAAAAACTCATATATAACACAAAACTAGAGATGATCTCTAGTTTTGTGTCCTGCATAAGACAGTTGATGGTATAGAGTTTGATAGAATTGGGAGATAGGGTATGGTAGACAAGGTAGGATGGGCTGGTAAAGATGGATTTTGGTCTGGTAGTAAATTATTTATCCAAAACTGGAAAAAAAAAAAATTTTTTTTTATTTATTTATTTTTTTATTTAGCTAATTTCTCGTTGGAGTTGGGAGAAGCATTCAGCAATGGTCTATTTTGTCTGTTGAAAAGAATCACTCTGTGTATGCACACGAGTGAATGAGCTAAAAAAAACAACAGGATTACCATAGTGGCAGATTTGTAAAATTTTAAAATAATTTCAATTTTTATCGAACATTTCTGCAATTTATCTATGCCATTAATCAGTTATTTAATCACTGAACCATTTCATTTTCGATTTGTAAAAAAAAACCCAAAAAAAACAAAACAAACAAAAACTATTGATCTTAAAATAAAAGTATGAATCGAGTGAGGAAAAGTAGTTTCCGTTATAATTTCACCCAAACTGTTTTTGTTCATTTATATTTTTAAGGGTAGTGTAAATATATTATCAACTAGCAAGTCTCGTGTCCCAGCATTGTCCGGGAAAATTTAGGTAATCAATTACCTTCAACTTCCAGTTAGTATTCCCTGTAAAAGGAGAGGGTGGATACTAGATGAGGTTCTTTTCGTCTGGTAAAGGGGGTGGGGGGCTAAAAACTCTAATTTATAACTGGATCGCAACTGCTTGAAAAAAAAAAAAATTATTTCCATCCAGAAATAAATTAACTGGACATTTTGTACCTAAAATGCCCAGCCTTTAGCACATTATAAACATTAAATACAATTGTTATATAAGAGTAAAATCATTGAAATTGACAATAGAAATGAGTATTTAATAACGTATTCTCTTGCAAAACAATATGCAAATAAGCTAATCATACGCCATTTATTGTATATACGTCATTAATGTTAAAACTTCTGTGTGAAGATGAAATTTGCATTTTAATCTTGCTAAGAATGAGCAATGACGCCACTTTATAAGAAATCTAGGAATAATTTTTATTCTTGTTTGTACTTGTGTCACAAATTAACATTATTTTGATACCTGCTTTAATACAGCTTATTCCAGTTGCTTTACAAGTACTGATAACTTGTGAAACTCTTCCGACTAACTGTTTTCCTCCTACCTATGGCCTTGATATTTTCAAGACTAAGGTTAATAGACATTTTTTTGTATTTGTAATAATCATCTTTTCAGCCTTGTTAGCTCCTTACATCAAGTGGCTTCATGCCTTGTCTAGAATGATTTCCGTAAAGAAAAAGTTTATATGGACTTAACAAGTGAATCTTTTTTTTTTTTTTTTTTTTTCCTGAGCGGTAAACAAAAATATCCATCGACTAAACCAGTATTTTGTTTCTTGAAAATCATAGCGAGATTAATTTTTTAAATATTTAGGCCATTAACACAAATGCTAGATTGAAATGTTGATCCATAAGTAAATAATCCCGTCATACTTGGCAGCTACTCCGATTTAAATGGGCTTGTTACGTTTAGCTTTTTTTGTATGTAAAGATTAATTTGATACTTAGATAGCAGTGTTTATGCAATTTTTCCTTTTTGCTGTTTTAATATACTAATCTTCTATATTGTATCGGTATTTTTAAGCTGTACTTATTCACATTTTCTTAATGTATATCTAAAGATTTTGGTGTTCTTACCGAATGTCTGGTGTTTTTTTTTTTTTTTTTTATTACCTGTGTTTAGATAAAAGGAAATTATCTCTAACTGATGTTGAGCATCATTGAATCAGATGCCTATTATTGGCATTAATTTCCTTGATATCTTTCTAGTTAGAATTCTTTCTAGTTAGAATTCTTTCTAGTAAAACATCAGGTCCCTATAAAAAGGGACTGAAGGTTGCCAACAGTTAAGTGAAAGTATTTGTGAAATGAACTGGATTCAAACTTGGTACACAGTTTGTCGGTCTGTCGTTAAACACTATCACCTTGTTGATAAGAGTTGGAATGCTGCAAAGGACTCAAAGATCATGTCTTGGGATTATCTAGCTTGTAAGACGTCTTCATCATTGGTCATGACTATTTAACTTGCAGGTTTTTATCTTGGATTCCCAGGGGTGGAGAACTTGGTGGTTGTATGAAATTGCGAAAAGTTGGGGCCAGAACACCCAAAGGGAGATGCAAAAAAAAAAAATGCCATTTTCACTCCATTGATTTTATAGTTCCATGCTTTACATGTTTTTACTTGCCACATGTTTTTACTTGCCACATGTAGAGGCAGAGATGACAAGAGGATGTTCGGGTAAAGTTTTAAGTTCTATAAGAAAGTCTAAATAGCTCAGTTAATAGAACGTCAGATTAACGATCTGAAAGTTTTAATTCCCAGTTCTAGATTTTGTTTGTTGGGAATTTATTTGGTACTAGCGACTGCACCGCGTCGGCACACACAAAATCGAGTACACTCAACATCATCTTACCATCAACACTTACCTTGTGAACTCGGAGTATGGGAAATTCCCATATGCACAAAACAAAATCACTGAAAAAACAAAAATACCCTAAGTGTAAGGATAATGAGTAAACGTTGGATAAAATGGTTAAAATTATTACGAACTTGCCAGGATTCGAACCTGGAATCTTCTGATCCGTAGTCAGACGAGTTATCCATTGCGCCAAAAGTCATGTCCGTATGCCGAAAGATGTTACCGTGACTGTATACAGACAGTGCTAAATTCCATTGACATGCAGGTAACTTTTTTTCGACAATTGCACGAAACGGCCCAAAAACCCTTATTTCAGGCTTTTTGTATAACTCTGTTAGTTACGAACCATATATAGATAAGGACAATCTAGGGACTCACACCTTTCAGGGGGGAAAAAAAAAGAATTTTTCAATTCGGTCCATCTGTTCGAAAGTTTTATTGGTATATATACACATAAACATTTAGAATTTTATTAATAGCATAGATTAATGCAATATTTTCTATCTCCTAGCTGTAAACATTTCTATTTCGAAATTAGACAAATTTTGCAATGTATTACGCTTAATAAAAATTGACTGCATTTACTATTGATATAAGATAAGCAAGTTTTTGTTTTGGTAAGAAATCTGTCAAATTGTGGTAATGTATTTTGTTTTTGGTTAAGGATTTTTTAATTTTGGGAAAGCATTTTGTGAGAATGTAAACTTTAATTATATTAGTCATATTTGTTTTTCTTTGTTAGATACAAAGTGACCTGCATGTGAGGCTTGACACGAAATTAAAGTGAATTTTCTTTCACTGAAGCCATGCAAATTTAGTTTCACCATGCCATTCACTTAGATAAAGGTCTGAAGTACTTTAATTCCTGCTTGATGTTCTGGAACCTGAATTTAAATAGATATAACAAAAATCTCAATCCTTTTGCATACTTGAATACTAACCATGTGTGAATTTATAAATGGAGAAAATTGGAAAGCCTGCTGAGATTGCAACATGTGATTTTTATCAAAAACTAGCATGGATACTCGGTGTTGCCTGGGTGGACATAGTTTGGTGTGGACACAGCTGCTATACCAAGGATATTGAGAACCCTCACAGCGACCCCAAAAACAAAAGTACCAACCTCGCCACGGGCTATTCTTCGGATACTGAGGAGAACCCCACTCCTATTGCTCATGCTCTGGAATCTGGAAGCCCCCCTCTAAAAAAAAAAATAATGAATCGAAACAACTCTTCCCTCAATCAAAACAGCAGCGAGCACCCATGCAACCGGAAAGAGTCGCAGCAGCCTGGTCCAAAGAGGAGAGGGGGTTGGGGGGGGGGGGAAGTTACTGGCAAACATGCTTGCTGTTATAGCCATGACTGTCCATGACACCACGACGCTGCAAAATAAATTTTTAAACAGTTTTCGTCTGATTCACGGGTGTGACTAGCAAAAAAAACACGATGTGAAAAGTGACCCTCCTCCTCTCAATCCTCAAAAAAAAAAAAAAAATGGTCCAGTTAACCACCACAGAAATCTTTAATTTTCACAGTATGCATCTTATGGATTGATCTTTCAGGTGGTATCCGTTTTTCCCCCGGTTGGATGCGGCTGTCAAGTTTTTAGCAGATATACATACACGCGCACACACACACACACACACACCTTTTAATAGCCGGATGAGATTTATATTATAAACTAGCAGGAGTGCCCGGTGTTGCCCGGGTGTTTAGGTAGTGTAGTAAGGGACCCCTCCCCTCTAGGTCAGGGGAGTGGTAAAAACAACAGTAGCAGAGGTACCCGGGTGTGTATAGGTGGTGTAGTAATGAACTTGGCAGGGGAGGGGGGAATCAAAACAACAGTAGGTAGAGGTGTTAAAAAAAGTGGTAGTAAGCAGGCTCAAACCCTTAATGTGAAGGAGAAAAAAAAAAAAAACTTGACCTCTTAGTGGATGTCTCCATCGCATGGCTGGAAGTCAAGAGCATTGAAATTAAGTGAAATCAATCTAACATGTCAGCAACAAAAGCTACCCCTCCTTGCACAAAACTGCCCAGTTTGGGGTGAAGGAATTAATGTTTTGTCGCCCAAGATGTCCAGTTTCAAAATTGGCTTTTTAGTATAAATAAACATGGGAGAGAACAGAATAGCGCAAATTTTATAAAAGTCAATCAAAATAAATCTACACACGACGTCCCATTACAAATTACAATCTAGAGGGCATATAAAAAGTTCTAAGACATAGTACACGGAGAACCCTGGCGAAAAAAAAAAAGCCTTTGCTGGCCATACAAAAATGCACATGCCGCTTTATATAGATAGAAGATAATATGTCTGCACAAGAGGTTTTGATTGGTTTTTACTCCCAAGTTTATGGTTTTTGTAGTCTTTCATTGTAGACTCGCTATTTGGTCTATATTCTAGTAAATAGTTCTACATCTCATGAACGTGTCAGGTTTGAAACTTGCGACCCCCCCCTCCTCAAATTTGTATGGAAGTGTTTTGATAACGATAACCACTATGCAAAATTTCAACCGAATCCAATAGTTTTTGAATTATCAACATTTGCATGGTATAACTTTGGAAATCCTTCATTCTATGAGAAATAAGGTCCAGATAATTAAGGCAAGCAAATGCAGGCATGATATATGCATTGATGTAATATCACAACTTGTTCTTGTTGCCCTTGTTTTTCTAGTTGTGCATTTGGTTATAAAATATGTGGAGAAATTAAATCTCTCGGGGGGGGGGGCACAAACACAGATACAAAACTGTACTCTTAAACTAAACTAGATTATTGCCCTTTAACCCTGGTGACACATGCCTTGCCACTTCCTGTTTTATAGATTTCTTGTACCCCCCCTTTTTTTTTCTTTTTTTTTTTTTTGCTGGACTCTAAAGTAAAGACATGATGAAACACACTCTGGTTGGCATGGCCAGCCAACCAGCCTTCCTGACCTTGCAGTCCTGGATATGACCTAAAACTATATCCGATGGTGAGGCCCCACCTTGCGGGCCTTGGGGAGTGTGGAGCCACCCTTTAATTGCCATTGCTCCCAGGTCCACTCTGACCCGGAGTGGTAGTACCTGTTAGAGTCCTAACTATGGGTTAAATAGAATACGACTTTAAAAAAAAAAAAAAATATACTCCATTAAAAATCTTTCCTCAAAATAACTAGATTCGACATTAAACAAGAATAAAAAAGCATTGGAAATGCAAAAGGATATAGGGATGGTATGCCAAAAAGTATACAAACAAGATAGCTATGAATGGCTAGGCACATGGAAATAGAATTGCATCCAAAGTATAGCCCTATAGCTTTTTTCCAATCTTCATTCCGTGCCATCATTACAGTTGTAAAAAGCTATAGGGCTATACTTTGGATGCAATTCTATTTCCATGTGCCTAGCCATTCATAGCTATCTTGTTTGTATACTTTTTGGCATACCATCCCTATATCCTTTTGCATTTCCAATGCTTTTTTATTCTTGTTAATTAGTATTTTTACTTACAGTCTTATTTTTAAACTTACATTCATGATAGTATTGTCTTTTTTAGGAGGCGGCTCATTGCCGCCTCCATTAGTAGCAGGTCGCTTCCTGCTGGGTTTTAGGTCTTTGGGTTTTGGGCCTTAGGAATTGCCTCTTGGTCCTCCATCGGTTCTATATTATATAGAGAGTGCTACCGCCTCTCTGATAAAACAGTTAGAGTATTATAAAGTTCTAAAATGTTCATACCTTCACTATTAAATTTTTCTTGACTTTCTTGCAGTTTCTTTTGCGGTTAATTTAACTTATTTCCTTTGGCGTTTGGTGAGTTCTTAGAAGAACTGGTCTGATCTACTTTTCTTAGCGAGCAAAGAGATTCAGCTGCATTTAACAATGGTTGCTATAGTGTATTTTTGCGCATGCGTGAGAATTTAAAGTTTCCTCCTTATTTTTCAATAGTTTGACAGTAGTCATGTGTCTTTCTGCCAAGAGCGACAGACGTCAGTGTTAGCCGTGATCGTCTAGAGGTTAGGACCCCACGTTGTGGCCGTGCTAACTTAGGTTCGAATCCTGGTCACAGCATTGACATTTTGTACATATTTTACAGTCCAAAATCAGAAGAATTATTTGTTTTTATAACATTGTTTTTTGACGTTGTACTTGCTGGTAGGTTACTCTTATAACAATTTTGATCAACTGAGATAAAGATTTCGTGGTTTCATTAACGCTGGTGGGTTACTGTTTAAAGAAAAAACTTAACGTTCACCTCAAATATTCAGCGTCCAAGAAATATAGGTCACTGGCAAACTGGAACGTCTGTGAGCATCCGGTGTATTATTTGGAGCTGCCCCTTTTGAGAGAAGTTCCCTGTTCGAAGTGGTCTGTCTACATTGGGTATATAGTGTTTAAAACTTGTTATTACACGTAATCTTATTTAATTATGGAGTTAGCTAAAAAGCGATGGGTCACTGCACTTCTCTGTGTAAAGAGCAGTCGATTGATGCTTGAACTGTTGTCAGAGACCGTTCGTACACCGAGATACATCGTCTCAAAAGAAAGAAGAAAGAAAGAACAATTGGTCATTTTTGTACCCTTTTTTTTTTGCTCTCTTTTGACATTTTAACCGACGTTCTGACACTCGCTGGATTCGTAAGACACTTCTCTGTAAGAATATGTGCTTTTTGAAACTTATAAGTTGATTTTAGTTGAGATTTGGATAGTTTTGTTTTGTAGGCGTATATAGGCGTGTACGGGCCATCCCTATATAGAGAGTGCTACCGCCTCTCTGATAACCTGAAAAAGGTTGATATGCCGTAAAACAACCAACCAATCCTGACCTTGCCGTCAGCCTCTCATCAAATACTAATCACAAGTAACGTTACTCTCTTCTCGAACTTTTACTATCTATATCTTTATTCTCTCTCTTGTATCTTGATGTAAATAAATCTACATTTAATTGTTATCATATATCGATATGTTTCGTCTCTTCATTATGCGACCCATGCTGCTCAATAACCTACCAACCATTCATTAACAAAAGAGGAATGGGATCCCAATTACATAAGTAGAGCATTCTGTCCTCTACTAATACATCTATTCCTTTAGGTTTTATTAGGTGCAGCTGTTATTTCTGGATGCTCAAGTTTATCTGTTCATCAATTAGATGGTTTGGAAAAACTATTATTGATGGCTGTTTAATTTATATTTGTGACAGATGTTCATTCACTTGATCCAAAGCGACCACAATATTTTGTCAAGTAGCTCTTTGCAAGAGCTCAAAAGCACATGCTCAGTGTTTAGGTTTTTGTAGGTGACAATAAGTTGTGGACACTTGAGCTATAACCAATAATGAGGCAGAAGGATAATTAAGGCAGAAATGAATAGATGAGAAAAATGTGTACAGTGGATAATCAGTTATATGAAGAAATAATTGCAACTTATTTCAGTGCTAGGATTTACAAACTATTTTCACATTCATGAGATTTTTTAGCTGTATTTAGGAAAACTTAGTTTTGTTGCTGTGTTTTTGTGATTGATTATTTTTAGACCATTTTACTGCGCCATAAGACATTTTTGTTTGTTGCAATTAGTTTTATATATGGATTAGTGTACAAGAGAACGATTGCAATCTATTTTATATTTTTAATTTTGTATGTCTTGTATTTGCACTGAAATTCAGGAAGCATAACTTGAAGCTTGTTAGATTTGTATAAATTAAGATGGTAAAACTTTCATTAAAAAAAAATATATATATATATATGAATCTTTTGGGATTCTTCTGATTGGCCGGAATGTTACCGTTTATTAATTTAACAGGGATGCAAGTTTTTTTTTTTTTTTTTTTTTTTTTTCAGAGTTAATTTTTCCATACTTCAAACGATTCATGATGGGGTAGGAGCATAGAAAATTTTCATGAAAGAATTTTCCTGTATTAATTCTGTTAATTTCACAGGTGAGGTTAAGAAATTTGGAGGGGAAGATTAGTGATAACAGGTTGAAATTCATCTTTGTTTTGGCTTATTTTAGCCATTGACCACTTTTATCCCTGTATAAAATAATGTTGTCTGTATCGCTAAAACTCCTGAAGATACATTTGTAAACCTTACATATTCTTTAGTATGATTTCAAGCGGGTTATCGTGAACAGAAAATACTGTAATCCTTCGTTAGAAGTCATCAGGTCACAAACTAGGGAAAGAAAATCTTAAATTCATGACTTCAAAGGAAGTATTCTATAAATAGTTCTAAAATTATTTCCCCATAACCAATTCAATGGTAAAATTATTTAAAAAAAAAAAAAAATCAAACTAGAGCTGGAAACACATGTAAACGGGGATCCTTATTCTTTCCAAGTCAATTAGAACGGTTTCTCTCTAGGCATACCAATTTTAGAAGATTAACCCCAGAGCAAAACAAAGGTCAGATTTGGAATCTGCATGTTCCTGCAGATTTTTAATCTGGTTTGCAAATGTGGGGTTGTGCATGTTGGAGAAGAAAGTAAAAACAAAGCTCGATACCAAGATCGAATGTAACTAAAATACAATGGTGGTACTTGGTCTTTAAAATTTCTTGAATTTTTGCAATAGCATAGGGAGTGGGGTTGTTACATTCATGCTGAACTTCTATAACAAGCAAAGATATTTTATTCTAATTATAACTTGAAACTTGGCGAATAAAAGAAAAAAAAAATGGTAGTTTCTAAACTTCTGACCGACCAGCAATATGGATTTAGGCAAGCCTGTTCTACAGCAGATATCTTAACTGTTATCTCTGAATATATATACTATACACTGGATAAAGTAGGGGAGGGCAAGGTATGGCACGATGGTTTTCGCAGGAAAATCAGATCATACAGTATACAAATAATCCCCGACAAGCAAAGTCCCACCCCATACAGATTACACAAGAGCCTTCTACTCTAATAGTTTTTTTCCCCCCTCAGAACTGCTAGACTTTGGAATTCCCTTCCGGATTCCTGCTTCCCCAACTGTACTGACATGGAGAAGTTCAAGTGTAATGTGAACAGACATCTTGCTGCTCAACTCCCTACATAGTATCCCTTCAATTTATGTCCCTGATAGTAGTCCCCCTCCTTCATCAAAGTGGCAATGTGCCTTGTTTGTGGTAGAAAATGTAATACAAAACAGAACATAAGGCTGAGAACAAGAATACACAGGTGTCTTTATTCGTTTCTTGACAATGTTAAACGTGTCTGCTTATATCTGTATGAAGTTTTGTGGTAGTTTGATATTTCATTTTCAAGATAGAACATGTAATCAAAAAGTGCCAGACTGATCTTCAATGACTTCATTGGTTTGTTTATATTTCAAAGACTGTGAAAGAGACTTTTGTGCTAGTTTTCCTAGGGTCGTGTTTTTTATTTTTTATTTTTTTTTTTTCCAAAGAGATTGTTTCTGTATAGTTTCTACATAAATTTATGATTTTATTTATCTGTTTGGTAAATGTATGTTTTACGTTAGTTACATTTTTTTTTCCTTTAGAAATAAATCTACATACTACTGGCACTGAATCTTATTTGTTATCTCGTTTGTCTTTGATACTGGATGACCTCACGTACCAAACACAAGTTTAAAAGATGATCTTCTAAATGTTGAAATAACTGAAAGGATGACGTCCTTTTTAAAACAGACGACCTATGAATTTATGGGGTGTTTAAATAGACATTGATTATTTATATACGTGAGCTGTCTAGACCTACAGAATGTAATATTTTACTAAACCTCTGGATTTTATTTGTCTATCTACATATTTTATGGTGTCATGCACGAAAACAAAAGTGGGAGACATAATTTTATAACTTCATAAATGAAGTAAAAGTAAGTCATAATTGACAATTGAAAATGAGCAACTTGTACGTGCACACGAACCGTCTGCAACCGGTGTATATAGTATATTACTAAAATTCTATACATCTTGTATCGGGTTTCAAATGTATTGTTGGAGATCTTATGGAAGTATCCAATGAAATTTCTTTTACAGAAATCTTGCTTTCGCTGTTATCTACTGGAATAGTTCACTTTATTTTAATTTCCTTATCACTTTGTTTTTGTTGAGGATGGCGCATTCTACCGGACGCCAAGCATTCTCTTATTAGTTTAGTTACTCCAACCGTGAGATCTTAATATTCTAACCGTCCCTTTAAGTTAATTTATTTTTATTTCGGACTATTATTCTCATCTTTATTAGTTGCTGTTTTTGATCTTTTATTTGTTTTGTTTATTCACAACGTTTCGGCCAACTATTCCTCTGGCCTTCGTCAGGTGGTAACTGCGACGGATAGGAACTTCGAATCTCCTAACTGCATTCTCAGCCATCACTGCCATCCGTAGTTGTTGTCGTCTCACCACATTTTGGCCAATTAACCTCTGGCACGCTTTGGGTGGGATTGAAACCGCTATCTTCAATGTTCATCTGGAACTGTAGAGATTCAACGTCTCTATCAACTGCGCCACGGGCCCTGAAGGGCGATCAAGTTTGGATTCTTTGATCTTATAAATCCACGTTTAGTGTTATTGTATTTCTCTTGCACTTGGTTCATCAGGTATATTTGCTAAATAGTTTTTGAAATTCTTTTTCATAAGCCCGGTTGCTTCTATAATGACTGACTGTCAAAAATTAAATGTGAAATTAATTGGTTGCCATTTTTAATTAAAATTGTTAAAAAAAAAAAAAAAAAAAAAAAAAAAAACTTCATAGTTTCTTTAAGATTTCACTATTAGACAAGTGATGTCCACTACTAAGATAATGGATACTAATCGCTACCAATGTGTTCCTTCACTTTTTATTTTATCTTATTTTATTTTTTTTTTTTAGCATTCTTAAAATTTTCTTTAGCATCACTCTTAATATTGTAGGTTCTGCAAGGCTAAAACAAAAGGCCAAATAAAAAGTGGTTTCAATCGGTGCCAGAGTAAAACTTTTTCGTTTTCCTCCAGCGGTTCTTTTTATTTCCAGTATCTCAATGCGCACGCCTGGTAGTCTCAACTTCAGATATGCAAGGGAGATATTTAGTGGCAATACTAAACTATGTACCCCCTTTGATTAGGCCACGTATCATAAGTCACTAAAATAATTGCGATCTCGACTCTCTCTCTCTCTCTATATATATATATCTAATTACTTCCTATGTTTGATAGCTTTTTAGTATTACACTCTAGATCTTTCTAAAAAAAAAAAAAAAGATGGAGGAAAAGATTGAAAGTTGAAGACCCTCTAAAAGTAAAGGTTTCTCTTGCTCTATCAAAGAGCAGCCTCATAAAACAATGTTTGCTGCTATTCTTTCAAAGACGGTGGTTAAGGCTAACCGTTTTTATGCTGCCTTTTATCCTTGATGTAACTAACGACAGATTTGGAATCCTTTCTGTTGATTCTATTTTCAAACCTATCAGATTTGAAACTTTCACATCTCCAAACCTTAAATTGGTAAACCATGCTATTTTAAATTAAAAAAATATATTTTTAAGAAATTTTGAACTCTGTAAAATTACAAAATGAAAACCAAATATACAATGTTCTAACATTGAATTAGCATTCGTTATAAATACAATTCTTATATCATTATCTTTTTAATGCTCTCCTCTTGAATAGTTGTCTTAAATTCTGTATGAATACCTCGTGTTTGATTTGATCCTGAACTATACTCTAATCCAGATTAGAGACCCTGTTCAAACATTTACTTGCTACATTCTATTGACTACATTCTTCACTTTGAAAATCTGAGGTTTTTATAATTCATTTTGTTAAAAATGATTTCGATCGTTTTTATAACCAGTTATAATAATCAACCAATCAGAAGCTTCAAAAGTTATAAAAAATGTCGAATTTTGGATTCGATCAGTTTGTAGTCAGCCTCTGTTTTGAAATGACTCAAAATTGGGACTGCATTGATTCTTCGCTGCCATCTTTGTTACTAAGAATTACTTAACACTTGAAATCATGACTGCATTGATTCTTTGCCGATTTGATTTACTGCTGCCATCTTTGTTCAACATAATGTCTCAACACTTTACACCTTTTTTAATTTTTTTTATACATTTTCTTCAACTAAACTGCTCAGCTGAGCTCCAATCTAGTTATCCATTGTAACAATATTCACAGCAAGAATTTATTTTTTACCCCTCCCCCCAAAAAAAACTTTCTGTGTAACTAATTTTCAGTTTATTAGCAAGGACTATCCATGTGTGGAATATATTAATTTAGAACTGCTCCCCCACAGATTACATTGTCGTTTTCAAATGGAATGTCAAAAAATTTATGAAGTTTCCAAAAGTATATGAACTTTGTTTATTCCATCAATCACATTGTTCATCTTTCATCTGACATTCAATCCTATTAACCCTTACCCTTGAGTGGGTTGGTAAATGGTCATCTATTAGTAAAAATTAAAAGGTTGATTCCTGTTTTTTTTTTTTTTTTTCTCTTCACTGGTCGTTTAAAAAATGTACTATAAAGTTGGTTAAAACAAATTAAACTCTGACTCCTGTAAAAATTGCTGACATGACTTTGACTCCCTAATTTTGCTACTGAAATAAACCAAAATTTATTAGATATTATTTTAAAAACTAAGTTGAGAAAACTAATGTATCCTATTATTCACTTGTTAACTTTACTAAATTACAATTAAAGTTATAATTTTGTTCTGTAAACTTTTTTTTTTTTTTTTGGTAGGTTCAGTATGTAAACTAAAAGTTGATCTCATAACAATGAAGGAAAGTGTACAAACAGAATGAGTAGGTCAATAATCTAGTTTCTAACTTAGATGTATTTGTAAAGAAAATAAAAGATAATCTTAAATAAATCTAGATTTAGTGCATCTTTTAGCTGTCTTTTTGTTTTTAAGAATGTCTCCATAATATCAAGCTGAATTTAAGTATTAAAAACAATATAACAAATACATTGGCTCATTGCAAATAATATTGGTACAACAATGACCAATAAAAACTGGTTATTTAGTCAGATTTGTCAGCTTAGATGCTGTTTAAATTCAATTTTTAAAAATTCAGTGGACAAAATTTTGTTAGCTTTGCATTAGATTAATATAAAGCCATAAACAGAATATTAATTTATTAGTTTGTACTTTATGAATCCAGTATATCAACAGATGGAAAATTTTGCGTGCACATTGATCAACTAATGGTATCTAGAGTTGAGATACCATCAGTTGATCAACATAACTAGTCTCTTAAACCATTCCTTTCTGCATGTCTGTTCGAAGGAGTTTAATTTACTTTTTAAATCCTCTTAACCACTAGAATAAAACCGATTATAAATAAGTGCATTATTTAGGTTTATGGTGATCGATAGATGTACTGGAACGCTAAGCAAGAACAAAAAAACAAACAAAAAAAATAACTATCGTCTCATGAGATTCGAACTCTGAAATATAGCATAAAATATTGGAACTCAAGATGTTCATCCACACGGTCATGAAATCGAACAAATATATTGTCTTTTTGTTTTGAGTTCATTGTAGGAATATAGAATAAATCTATTTGTCTCTTGTATAGATCTAAAATTGTTCGTTTTAAAATTAACATTTTCTAAAACTTAAGTGAAATACGTACAATGATTTCATTAAAAAAAAAACGCTCTTGCGTTCGATCATCTGGAAAGGGAACGCTAAGATGGCAGAACATGTTTCTGTTATTTTTACATGCTCTTAATTTTTTTTTAACGAGTTTTAAAAGTTCAAGAACTTTGATCAACAATGACATTGGTTCAAAGGTGCTGATTTGAAATGGAGAAATCAATTTGCCTATTTTCTCTAAAGGAAAATTAAACAGACTATTTGTTATATTAGTGTCAAAACTATCAGTTAAGTAAAAGAAATAAAGTTATTTAATAAAATGTCCGTGGTCAAAATCAATATACAAATTAGGTAATTTTGTAATTGATATTGCTTATTATTATTATATAAAAGATCGTCAATTGTGTAGTTAAAACATTTTTTAAATATAGTGTTTTTTGATTTCTACCATTAGTTCGAAAAATGGACACTACCTTTGCATTCTGAGAGAGATGGTTCATCAATTAACTGTATTAGACAGTCTGTGCATGGGAGTAAGTTGCTCCGTTTGATTGAAAGTTCTGGGTATGATCTTAAATTCTGCCTGATAGTGGAATATCAGTTTGGGAACTCTGACAAATGTCAGATTGTCATAATAGTCATCGTATTCCACATCATAACCTGAAAAAAAAAAACGTATTTTAGGGCTATTATATCCCGAGGTTCTACTGTACATTAAAAAAAAAAAAATAGTGGTAGTATCTGTCAGATTCCCATTTATGTGTTAGATACAATCAATTATTTACCAATTACTTATTTTGCTACAGAATAAATAGATAAACCAGAAGAGACTTTACTAGCCTCTCTCGGATCTATTTCCATGGAAGGTGTTTGAGTAAGCTCCAACCTCTGGTTTCTCCTTCACAGCAACAACTTGTCTTTCTACTGCAACAGGAAAAATTTCCTTTTTTTTTTATGTGCCTAGTAACAGACAGAATTTTTAATTTTTTGCAATGCCTTCTTGCCCATGAAGTACATTATCATCGAACTGCTTCTCTACAGAGTACAACATAGTTGTCTTGAAATGCAATATAAACAAACTTATAAGCAATCAAACTTTGTTCATTCTAAAACTCCCATAGTATTCGTCTTTCAACTGAAACTCATTCCATACCATTGATTCTTATCCTTGAGTGGTTCTTGTCCTTGGTAAGCAGTGACATAGTAGTAAAAATATAATTTGTATAAAACGTAGATTAGTGATCTTGCGATTCTAGTATTTTTTTGAATTCCGATACTATTACCAATTCAGATTTATTTATTGTTTTTGAAATCTTAAAATATTTAGCTGTGTGTGTGGGGGGGGTACAGTTATGTGCATATATTTTCAGCTATGTAAAGATACAGTTGTAGGGTTAATCTATAGATTTTATTTTTACTGGTAGTTCAAAATCTATAAATATTTTATTTATATTGGAAATGAAAATTTTATCCAAAGATGAAAGAACTTAGAAGAATCATTTTTGGCATGTGGAGGAATATGTACATTTTCCGAAACTCCCGAAAGTTCAGATTCATCGTCCCAACACTAACAGTCGTTTTTGATGTTAAATGACTCCTCAAGATTTAACATGCTGTAAAAGCTAACCCATATCTGATCACTAGGTTATACCAAGGCCATACAACCGGTTTCTTGAGATGTTGAAAATGGTTCACTAACATTGTCGAGTGTCGATCCAAGCATGTGCAGTAAGTTGCTCTTTTAGTCGGTTGCCTAGTTACATAGAGGTCACATGACCGGTTCTTCAGATATTTCAAATGGTCCGTTGCTGTCTCAACTAACCTTTTAGTGTATGTCTGCAAAGCGATATCTCTCATTGTCGCTTGACAAAAATGATACGTTACTAACAAATACTATAAAAAAAAAAAAGTATTAACAGCAAGAGAAATAGAGCAAATGATACAGAATGGAAGTAAAAGATTGGTGAATGAGAAATTGTGATTTTTTATTTTTTATTTTATTTTATTTTTTTTTTTGTGGTGGTGGCATGATCCTTCACATTTGCTAATCTAATCAGTGGCAGGATGTTGAAGGTCAAAATCATGTGCACTGTCCTTCAGAACTATAGAGATTCGACATTACAATTTATAGCTTTAAGTTTTTCTCATTAATAATTTCGGATCAATTGCTTTTTGCCCGAATTCTTTAATAGCTTAGACATTAATAAATTAGTAAAGCCATTATTATTGAACTCCAGTCAAAAATGTCACTTATGCTTGGGAAATGGTTTCTTTCCGTTCATGCATGTGGAGCTTGAATATGAATAAATTCATTGCTTCAGGAGTTTTATGAAAATTGTCTTTGCATCTGACTCTAAAAAAGGTGTAATATAGTCTACCCATATATTTATGACTGTATGGATGTCTTTTCTGTTTGTGTGATAGATTTAACTGCCTCTAAGATGTTATATATATATAGTTAGTAAGTTATAAAATATATATGGCGATTAAGCTACACTGAATATTCCGCGTTTCATCCACTCTAGGACTCTTCAGGCTTTTGCGCGAATTTAGTGGTTGTTTGTCGTTTTTATATACGTATCTTCTATTGAACTATAGATGAAACTAGATATCCAGGCTAAATAGAGCGCACACAAAGGAACAGGTCAACCAGAGGTCAAATAGGCATTTGTCCGATAAGTGCATGCTCATTGGCTAATAGGAAGGGCGTGGTGGATACTAGAAAGCTGATTGGCTAACTAAAATCTCAATAGAAGGTGCGTATATAAAAACGACAAACAACCACAAAATTCGCGCAAAAGCCTGAAGAGTCCTAGAATGGATGAAACATGGAATATTCAGTGTAGCTTAATCGCCATGTATATTTTATAACTTACTAACTAGCTCTACCTACGTATTGAGCACTTTTGAAGTAAATACTTAATGTTTACGCATAAATTTATACTTTTGTATATTAATTTTATGTGAGTAAATATATATCATATATATATAGTGTGATCGTTTGGTGATAAGTGTATAAACAGGTCATAACATGATGAATGGCTTTTACAATAATAAATGCAGTTGTCTTTCGGGGGGGGTACACTGGCCAATAGGGAAATGTACCTTATCTATTTGGGTTGATCTTAATTTGATGGATCCTTTGAAAAGCTGCAAATGAAGATTTGTACAGCCTAGTCTTGGTTGTATTTATAGCAGCTTTATTTGCTGAGCTTTTTCCCATTGGAAAGCTGGACGCTGGTCTAAGATTTGTAACTATTGACATTTTCTAACGGTCTCCCCTACTTGGAGCCATTATGGTCTGTGGACAGTTTCTGACTATCGACTGTTTGCAAACTCTGTCAACTCTTGACTAATTTCTATGTGTCTCAAAAACTATCTCCCCCTTTGAATGATGTCACCAACACTTCTCGCCATGCGACCATCATCTGATTTGTCATCCATTTTTTTTTTTTTTTTTTTTTTTTTTTTTTTTTTAAATTAAAAAGTTAAAATTCTTCAGAACTATTTTAATGTAAATATTTTATCTTTATTTCGTTTTGATAACCTTGTTATTCAAACATTCTTTTCTTTTGTTATCAAAATACTTATAACCTAAACCCTGACAATCTGCCATGCAGCAGGCTAAACCATATTTCTAGGAGCCAATAACATAATATAAAAGTAATAATTAAAAATGCCCCAAACACCCCAGCTGGATTCAGTATAAAGTTATTTTTTTTCTTTACTCCAAAACCAACGGAGTATGGGCCATTTTATTATTATTTTTTTTTTTTTTTATTTAAAAATAATTTTTTTATGGCCTTTCATTCTAATGAGTAATGGCTGAAACCTCTCGTGCAATTTTAAGAGGTCCACTTTCCCTAGTCACTGCCTCATTTTCAGAAGTAAGTTTATTGCTTGTTGTCTGAGGTGCCCCTACTGGAGAATGCCAACAGGGCTGCTCAGGCAATTTTAAATGATTAGTGCTCCTCTCATAGAAGTGCTAGTTTCACTTTCCTCGCCTTCTTGACCTTATGTCCAATCTTCTTGTGATGGGAAGGAAGTAAATATTAATTTGATAGTGAACGAAAAAAAATAAAAACTAATTTCGACTTTTTTTATCTAAGTTTATTTGAAAATCTTTATCTGAATTATTAATTATGGAAATTACCAGTCAGTTCTTTACAAATAAAAGCTGAAACTCCAAATCAATTTCATATGCTATCTGGCTTAATATTTCATTTAGTAATGGACATTTTCTGAGATTTACTGTTTATTTTCATTGAATAATAAAAATGTTATCCAATGAAATTGCACAGGTTGTTAAAAATTGAGAATGCAAATGAGTCTAATTCATTGGCTAAGTTTTTATAGTAAAACCTATTTCATTTACATTAAGACTGTTAGATTACAGTACAAACATTTATTGCAAATAATTAATCTTATTTTATTCCTTAAGCATTGAATCCAATGTTCAGTTATTTATATTTGTTTGCAAACTTTGGAGTAAAAAAAATAAGGATTTACATTGTTTAGAAAGTTATTTCTGGCTTTATCCTCGAGTGGCAATTTGAGCTTTGATATGCAGTAGTTCGTTAGTACTCTTACATGGCAAGAGAAAAATTTTCTACAATTAAATACGGATACTTTTAAATAAGTAGTATGTACAAAGAAAATGTACACTCATGCTAAGTTTTCTTATTTCATTAATAAAGGCTTTAATCATTCATTTTTTTTTTCAAATGACAAAACTTAAAATACACAGCATTAATCAGGATAAAATGTCATCTCGGCAGTAAACAATTTCACATTTTCTTATGATAGTGTTCATCACTGTAAAACATACACACTTCTATTAATATTATCAGACGACATTGTATGTTTGTCTATTTTCCTTTAAAAAATACTTTCAAGTTGAAAAAGAATTGAAGTATTTAAACTGTTGAATAGAAAGCAATTTTTACTTTATTTCAATCAAGATAGTCATAAGTGATTCCTTCCAAATTTTAAAAATTAAAATGCATTATATGAGTGGGGATAAAAATATTAACATAAGACAACTTCAGTTTTATTTTATGATAATTTCTAAAGTGTTCATCAGTCAAATATACCCCTGTCTAAATTATAAGTTTCAGACATGGCAATAGTGCTGAATCTTCAGGCGTATCTGACTTGTAAGTAGAGAATTGCATCAAGAGTTGGATACTTTTTGGAGCAATAAAATGATCCGACTGTTTTTCTAGTTACCTTAGTCATGCATTTCAAATCGTGAGTGTAAGCCGTTCCTAAGAGCTTATTAAAACAAGATGGGGAGGCTTCCTCAAGTCGAGTCATTTATTTCGACTAGTAATGGAAGGAGAGAAGGCTGTAAAGATTGAACTTCTCACTAGATTGTGATGTCGTTTTTCTACGTTCTTCTAAAGGCAAGAAAGAGTACTCTAAGTGGCACTTTCCAAGATCTGACATCAATACTGCGTCTTTGGATATATTTGTATATTTAAAGTCTATGAATGAACAAAGCTGTTGCATAATACTTGGTAAGCTTAAAACCTATTTTAAGCGGTCTTTTTTGAATATCACATTTTTATTTTAATAAATGCATATTACGTTTGTTGCAGAATCAAACCAAACTTCATCTGTACATAAATCTTAAGGTATCAATGATTTTATATTTCAGATTAAAACAAACTGTTATAGACACATGGAATATCCATTATATTTTTTTTTACATTAACGTGCATAATCAGAGATATAGGAAGTTATGTGTGGCTGGCAGGCAGGCAGGCAGGCGAAGTTGTCTGTTTTGTAGCATTGGTGAAATGGTTGAACTACCGATTTAGAATTGGCGATTTCACTACTAGTTCTTGAAATTTTTTTACGCTGGTGATGATACAAGAGGATATGTCCTTTCAGTGACATCTATAATATAAATATCACCTACCTGTTTAAATGTTTGTATATCTGCCTAAAACTTTTGACAGAGACAACGGATTTTCATGAGATGGGTATCATTTTGAAGCTCAACGTCTCGGATAACAAATATTGAAAAATTTGCCAAAAACAATCCCTTCACCATCAACTGGGCAGTTTTCTACAACGAGGGGTTGATTTTTTTTTTTTTTTTTTTTTTTTTGTGTGACCCATTTTTGCAAGTCCTCGTATCAGTTGGATTGACTTTGCCTAATTTAACGTTTTGAACTTCCGGTCGCGTCATGGAGTAGCGGTAAGACGTCAGATTTTCTTTCACTTTCTTTTGAACCTTCGCATCACGGGTTCAAGCCTGCCTGCCTACTACTTTTTTTTTTTTTTTTTTTGCTCAACACACATCTGCAAACACCTGGGCAACGCCGGGCACACAGGCTAGTTACATATAAGATATAAATTTTGTTTTTTTATTACTAAAATGATGCAAGGCATTTCATTTGTTTCCGACTTGATTTTTCTCTAAAATATATTAGATTAAAAATCTGATACCAACACCATATTCTGTGATCCCCGGTGGTGAGGATGTAGAAACCACCTTTGACTCCTGTTTGGTCTTTTCTCAATCCTTTGTCTTGCTTGTAATCTCTATCTCTCACTTGCTCACAGATTTGTAGTTTTGATTTTCTTTTTTAATTTTTTATTTTAATTTTAGAACGTACTTAATATAATAATGGAATCGTGTTAGTCTTTTTAAAGTAAAAGACTTGTCTATGTAAGTAATTTTAAATTGTATTTAAGAATTATACAATGCAAGTAAAAAAAGAATTATGAATTTTATTTATTATAAATGCTATTTACTCGAGTTTTCCACAATTTATTATCAATGTTCCCTGGAATCTGAGTGACAAGTCGCCTCAGATTGTAGTAATCTCCCCTTCCATTGCAAATCACTTTGTTACCACTCATTTCTTGCCAATAACGATCGACCCTCTAGAATTTCGGTGGTGATAAGTATCCTCAGTACTCTTCACACTATGATCCTTTTTAAGTGTTCATTATGTTGCAGGTAAACAGTTGTGGTTAGGGGGAGCATTTCCGTTCACTTTTTATTCACTAGTTTTTTTTCTCCTTCGCCCTAACTCACGGTCTCCTTTTTAATAGTTACTTAAAGACATTAACTTGGTTAAATATTGTCAATTTAAATTCTTCACCTAAACAAAAAACAAAAACAAAAAAAAAAACAATATTAGTATGATTTATTTTTATTTTGTTTTATTTTAAGTACTGAAAACGGAAGGCTAGTTATCTTTGACCCAGTAGAAGTCGCAAATGTATTAGAAGTAGATATTTGCCGAGTTTCTGAAGGCTTTTCGGATATTATACTCATCATAGCTAACTTCCGTTGTTACAGGTTTAAAATTACACTCTTTACTAAGTAGACGGAGAACGTGAAAAGAAAAGTCTAAACTTGAGTTTCCTTAGTCATCAGAATATGGCGGTCAAATGCTTTTCCTTTCAACTTTGATATCTACTTCCTCAACCTTTTGTCTGCAATTTGTAACATCTGCAATATACTTGTGCGCTGAGGCTTCAGTATAATTGATTAATTATCTAACTTCTGTAGAGTTATCTAATGACTTGTGGGAAATAGGACATCGTCATGAGAAAGCCAATCTATAGAAATTTTTTTTTTTTTATTAACAAGAGTTCATAGCATACAAATGTTCAAGGAGTCCCGAGAACGTTCTGATGAAAGGATTTTAGTCTGTACGGAGAAGTTAAGTACAAGTGTTTGTTTCGGCCAGTGTGTAAATGGAATAGGCATAGTTGGAGGTTTGTGAGTTCATTAGGGTTTATTTTGCCAGTGAGGAAATGTATGAACCCGTGTGTCTATTGCGGGTGTTGTGTTAAGACTTGTGGGAAATAGGACATTGTCATGAGAAAGCCTATCCATAGAAAATTTTTTATTAAAAGATAAGGATATATTATTTTTAATTGGAATTCATTGAGATGAGAATTAATTTTTATTTATTGCGGACTATTATCCTCATCTTTTAGTAGTTGTTTCACGACGTTTCGGCCAACTATTCCTCAGGTCTTTGTCAGGTGGTAACCGCGATGGATAGGAACTCTGAATCTCCTTTGGGGCCAGTGGCGCAGTTGGTAGACGTTGAATCTCTGCGGTTCCAGGTAAGAATTGTCTGAAGATAGCAGTTTCAATCCTACCCAAAGCCGGCCAGAGGCTTACTTGGCCAAAACGTGGTGAGACAACTATGGAAGGCAGTAATTGCAGTGAATGCAGTTAGGAGATTCAGAGTTCCTATCAGTCGTGGTTACCACCTGACGAAGGCCAGAGGAATAGTTAAGCCGAAACGTCATGAAACAACTAATAAAAGATAAGGAGTTCATAGCATACAAAGGTTCAAGGAGTCCCGAGGATGTTCTGATGAAAGGAGTTTAGTCTGTACGGAGAAGTTAAGTACACGTGTTTGTTTCGGCCAGTATAAATGGAATAGGCATAGTTGTGGAGGTTTGTGAGTTTATTAGGGTTTATTTTGCCAGTGAGGAAATGTATGAACCCGTGTGTCTATTGCGGGTGTTGCGTCAAGTAGTTAATGAGCCTCGTTGAGGGGTTGAGGTTAATTTATAAGGACGTGCATCAGTTATAAGAACAGTTGAGAAAGATCTGTTTCAATTTTTAAAGTACATGCAAGATTTAGAAAAGAATTTATTTTTGATCGAGAAAAACTGCTCATTATCTTTTGTCAGAGTTCATAAGAACTTTCACTGCCTCTGCTTCTTTGAACACTCAGGCAGATTAAATAAGTCCATGAAGTGTTGAAATTAATGTTTTAACTCGGCGAATAATGATTAAAAAAATCCATCGTTTGTACTAGTGCGTACAAAAAATAACTCCAATTACGTAAAGCAATCTTCTCTTGATTTCTCAACTCTTCGTCATCACAAAATCACGATTACATTCCCACCCTCTTACAAAAAAAAGTCTTTATATATAGACTTTTAATTGCGACAGTACTACGATTTGCATATCTTTCTTTCCTTCTCTTTTCCTTGTACTGGACGGATTCCGGGTTCGAATGACGGTGGTTCTTGTGCACATCATTTTGTAACCTTAATGTTGTTCAGTTCTGCTGCAGTTCACTACTGACATTCCTTAGTGGCCACATTTGCAAGGTCGGCAGAAAAGCACTGTAGTGCGAGAAATTTATTTTTCCCCCTTATACATTGTTAGATGTAAGGTTTAAACAAAATTATCCCTGATTAAGGCAAATGCATTCTAGTGATTTTTTTTTTTTTTTTTTTTTTTTTTTTTTTTTTTTTTTTTAATTTTTATTTATTTATTTATTTTTTTTTTTTTTAGAGGAATGAGAACTGCGGAGGTACTAACTTTATTACATAAAATGCAATTCAAAGAAACGCATTACACATTTTTTCCCCTTACCATCATGTTCACCCTCTTTCTCTTTTTCAGTAATACTGAGACAGTAAGAAAGAAGTGATCTACGTGAAATGTGAGCAGTTAAAAATCTGCTAGAACTACCCATGACCTGTTGACTCACTGCCACTATTTATTCTTCCGATGTCACCCTAAAAAATTCATAAAATGTAACATCTTTGTATTCTTATACAGAAGGGAATTGTTTTGCTATCTAATTTGCATACATGTGTGTGTACAGAGATGCATATGTAAATTAGATGAATGTTGAAAAAAAAAATCAAACTTTTTAAATACTCAAATATTAGTGGTTGAATCAACATGGAGTGAGATATATATATATATATGTATATATACAGGGTGACCCGAAATAAACGGACCCCGACTCTAATTAGGCCCCGTTTCTTAGTGTTTTGTCCGAATGAAATGAAACTTTGGTCATAACTAGTTTATTATATTCAAAACATCGCATCAAAACACTAGGGTCTTTGGCCTTTTTTTATCTGACTGTAAAATGCTCAGAAAAACAATTGAATGTCTTGTTTTTTTTAGGGGGGGGGTCACCCTGTATGTATGTGTGTGTGTGTGTATATATATATATATATATATATACATATACATACATACATACATACACAGCTAGGATAGAGATTACTTGTTCAACTATGACTAATTTGAAAAATTAAAACCAATATTCTCAAATGTAACTGCCCCAAAACTAAAATGTATATGTATACCTTTTTAATAATAAAAAAAAATGTTAAAATGAGGAAAGACTTTTCTATGTGTCATTCAGTAATTATGGTTGGTCATTTATTTATTATTTATTTTTTTTACTTTTTTATTTTTAATTTTTAAAGGCATATTGTATACGCAGCATGCCAAATCTGCATAAAGTCCACGATATTTGAGCATATTAACCATACTGCTCTTGGAAACATGAAATTGTTGATGAATACAACTGAAACTATTGCTACACCTGAAATTACAGGATTTATGGTCTAGGTTTACTCCTAGGTCCATCGTGATCTGTCTATGCCCACGCATATTAACAGGATAAATTAATAAATGTTGCTCCTCACCATGCATGGGTGTTCATTCATCATGGAGATGCTACATTTTGCGCATCATAGTGAAAAGATGCATGTTGACCCCCGCCCCCGCCTCGAAGCCAACTTGGAAAAGTCCTATCTCACTGCAATTGAATCTTAATGATTTGTAATAAATGTTGAGCTAGATTTTTTTTTTCCCCACCAAATAGATCAAACAAAAACTGATTTGGACTGAAACAATTTAATACTCTGTCTAAAATCTCTTTGATATTTCATTCACTAAACTTTTTAACTTGGATTTTTATTTTGGATGACGACTTAATAGATCTCTTATGGCCACCATATTGAGTGATCCTTTAAAAATGCATGTGTGTGATTTGAAAAACAAATTTTCATCTAAAAAAAAAAAAAAAAAAAAAAAAAAAAATTCATCACTGGAAATGGTAACGTAACTTAGTCCGAAAAACATATTGTGACAAAGGAAACAATTGTACATTTATAAAAAAAATATTGTCACAAAGGAAATAATTGTACATTTATAAAAAAACTTAACTTAGTTACCTCCAAATTTTATTAAAATAACCAACATATTGCTTGGTTCCAATTTCTTTAAATTGGAACTCTAAACTAGGGTGGTTTGTATTATAATTTCAATGTTTGACCATTAAATAACACTGAAAATGATTGATTGGCCATAAAACAGACAAAACAAAATAATTTCTGCTAGATTATAAGTACTAAATGATACAATAAATCTAACATATCTTGTATTTTCAAAGTCAAGTTTAAATAGCATCAAAGCTGATAAATCAAACTTTGCTCCTGACTAGCCAATTTAAATGTATTTTATTAGCAATGTAACACTTAGCTACAATTTTTTTGAAAAATTTAGTTTTACCCAAAAAACAGTTTATATGAAAATTTAAATAATTAAAATCAGCAAGTCTTCAAATTGAAGAATATAACAGAGTAATTGTGTTTCGTAAATTAAAAAAAAAAAAAAAAGCAAACAATTAAAAGTTAAAAACTAAAATAACTTCATCACATAATGGCATCGCGGACATGGTTAATATTATATAGCAACCTTTCATGTATTTTTATTCTATTTATTTATTTTTTTTAATACATGTTCATCTATATTTGATCTGTCATCGTTTTGACCAGTGTCTGGTTGACACAGTTCAATGAACTGTCCAGGATTCTGTCCTGAGAGAACTCTAATATATATATATATATATATATATAATTAGCAGGGAAACCTGATGTTGCTTGGGTTTGAATAAGGATTACTGAATGCTTCACTCATATTTTGTCAGCGAAATCGCCCATTTTTCAATCTAATTGATTGCTTGTTTTAGTTGGGGACCCACTGTAGGCACTGGAAGGAAGCTTCACATGCATCTCCAGCGAATTAGTTCACAATACATTGTAGTCTCCATTACACTGTAGAAAACCTGTTGATTTTATAAAATTATTTTTATAACGGCTTGAATAAATTTAAAATGCAAAAGAAAAATATGGTTTAATTGTGCTTTAAATGGAAACCATCATTTCAAACACCTGTCATATCAAAGAACCTACTGTTGATTTTTATATACCAGGCCCTTCTGCTTGTGTGGTAATAAAACTTCTCAAATGCACTCATGATGTTAGGCTGTATAAGCTGTTAACTGTGATCAAAATCACCTGTTCCTTACATCGGATCTTTTTATTTTTTTATTATCGATACATTCCAATAAAAAACTTAAGAACACTGCCAGATACATAAAGTACATTTGTGTGAAATTTCATGAAAATCGACCCAGCCATTTCAGAGTTTATAGGGAATGAACTTGCGCATGCACACAGTTCCTTTTATATAATTGTGGGTGTGTGTGTGTATTTATTTGCTTCCCCACGAAAGCAAATTAGACACAAGGTCGTTTTTAATGTGGGGTTAAACCAGCTCCCCTAAAACAAGGGTAAAAAGGGGAAACTCTGGCAGTATCCAAAAAAATAGTAATTGTCTCGGTATGAAGGGTTTCCCCTACATTGACCAAGGACCAATTATGTGCAGCATCTGCAGAACAGATACTACACTTTGATCCCAGATCTCCTGATTTAAAAGTAAAATGCGTTTTAAAACAAAGAAAAAAGGGGGCGAAGTGGAAAGATAAGGGAATCAGCTGACCGGTTTCGCTTTAGCTTTCTCAAGCTGTATGGAGTGATTTTAAAAAAGGGAAATCCAAAAATATGTACTTTTTTTTTTTTTTTTTTTTTTTTTTTTTTTTTTTTTTTTTTTTTTTTTTTTAAAATAAAATTACGTCGCGTTCCGTTGTGTGTGTGTAGAAGGGGAATACAACTTGAGGAAGCGGGGCGAAACCGGTCAACTGACTCCCCTTTTCTTTTTCTTCGCCCCCTTTTTTTAAAACTTATTTTACTTTTAATTGTGAATTATAAGTCTTCCCTTCATGATATATATATATATATATATATATATATATATATAATCTAAAATCTCATAATAAATTTATTTTTTATTCTGACAAGATAGGAAAAAAAAAATGAACCAAAGAAAACGGATTTTAGATATTAAAGGATCTTACACAAAACCTCCCAGACGGTTCTTTTGCAGAATCGCTAAGATTTCTTTACCTCTTGAGACTTGTGCCAATAAGCAATTTCAATATCCAATATATTGGTTTCTCTTTAGAATATAAAGCAGCCTTTTCTTTTTACTGTTATCCATTGCTTACAAATAACATTTCCATTGAGAATAATTGCTAAAAACAAATATTTGCAAGTATCGGTTGGATTTAATTTCCATTTAAAACTTGCACATGTCTACGTTGGATGTGCAAATGATTGTGAAAACAGGAGCTCAATTTCTGGCAAAGTTATTGAACTTTATTCTGATCATCATCTGCAGTAGTAGCTGCTTAACGTCTGTCTTACATGCTGACATATCTGTTCTTCAGATGCTGCACTTCAATTTCTAGTTCTGTCAGTGGAGGAGAAATCCTTCACGACTGTGACAATTTTTATTTTTGTTCCTTTTCTCCACGTTAAAAAAACGACCCTGGTGTCTAACTCTGTCCTGTGGGGAGGCATTGTAAATAGGGACATGTCTTTGTGATGATTGGAAGAAATGGACTTCCAAACTAATGTCTATATCTGGCAAAATCTTTATCTCCCTTGCTCTCAAATCCATCCTTATCTTTTCTATGTTCTTTTGCCCACTCGACTGTTCTACTTAAAAAAAATAAAATAAATAAATAAATACTGTTGCATTCTTTGTGACCAAACCAACAAAATCTTCTGTTCTGCACACATTTCTCTACACTGGTTACATTTAATTTTCCTCTGATCTGGTCAATAAATTATAAAACTAAGTAATTGTTAAGGTGAAATTTTTTCCAATCTATAAAATTACTAATTTTATATATATATATATATATATATATATATATATATATCACTTTTTTTTTTAAATTTGAATTCATTGAGATGAGTATTATTTATTTATAAATTTTATTTACTGTGGACTATTACCCTCATTTTTGTATTAGTTGTTTCATAACAACTAATAAAAGATGAGGATAATAGTTCGCAGTAAATAAAATTTATAAAATTACTGTATGTTAAAAGCTTTCTAAAACCATAATATTTTAAATGCATGTAGTTCCAAATCATTGTATTATATTACATCATTGTCCATATGTTACAGAAAACAATGGATGAACAGGCGTTTTAGACAAACTAGTTTTAAAAACATTCCTCAAATCCTTTAAATTTCTTAGTAATAATAATAAAAATAAAAAAAAAAAATAACCCATATTCTAAATGTTCAAATAATTATGAAATTCAAATAGGCAGATTTTCAATTTTGGATGAGATATTAAGCTTTTAAAAAATTTTCAATTTTTTATTTAAAATTTTTTTTTTTTTTTTTTTTTTTTTTTTAATCAGAAAATGTAATCTAGTTTCCGGAAATGTCAAATTTGTATGCTTTGTACAAGAGTACTTTCTCAAGAAATTATCACTTCTGAGCCCACTGTAACGAAAACCAGTTTCCTGTTTTTTCTATTGTTTTGGCATTTTTCTCAAATTTCAAATATCTACTTTTGTAAAGCATTAATTTGAATGAAACTGATAATTTTTTTTTCTCATTCTAAATTGTTCTATTTTCTGTCCTATAAATAGGATTTACATAGTAAATGTTTTTTTTTTTGTACCCAGTGAACCAAGTGAAAAAGATTCAAACCATTTTACTTAAAGGGATGGTCAGAATCTTAAAAAAGATCTCTCGGTTGGAATACCTGAGTTAGCGTGTGAATACTTGGTATCTGGTAGAATGCTCTATCCCCAGCTTGGACAAACCGATAAAATTAAAAAATATATCATGCAATAAATATAAATTAAGTAATTTTGATAATCTTGTATCATTTCTCATTTGGTGGAGATAATTTGGCGTTTAAGTGCTTAATATATTTTACTTTTGCACTTTGAAATATACAAATAATTAAAACGAACTTATTTCAACAAATAAAAACAAAAAAAAAATAATTACTGTTAATTGTTGACATTCACGTATTTTATAACGGATTTTTGTTGTACCTATTTACTATGCCTCCCCACGGGACAGAGTTAGACACCAGGGTCGTTTTTTAACGTGGAGAAAAGGTACAAAAATAAAAATTGTCTCAGTCGTGAAGGATTTCTCCTCCACCGAAAGAGAACAAGAAATAGAAGTGCAGCATCTGAAGAACAGATACTACACTTTGATCTTGTCCCGAAGGCCAAGCACCTTGTTGTAGTTCAATGTTATTCTTTGAATTCTTCCAGAAACATGGATTTTCTTTGCATTAAAATTGACATTAAATTATAGTATTATATAACTCCGATTTATTATATTACTAACCTGGGTGCCCGGCGTTGCCCAGGTCTTTGGAGGTCTGTGTTGAGCAAAAAAAAAAAAAAAGAAAAAGTGGTAGTAGGCAGGCTTGAACCTGTACCGCGAAGCAGGAAAAGAATGTGAAAAGGAAAAGTGACGTCTTTGCCATTGCGTCCATCACCAAACTGGAAGTGGCGAAGGTTTAAATTAAGGCTAGTACATTGAAGAGAGGATGACTTTTGAAAATATCAGCAAAAAAAAGGCGACCTCTCCTTGTATAAAAGTGCCCAGTTGAGGTTGAAGGACTTAATGTTTTACCCAATTTTTTGATATTTGTCGTACGAAGGGTTGCGCTTCAAAACGATACCGATCTCGTGAAAGTCCGTCGCCTCTGTCAAAAGTTTCAGGCAGATATACATACATATATACATACATGCATACATTTTTAAACATGCAGGTGAGATTTGTATTATAGATATGTAAAAGATTTTCTTAATCTTTCTGTCTGTTCATTCTACTTTCTTGGAAACTACTGAACCTACCTGGCTTCAATTTTGGATGGACTTTTGTTATAAGGTGCAGTGGACTAATTATTATGGTATCCGTTCAATGCACAGTTAGGATTAACAGGATTTAATGCAAAAACTGAGCACAAATTAACCATATTCAACTGTCAATTTGGACTAAAGCATTTATTCTATATCAACAGGCTATAACTTTTAATATGCTAAAGTTTAGAAAGTTAAAAAAAACTGGACAAAACAATTTTAAGTGTTTCGTGAAATAAAGAAATCGCATAACAAGCTCCCCCCCCCCGAATCTATAATTGTCTGTCAACTGAGCACTTTTCTACAGAGAGGGTGGTCGCTTTTTCGACAATATTTTCGAACATCATCCTCTTTTTGATTGACTAGCCTTAATTTAAACTTTCGTCACTTCCCATTTATTTTCGTATTTTTATTTTTTTTCTCAAACACCCGGGCACCCAGACTAGTCCCTGATAGAATTTCTTTCCAAATTCATGTTTATTTCTATAATGAGACGTTTTCTTTCCTGTTTATATACCGATTGACACTTTGTTAAACTTTCCAGTTTGTGATGTTTTCTTTAACTTCACTGAATGATTTATTTCATGGGTGTTAGTGTGAACATTAGCGAAGCAAAAAATTTTTTCCCGGTTATTCTTGATGGTATAAACTAGTATATTTTTGTATAGGTGACCATCTCATCAATATAATAAGCACTTATGCGCTTACTACTTAGTATCTCATCAGCGGTTATAATCTGCAAATGACACAAAAGGCTCTTGCATAATCTTAACAATTTATTGTCATGTTCTTTCTTATTCGTTGCTGCTGTATTAGGTTGCAAAACTCATAATTATCCTTTCCTTTTTTTCCGGGGCGAAGATAGATTGTAATTAATTTGAGAATCATTTTCGATCAGTAGTTGACTTGCCACAGATTTTTATAAACATGCCCTGGATCATAATGATCTGATATGGAGTCCATGTACTGTTTCCTTAATGCTGGTTTCTGAAATGGAATGGCTTGCTCTTTTCTGTTCAAAGATGTTATAAACTGGCATTAAGTGAATGAATGATGAAACAAAAAAACGTTTGACAAGATGGATGTCAAATATGCACTTTTCTAAGGTTTTTAGTGATCGAAAGCTCATGACCTGCATCTATTTATAGGTAAAACACGTATGGGTTGGAGGTCATTAGTTATGGGAATTAAGGTTACTATATATAGGATTTCATTCACCAGTTTTAAAGGAGGCGGTTAGTTTTTAGGGTTATGTTCATATCAGTTTGGGAGGGTTTACTTTAGGGTTGTTTTTTGTAAGGAGGGAGATATTTTTAGGATAAGTCTGATTCAGAAATATTTTCAGTGAAAAAGATTTGCAGATCTGATTTTCAAATGTGAGAAAACGAGGCAGTCATGATAAACAAAACAAAACGAGTTAAGGCATACATTCGCAAGAGATAATTTGTTTAAAATGGAAGTTTACAGCAATATTAAAACAGAATGTTCATAAGTATTTTTAGAGTTCTTGTAAAAACAAGGGGTTCATTAGCTGAGACAGAAGTCTGGATCGATTTAAGAGCCGCGAGTTTCAGGCCAGGAAAATCGTATTCAAAATTTCTCTGCTCAATTAAATAAATTATGATTCATTGAAAGTGGTTTATAAGAGTTCATGTTCGTTTGATTTCATATTATAATTGGAGTTCAATGAAAAAGATTGGAATATTTCAATAAGTTTATACAGATTCGCAGATGATAATGACCAGTTGTGTGTGTCAATGTTCGTTGATGTTTGTGTTCATGAGTGGAGAGAAATGTTGCAGAGATCAGTGCCCATAGTGGAGCGCTAGAGACACCAATCTACAGATTCAAGTCAACGGTTCAACTGGTATGAAGGAAAATTTGGCTTTTAAAAGGTTTAAGTAGCTCCCAGAATTCCAATTTGATTGGTCTCTAATATTTGTTTTTACTCGGGATGATATTCGTAAAAACGTTTATGCATTTTACTTTTTTACATTGATGTGTAAATAGCGACTGCTACACACTCACCACTGTTACTACTGAAACTTTGAAGCTTGTCTCTGTGCACACTGGATGTCACTAAACAAAGTTTCCCTTAATTCGGCCGCTTATGGGTTTGTTAAATGAAGGCTTTTGCATCCTATTATTTATTTAATTAATCGTTTACTTTTTACTCTGTTCTGTTCGATTCTTTTCACTGTTTCTTGTTACTTTTACGTTTACTACTACTAAGCACCTGTGTGCTTATCACCGTTCTTACATATATGGGCGTGGGTGTGTATGCTCCTGCGTATCTTACGTACAGTTCACTGTTGTGCGTGTGCGTGTTCTTATCCTTACACCGTTTCTTGCCTTGGAAGTCTCCGAGACGTGTATGTGCCATGTATAATGCGTACATACCTGGTTGCCTTGGCCAGCAGATGATGTCTTCTTGGATGCTGGTCTCCATATTGTGGGGAGTGGTCGCTGCAGACAGATGCATTGATAAACAATAAGATGGATTTGAAGCTTCAATCTTTTATTTCAAGGCAAGCCTATCATCTCGAACCCTGATTGTCAGAGACTCAAGATTTCCCATCTGCATTCTCTGCTGCACAAAACGAACTCCCAGCTCATGTGGTCGTCAACTGGAAGCCTACGACCACAATTCCCGTGTCACCCCTAATTTCCGGTGCATTCTCTCTAGGTTAATACCTGTCAAACCTAACCTTTTGTGACCCTGCCAACTCGCTGATGGGAAATGAAATAACCTTACATAACTTTCTATTTCTAAAACTACCTATATAGCAATTAAGCTGGGATTCCCAATACTACAGGTTGAAGAAATTGGGAATGTATTCTTTGACTTGATCAATGCTGAAATAACAGTGCATGGACAACCTGGTCTTTTTACAATCTTCTTTATGGCTTCCATACATTTTCAAAACCAGTGGCTTGACTTAAAATGGAAGAAAAGTCTCGTGGAACAAGGTCAGGTGAATAGGAGGTTGTTTCAGTCGGGTGATATTCGTTTTTAGTTTAATTTTTTAAATTTTAATTCATTGCTGGCTGTTCATAGCTAAATAATCTCAAATAGATGTAGTGTAATTACTTACACCTGTTGTTCCTTGTACATTTGTGTCATTAGTTAATTGAATATGCACATCTTATTGTTCCATCAAGATAGATTTAAGAGCTTTCAACTGCTGCACTATGGATATTTAAACTAATTACAAGAGAATCGGCTGCTTTTCGATCCAGCAATGACACTTTGAAATTGGCCAACCAGTTTAAAATCCAATCACTTGTTTTATTCACTTACACAATAACTCTTGTGAAAGATGTTAATTCTGTTTCTACTGTTTACAATAGGTATTGCTTTGATGTTTAAGCCAGAAAAGGTATCCATGTAATAGAACGCATATTAAAATAGCAGCAGCCGAAGGATGGATGGCAAGCGATTGTATTAGCAGCAGGAGCAGCGTTTGAATGCGTATGCAAATTGGCAAGTGTGCTTGGGCTTGCATCTGAAGAAAAAAAAAAAAAGGACATCACGTGGGCGAGGAGAAACAAAGTTGATGCCACAGGAGATGGACGTGTAATGCGAAGGCTAGAATGAGCTGGTTGTGGCCAACATGTGGTTGGAAAAAAGAGTGCGGTCAAAAAAGATGGATATATAAGAAATGGCTGTCTACGGCCGGCATGTAGTGGAGCAGTAGCGAAACTCAAGATGGTGTCTATGAGGAGGAAGAAAAGCAATAAAAATGACTTGTGTTAAAAAAAAAGAACGCCAACCCGAATTTTATTTCTTTCATTTGTTCCTGCAATGTTACATATACATGAAAGACATTTCCCCCTCCTCACTTTCTTTCGAAAGTATGGGTAAGATAATGTTGAAAATTTACAGTAGTTGACTTACAATTATATGCAACTAATGACAATCTGAATATATAATTAGTGATGGGACGATTCTAGAACTTTTTCCGGATTCACAATTTAGATTCTGTTCTAAATTAGTGATTCATATTAAGTTTGTAAACATTTGAGATTGATAATTTTTGAAAATGTTCAAATTACTGTATCCGTATATTTTGCAAAACGTAAAAATTACACTTGGGAGGGGTCATATATTACAAGAGTAAATCTTAAATATTTTTCTCATTTTTCCTTATAATAGATTGAAAATTCTGAGACGAGATTTGCTTTTCTTCCAAAACGAGCCTCATTTGCATTTGTTCGTCTTTAATGCTATTTGAAATTTTCATAAACAATTAAAAGAATCGATTTGTAGACTAAAAAAAAAAAAAAAAGGTAATGATTAACAATGCTCGCCTCATGTCAGGAATGAGTTTCTACATGATGTTACTATTTAAAACCAGTCTTAATATTCGTAGGAGGGATCTGTTAACTATTCTGTACATTCCCCATATGAAATGTTCATATTGTTTATCACAATTATAAAAATTTGGTCGGTTATTAGATTGATTTGCGTTACTGTAAAAAGAAAAACAAGATACAGATAATAGTAATAGCAAATAGATTAACACCTTTTGGCTAAATCACTCCTAAAATGAGATTTTTAGATGATTGCAGAAAGAAAAAATAAAATACTTTAGACTTTCGAGTAGGAAAGCAATTTCACATCTGAATTTAATGTAAAATTATAATCATTTCCTGCCCATTCTAACTTTTCAATCTTGTCTAATCACTTGAGTCTAAAAGTAAAATGCAGGTAGAACATTAACGATTGTGAACATTTATTTCATGTTTCTACCAGTTTTAAAATTTTTTTTTTTATTTATTTATTTTTTTTTTTTTAGAAATTATCAAGGGTCCTTGTACAGAACTTATGGACAATGTTTGTTTTGAAGTAAAGCGAGCTTTAAATGAAGTTTAAACACAAAAACTTATCCATACAGTCTTGCCTTTGGTAATACTTATTTGTTGAATACTTGTTTTTGATCTCATTTATTCTTTTAGTTACAGGTAAAAAATCCCCGGATTTCATTTTGTGCATAAATTTAAATGTAGACATAATTTTCTTTTTAATTTGGAAAAGTTTTAAACGTTTTCCCTTGACGTATTTTGTCAAAGATTTTCATCCATATTTTTCACTTGTATCAAAAGCAAAAAGCAATGTAAAACACTTCAGAAGAAGCTGATGACTGTCAACGACAGTGTCCAGCCAGTGCTGACAAAATTAAAAACTTTGTCCAGTGCATTTTAAATATCTTTTATAATCAAGTGTGAACTCCCTGAGAAGAGGCATGTAGACGTCTAGCGGAAAGGTTTAAAAAGAGAATAGACAAATTGACTTTCAAGTGTTTACTTTGATTCTCGGTAATTTATTCCTTTTATTTGTCAATTATTGTTAAAAAAAAATGTTAAGTATGGAAATCAAATTTACAGCCCATTCTGTGGCACTTACTATTAAATAATAAATGAACTTCTAATCATTTCATTATTTTATCAAGAAAAAAAAAATTAACACAATCTTTTTTGAATCTGAAATTAGGCTTGAATTTTTCAGATACCGATTCCAATACCCCAAAAAGTTCCAATTTTTCTGATTGTCCCTTATATACACGGTGTCCACGAAGTCTGGCTGCATAATCTGCACGGTGCCAGAAAGTCTGGCTGCATAATCTGCACGGTGTCCAGAAAGTCTGGCTGCATAATCTGCACGGTGTCCAGAAAGTCTGGCTGCATAATCTAGCCAGACTTTGTGGACACCCTATATATATATATATATATATATATATATATCTTGTCTCCGTATCATTTCGCAAGGTTTACTATTTGAAACTTTAATTTAATCTATAAATGAAATGTTTATTTTTATTTCAAAATTTCCATTTAAATATCTTTTAAATGTCACCATAAAAGAAAAGACATTCATTTGTCTTTTCATTTGCAATTTAGAAATGGATTGCAACTTGTTGAAAAAGTCTCTCACTAAAGAAAGGAACATTCAAACACAAATGCAAAATATTTGCCCAGGAAATAAAACCATATTGAGAAAACAAAGTATTTATTTGTATAAAGGATTTTTTCCCTCTCATAATCAATACGCAAATTAACTTTGCGGCTAGTATTACATATACATAAGCACTATACGTAGATTGCTTGTCTATTGCATATGGTTGAATTAACTTCAAATATGGTGTTTTGACTTTACCATTAGTGTGAGAAATTACCTCAACTCTCCGATTTTATTTTGGATGTTATTCTCACAAGACTTCGGCCAATATAATTTCTGATCTTAAAGTACATCACATCAAATTCTTGAATCTGTACAGAATTTCAAACTGAAGCGATTATTTAATCCACGTCAGTAGATTGTCTTTGTGCTGTAATTTTTGACCAGGTAGGAGTGCTAAATAATTGTTCTTTGTATCGCCTATACTGAGGAATGAACCATCAACCTCCAGAAGGCTGGTCCTGGATATGACCTTAAACTATATCTGATGGTGAGGCCCCACCTTGCGGGCCTTGGGGAGTGTGGAGCCACTCTTTAATTGCCATTGCTCCCAGGTCCACTCTGACCTGGAGTGATAGTACCTGTTAGGGTCCCAACTATGGGTTAAATAGAATCTGACTTTAAAAAAATATATACTCCATTAAAAATCGTTCCTCAAAATAACTACAGGGTGGTCAAAAAGTCAGGTAACATTTTAGAGAAAAACGATATTAGCAATACACGTATATTTAAGTACCATACATTGAAATATAAAATGAAACAAACATGAAATATGTTTATTTTGTTAATTGTCGTCCATTTCTCTCTATCAATCGCTGGAAGCGATTAACCACTGATTATGTAACACGTGTAATCATGTCAGCTGATATCCGCGCAATCTCCTCTTCAATAAATAACTTTAAAGACGCTATTGTATCAGGCTTCTTGCCATAAACGCTATCCTTTACATAGCCCCAAAGCCAGAAATCAGGAGGGGTAAGATCCGGAGATCTGGCTGGCCATTCAACTGGGCCACGGCGACCAATCCATCGTTGTGGAAAAATTTCATCCAAGAAATAATATTAAACGAATAGAGATTATAATGGATCATATTGTTTTTTCTACCTTTAACATGTTACCTGACTTTTTGACCACCCTGTAGATTCGGCCTTAAATAACCTGGAAAAGGTTGATATGCCGTAAAACAAAAACAACCAACCAATAATTGTTCTTTGTATCGCCTATGCTGAGGAATGAACCATTAACCTCCAGAAGGCTGGTCCTGGATATGACCTAAAACTATATCTGATGGTGAGGCCCCATCTTGCGGGCCTTGGGGAGTGTGGAGCCACCCTTTAATTGCCATTGCTCCCAGGTCCACTCTGACCCGGAGTGATAGTACCTGTTAGGGTCCCAACTATGGGTTAAATAGAATCTGACTTTAAAAAAAATATATACTCCATTAAAAATCGTTCCTCAAAATAACTAGATTCGGCATTAAATAATCTGAAAAAGGGTTGATATGCCGTAAAACAAAAACAACCAATCCAGAAGGCTGTCACTGTTTAGACCTTTACCTATTGTGCCACGAGTTCATGCAGAATATACAAGGTGCCTTCAATAAGTTTCCAGACTTTTTGTATGGACACTTTTATTGATAGTTCACACATGAAACTCTAGTCCCTTTCAAAGTAATCTCCTCTGGCTGCTATGCACTTGTTGTACCGTTTCAACAACTTCTGAAAGGCCCCATGGACATACTCTTGTGTGAGCATGTCAATAATCCTCATCACAGCCTCGTTCATCTTCTCACTTGTCTCATAATGACAGCCTCTAAGGTTTTCTTGGAGTTTGGAATAACCAAGTCACAGAGAGCAAGGCCTGGACTTTAGGGAGGGTGAGGAACCGTCTTGTTGTCATCTTAGTCAAATAGTTTGTGACAAGGATAGTTGTGGACTGGTGCGTTGTCCCGATGGAAATGCTGCTGGCCTTTTCCAGCGAAATCTCTTCCTGAACTCTTAAAACCTCAACATGATATTCCTTGTTGACTCTGTCCAGTGCATGTATCATTCTTGTGCTGCTAAAAAAAAAGAAAAGGATAAGGGTCGATGTTCACCGTTACGCCAACTGAAGACGCCTCAACATTTTTCGATAAATACCTATATTATGCATCGTAATTTCTAGTAGTTTGGATTGGCCACCATCTTTGTTTCAATGAAATGGGATAGTGAGCATGCGCAGACGATGTGTAGTTAAGTCTGAGATGCAAACGTTTATTTTACGTAATTTCTTTTGGAATAAATATCCCCACCTCCCCATGTTAAGAATGGCTTTTGGAATTATGTTAACTACACAGATCGTTTGCTCACTGCAGCATCACTATCCCATTTCATTGAAACAATAAAGATGACGGCCAAATAAAACTACTAGAAAGTATGTAACAAAATACAGGTATTTATATCTCAAACTATTTGTCTGCACTAATTTTCCCTGCAATATTTGTTTTAGCATACCCGAAAACCTAGAAAAGTCAACATTTTTTAAGTTTGCGTAACTGTGAACATTGACCAGGATAAGTTTCTGGGTCAATTTGCTCTGTCTGGCCTCAAGTCTGGGAGAGCTAGCATGTTTCCACTGGAAACTCTTTCTTGGTCTTTTGATCATCTTCTCTGAGCATACTTGGAACAAACTTTGCACAAATCTTCTGCATCTTCAGTTCCTCACGAATAATTGTGTACAGTTCCCACACTGACATCAAACTATGCACTTATTGTCTCTATAGACAAACGACGGTCCTTGTCCATGAAATTCTTTATTTAGCCAATCAACTCTGGTGTTCCAACTTCCTTACTCCTCTTGCACCTCATCATCCCTCAGACTTCCTTCCTGAAATCTCTTATGCCACTCAAAAACTGATGCTCGATCATGCAAGAGAGCCCAAAAGCAGTCTGAAACATTCCATACGTTTTTTTTTTTTTTTTTTTTTTTTTTCTCCAAGTTTCAAACAATTTTATTGCATACTAGCAGGCCGTCTGGCATTGTCCGGTCGTAAAATAAGCTTAAATATATTTCGATTAATGCAGATTTCGGATTTATATTATATTGGACCCAATATAGAGTAATGAGTTAAAAAGTTAAAAAACAAAATCTCAAAACAAACTTGTACGCCACCACTAAGAATCAAAATCAAAACGTTTAGTCTACGATTTAATTTTTCCTTTGAAATTAATGCCTGAGCTATGAAGAAATGTTTGCAAGACTAAAAATTAAAGCCTGAACCAATAGCTATTACGTTACACATGCATATTCATAATGCTGTTTGACCATCACCTGGCAAATTCCATTTTTTTAATTTTTCACTTTTGCAGACTTTTGGCTAAAACCCAATTAGAAGTTTCGCATAGGTTTGAATACCCTATATATATTTCTGTAAATAAAAAAAACAAAAAAACTGACAGTTTGATAGGCAAATTTTTTTAGTATATATACATATATATATGTGTGTGTGTGTGTGTGTGTGTATGAGAGGTTTGTTTACTATAACCTTTTTATGCAGAGATTATGCAAGTATAGATCATGTAGAATATCTGCATGAATATAATTACACATAATACTTAACTAAAGATGATCATCCCATAAGAAAACCGAAATTAATAAGGAATTAAAATGAATGTTTAAGAGAATATACAAATTAGCTAGATCTCTTGCAGATGAATGCAATTCCATGACCCATATATATAGCAAAGTTGTATTTTCTTAAATAGAAAAAGGTTTTTAATATACACACAAAAAAATTATGGAAGTATAAATCCTTAAGTGTTCTTGCGTCCAGATTGCATTTTTTAATTTCATCAGCTGTGACAATCAGGCTTTAGTAAGGTGTATTCCAGTAACATTTTGAATCTGCAATCCTGAAAATTAGTCGGTTCTTATAGGAGTAACATACTGAATTTTCGAAAGTCTGGAAATAAGGCACCTCGTATATTCTAGTATTTTTTATTTTTTTTTTTTTTTGGTGAGCACTCGTACTTGCATATTTAGTTTCATTAAATGAAACTATTAATTTATATCGATGGTTGGAAAAAAAAAATTACTAAGTATATATGGCCAGAAAGCATTATTGATCACAAAGTATGAGACAAAATGGGTACCCATTTTCTTGTTATATTTTCAAAATGGCCACCATTTCAGAATACAAAAAAGATTACTAATTTTTTCGTACATTATATGATTAAGAATTGGATAATCATTTTACGTTAAATTTTCTAAAGAAAAGAATTTCTATTCCAAAGTTTAATTTTATGTCAAAAATTTTCCCAGTTCTATTTTCTATGTTAATTTTATTTTTATTTTCCCATTAACAGAATAGGAGCAAATTTATACCAAATAGTCATTTTTATAGTTATCTTGTTGGATTTTTAGTTTGCCATCGATACTAAATAACCTGATAAATCACGCTTTGATTTTTGCTAATCTGTTTACTTCCCTCCCCACTTTTTCCTTTTTTTTTTTCCAGGAAAATATTTTTCTTGCGTTTATTTTAAGTAGATCTGTCAATTCGAGGCTTTTTAATATGGAGCCATCTTTATCGTCACACCCACAAAAGAATTTGCAAGATAAACTTTCACCATGCACTTTTTTTTTTTTTTTTTTTTTTTTTTTTTTTTTTTTTACATTATTTAGACCCATTAAACCACTAGGCAATGTTAAGTGAATACCAACAAATTCATTTGGTTGATAAAATCTAACATTCGATTTTGGTAAAGATTTTTACAGTATTCTGTCCTCCATATTTAAATTACAAATTAATGACGTCTCCCCCCCCCCCCCAATTTTAAAGATTTTTATGATCCATTGTTAGATACTGATTAGCATCTTGCATTTTTTTATTTTTCAATATGAAAAATCTTCGGTCTCTTTCAAGATTACACTTTTTCATTTAAACGCTTGAAGACATTTTTTGCATTCAAAATTTTAGAATCCATTGTTTGTAAGACAAAATTAATGATTCTATTAAATTCCTGCATTAACATCATAATGTGTTACTTAAGCATCTCTCAAACAATTTTCAGTAAACTCCAGACATTTCCTGGCTTAATAAATTTTCATTTATAATTGAATTAAACCATTTGCTGAAATTTCATTCCGTTGTCTTTTTCTTGCTACCATTAGCTTATAATGCCTGACGTTGCTCCAATTGAATATATTTAGTTTAACTTGCTATTTACTCGTTTTAATTTTTCATTTTTTATTCCTTGTGTGCGTCTCTCATAACTTTAATATTTATTTTTAAAATCAATGATTTATTGAAATCCAAATTAAAAATTGTTTAATTAATTTATTTACATAGTTAAACCAGAATACTTTTCTGTTGCGTTACTGTACTTTTTCTGCACACCAGATCAATTTTCTCAACAGGTTCAATTCATAATTTAATTATAAAACGGTATCTAAAGTTAAATTTGACTTTTAAAATCCCATTTTTTTTTAAAAAGCAAATTTCCCCTAAAATATAATTTTCAGAAGAAAATAAACAAAAAGAATGAATTCCCTGGAAGTGGGTGGCGAGAGTAGATATTGAAACAAATTATGGCAAAATAATTCCCAGGCAACGCCAAATCGGTACGGCTAGTTATTATTATTTTTTTTTTTGTTTAATATTTTCTCTATTTATCATGCAAATATTGATACAAAAAATTAAAATCTGTAGAGTTTTCAAACCGTGTTTGCATTAGATATATAAGCTTTTTGTGGTTATAGCACTTCATGGAACGGTTCAGTTTTTATTGAAGAAAAACTTTCGATGAGATTTCCTGTGTTTAGGAAGTAAAAGATTTTTCGGTTAAACTGCCAATCTCTACTTAAAACATTTGTCAGTCAGAAACTTAGTAACTCGGTTTACTTAGTAAATATTTTGCCAAAGGAATTGACTTTTTGATCTAAAATTGAAAATTCCTATTAAAGTGTGAATGAATTTGTACCGATCTGGCATACAGGAGATGGATATCAAAATTCGTCCATTCATGTTTGTTTTTTTTTGTTGTTTTTTTTTTTCCTGGAATGTAGTATCCTACTGGATGACATTCACGTAGTTTTCTAGATAAATAGCTCTTTTTAGGATTCTAACCATCCAATATTTTGGAGCTCGCTCGCTTGCACTTGGTTCACCAGGTATATTTTAAATTTCTACACGATTGTGGTGGCTCCTATGATTACTGGAAAGATAAATCTTAAGATTCTACCTGTTCATGTCATAAGGCTTTGGTAGTTAGTTCTCTTCTCCGTTGCAGCTCTGTTTAAGCTAGTATCATTAGGGATACCGATTTCAACTAGGGTTGTCATTTTGATGACAAAATGCTACTTCAAATTTATGACAAACTAACTGATGAAAGAAACTCTTTATAAATATGCTTGGAAGCATCTTAGAAATAACCTAAAATACATTGGATATTTCATATTTGGGATTAACTTCATAACTGAAGGTTTTAACACCAAAGTAAAAAAAAAAAAAAAAAAAAAAAAAAAAAAATGTAAAAATTAAATTTAATAATCTGATCAGTTAGTATTCTATTTAGACGAGCACTTTCGTTTTTTTTTTTTATTTATTTATTTTTTTTTTTTAGGTTCTGATCAGTTGCTAGTCCATGAGTGTAAGTTTTCTTGCCAACCAGACGACAGTTAAAGCCTTTTAAAGTAATAAGTGTTATTTTGATTCTACAAGAATAAGTTCATGACTTATCTTTATGAATTAAGATTGATAATGGCTCGTCTGCAGGTGTGAAATTGCATTACTCACTGTATCAGTTGTCTGAAAAGTAATAGGACTGATTCTATTCAATTTTAGACTCCACACAACAAATTACATTGTCTACCTTTCAAAGTATCCCCCCCCCTTGAGTTTAAGGCACTTTTTCCACCCATCTCTACCATGTTTCTAAACACTGTTGGAAAGATAATTGAGGACACTACTACCATGATGACCCTCATGAATGCCTTCACAATATAAACTGATACCCATTTGATGATACTTCAGAGCACGAGAACAAGTCACATGAGGCAACATCAGGTGAATAGGAAGGTTGATCCAGTACAATATTTTTTAAACATCGAGTAACAAATACATTCTACCACATGTTCATAACTTTATGATCTGAAAGAGCTAAACAAAAGCATAGTGAAACATTTCTACAAAAAACTAGGATTGTATGTGTGTGTGTATATACTAGCATTTCAGCCTAGGTGTTTGGAGATGTATATTGAGCAAAAAAAAAAAAAAAACGGTCAATTTTCTTTAACTTTGACCCCTATTATGACCCTTAACACTTATTGTTTTGGGTTCAAATCAAGTTATTAAGTTAGATCCATGTCCAAGGAACCTATATCCAAACTTTCAAGTGTTTAGACCCAAAATTGTCGGAGTTTGGTAGTTTGACCCCTTAACAGCCAAATTTCTGGCCATAAAAGGATTACAAAGATTTTCCTAAATCTCAGTACCCTGTATATCAAATTTCGAGTCTGTAGACCTAAAATTGACAGTTATTGCATAGGGAAATCTAGACACACACATACATACATTCACTTATATATATATATATATATATATATATATATATATATATATATATATATATGACTAACAGGGCGACTGGCATTGCCCAGTCTTAAAATATTTATTAATATTTTGATTAATGTAGATTTCGTATTTTATTATATTATATTGGACCCAATATATAGTCATGATGTAAAGTAAAGTTAAAAAAAATGATTCCTGCGCCACTGAGAATTGAAACCAAAACGTTTAGCTTACAATTTATTTTTGTTTTTGTCGTTAATGACTGAACGATGAAGATATGTATGCTGCAAGGCTAAAAATTAAAACGTACCAATAACTACTGTTATGCATGTATATGTTCGACCTTCACCTAGTAAATTTCATCTTTTTTTTTTTAATTTTATTTTTAATTTTCACACTATTTTACTGATTTTCCGGGGCTAAAACCCAAATATAAAGTTTTGCATGGGTTCAAATACCTTACATATGAGGTTTCATGTCTGTAAGTCCAAAACTCTGAGGAGTTTAGTAGGCAAAATTTTTTAAAACTTTTAAACAAATATATACATATGCACATATATGGAAATATAATCGTTTTATGCAAATATTACAAGTATAAATCATGTACATCTGCATTAATATAATTACACGCAATAGTTAAAGATTATAATCCCATAAGAAAAAAGACTAATAGGAATTAAAATGAATGTTTAAAAAAAAATATGCAAATTAGCTAGATCTTTTGCTAGTGAATGCAATTCCAGAACCCATATAAGAAAAGTTGTATATTCTTTTTAAATCGAAAAAAAAAAGGGTTTTTAATATGAATATCTATACACGAAAAACAAATTTATAGGAGTGTATATAATATATATATATATATATATATATATATATATATATATATATATATATATATATATATATATATATATATATATATATATATAAATGGTCGATTATTTCCATCTAAGAACAAATGTAGCTTTACCACATAAATTCACTATGGTAGTCAATACCCGTAGCTTTCATGTGTTACGATAAATTCTTATATTAATTCCTAGGAGAGTACGAGTCCAAAACAAATCGTATTTAACAGTGGTAGCATATTTACTCCCTAATTATTTTTCTCCTCCCTCTCTTCCTAATGAGACTAGGAACTTTTCCATATTTTTTTTCATCTTTTCCACCATTTTTTAACATTAGTTCTTTCGTTTACAATGTTTGAAATAAGGTCTCCCCCCCCCTCCCTTCACATATTCTGGTCAATTTCATTGGCTATTTGCATCCATTTACCAAAATAAGCGAATTTCGAACGGGTAACATGCCTCTCATGAACTATGGCATCATCCAACAAGCAATAAGGTAATTTGAACCCAACCACTTACTTTTTTCCAAATAAACCTAAACTTCAATTAAGATTAGTTTAATTTTACAGTTAAACAGAAGATTCCGGTTAAACTTTTGTGAAAGTAGCCCTTTTAGGAACAGATTAAAAAGGAAGTAGGTGTTTCTACAGAACTTGAACCTAACCAGATATTTTTTTTAAACTGACCTTACAGAAAAAATAAGTTAAAATCTTCAACAGTGACACTTAACAAAACTTTCTTATTCTAACTTTCATACTTTTAATTTGGCTTTTTCACATAAATCCATAATTTATAAAATGCACAGCATTAGTCAAAACATACTTACACACTGTGTGATTCAAAAATATTCTGTAATTTCACCAAACAATTTAATAAAACTATAGCATAGCAGTTGTCATCGCTTATCACTTCACAAATAGGTAGAAAAAACACCAATAATAGACTCAAAACAGCAGTTCCAGCTAATGCCATGTGGTAGCAGTAGCTAACTTGGAGCAATGACTACCATGAATGATGGTGCCCGCCACTTGATAACAGTACCCAACAATTGAAGATACCTGATTTGCCTGCCACTTCCCACCCATATCGAAGTGACAGTAACAACCTGCACATCACTGTCATAACCACCAATGATCAACAATGCCTACCACCAAATGACCATACTATACAATGAATAACACTGCATGAAAATTGAAGATGGGCCATTTCATTTCAGTAGTACAATGGAACTCAACACTAGTCATTGTTTGCCACTATCCATCATGACTGCCAGTGTTTGCCATTGAAGGCCATTTCATTTTGGGGCAGTCAAATGGAGGTTGACACTGGTTATGACTGACAATGAATGCTGGGAACCGACAATGGCAGTTGGAAAAGCAGTAAGTGTCCACTAGTAAATGCAATTAACCACCTTAAAATATCACTAATCGCCAGTGATGGGCAACGAATGTCAGTGCACAACAATGCTAGACAGTTAAAGACTAATAATTTCAGTTCAGTGCAGTCCAATGGAAGCAACCAGTGTCTACTAGTAATCGTCCCTAAACTCCACTAATTGACAGTAACCCCCCAGTACTGACAATGACAGCCAGTGGCCTTTTCTAGTTGCCATTGTCAAGCAATGCACAACAGTGGAAGCGAGATTTAATTTTGGCCACGTTGCCAGTGCCCGCTATTTTCCATGGTTGACGACCGTAGTTGGTTTTCAGAGGGTGGGTTACTAATGTTCTTTGTGTCATACTTCCAACAGGCAACACCAGTACACGGGTCTTCCTAGTTGATATATACATATATATGCGATCTATTAGTTACCTAACTTTATAGATATGTGTATATGTGACGTATTTTTTTTGAAATTTGAATAACAATTCTAAACAAAGTTTAGTATCATATCTTTATTTTAATCGTTGATGGGATATAAATGATGTCAAACTGTCATTTCAGGGGAATTAATTTTACCCGTTCTGGGACGAGTGTTCTTTTAGTTATATATGTAAAATTGTGTAATATTTTATATTTATAATCAATGATACTCAAACATTATCAAATGTAGAAATAAAAACTTCACTCTTAAGAAATTGTATCCGAGAGTGTGGAAAGCAATGAATTTGAAAGAGATCTGCATGTGCAAATAAGTGAACAAAAAATACACTATGGCTGACACAGACTAACGATATGTGTTCTGGTTAGCGTTTGTTTAATTGGAGTGAATGAAGGTGAAAATAAATTTTCTGATATTTTCTTTAATTTGTAATTGAAGTAGATGGTTTTTAAATTATTTTTGGTTGAAGTGTGCTTCAATATTGCAACATTTCCAAAAAAAATATCAATTATATTTTTAGTATTGCTCTTCACTTGACTTTATTTGTTTTTATTGCTGTTAAGTTATTGATGAAAATGAATCTATATCACTTGCTATTTGAAAATGCATAAAGTAATGCTAGAAACCATGATTTTAACAAATTAATTGAAGTCGTTTTCAAAAGGATTTCTAATCATATTTTAAATTGATATTTACAGTAAAATAAAAGGTAACTATTTTAAATTTGATTGAATTTTGAAAATTTGAATTTTTTTTTTTTTTCTCTCTCTAAGCAAGCCATATTGCCATTGAAGAATAAGGAGCAACTGTGATAGACTTGATTTAGGAAGGACCTGGGTTGTGAGTTCATCAGTTAGACGTTTGTTCACATTTAAATTTCTGCATGCTGGTATGGGAGTAGGGAGGAAATTTTAAATGAAAAACATCCCTGAAAATATATTGGCAAGAAAAATTTTAAAAATACTATACAAGTTTTAATTTTTTTTAAATTTTTTTTTTTTTTTTTTTTTTCTTAAAATGAATAAAAATTGGTGTCGTACATGTCACCATTTTCAGTGTTTTCGGCACCATCTAGGCTGTCATTTAAGTTTTTACTCTTCAATTTAGCTGACAGTAAATGTTGATGAGATCTAATGGCTTTACAGCCTTTGCATGACTATGTGCTCTTATGTTATAGTTATGGTTCTGCTTTAACCATTGAAGTATGGGATAATTATGACCAGGTGTGATATCCAGAAAGAAGGAATGATCAGAAAATGCAAGTCATAAGTTCGAAGACACTTTTGTTCTACGGCAGTTCAATCCTTTGGTTTATTTTATACTCAATGTATGTTATTCATTCTTTGTTGCGTATAGTTATAATCTGCGTATTTAAAGTTTAGCTTTTTACCTCTGCCAAGGGTTATCTTTATATATCCTACTGTTCACATTGCTTGACCAATCTTCAAACTTGATCAAAATATTGGTCATTGTCTAACATAGAACTGATTTTATTTGGGGATATTTAAGTCACAGGTCAAGGTCATAGAAAAGGAGTCAAACTTTTAGTGATAAGATTAGTTCTGTTCATAATAGCTCACTACTTAACCCCTAGTGTAGTTAATCAAGTTCTGCATCTTGTATCACCGTGACTCTGAAAAGTTTGATCATTATTGAAATTTTGAAGGAATGTCAACTTCCGATTTTTTTTTTTTTTTTTTTTTACTTACATTTTATGCAATAATTTGTCATTCTTTTGATAGCGGTAACTGCGATGTAAAATTCTGGCCTGACCAGAAAATAGTTTATCAATGCTTCCGTAGCATAATTCTGGGAATACTTTATGTAAGTTCTTGATGAGCCGTCCACTCCAAATTTACCAAATTTCCACTACTAACGATTACTACAATATTTTCCCTGTTGACTACTGTAAACTCATTAACCTTTTCTAAAGTGTGGCCTCCGGGCCTTGATAAGGCTTGAGCTAAATTTTTTTTTTTTTTTTTTTTTTTTTTTTTTACAAAGGAGTCACTTATGTGGTCAAGTGGAGGCTGGCAATCTCACAATTTATATTTTTGTAAATAATTGTATATAGTTGTAGGAGTTTAGTGATCTGCTGTAATCGCCATTTCTGCCAAGAGACATCAAGAGCATATTTATGTAGCTTTCTGTAGATCTACAGACCTACATCCTTTCTTGGGGGGGGGGGACAGCCCGCCCCAGAAAGTTGTTTCAAATAGACTTTTCATACTTTAATGTCATCTTGTTGTCTGTGTACACACGAGATTTTTGTATTCATTCAACTGTTTTATTGTATATTGATTTCATAGCAAAAAAGTTTTGAGATGAAATGCAGAAAAAAAATATTCTAAAAGAATGGAAGGTTATTTCATATTGTAAAGCTGTGACTTTGCTGTAAAAAGCCGTTTTGAAAATACATTTTCAAAAGTAGGTTTAGAATTAAAAAAAAATGTGGATTTGAAATAAAGAGAAAATCATTATTCCCAAAGAAATCAGTTCTTAGGTTTAAATGATTAAAATAACGAGTATTTTTTGTAAAATACTTGACCTTCCAGTGTACTCCAGGTTTAAAGAGTAAGTCATAACTTCTGTAAAAAAAAAAAAATAAATAAATTCAATGAAATAAAAACAAAATGCATTACCTGAATCAAAACTTGTGCAAAAGTACTAAATTTGTAGGTGTGTGTGTGTGTGGGGGGGGGGGGTTACAGGATCCCTCAAGAAAATGCCACTCATGGAATCGTTAATAAAATTCAATTTCGGCACTCCAAATATATTTAGTACAAATAAACTTGTATCAGTTTCTGACTTGTTCACCAAATTTCAATCACGAATGTGCAACAGTCTTATCTTCATTCAACAATCTGCTGTAAATGTGCATATCTGTCGCAATCACATCTAGATATGGTATGAAAAAAAATCAACTTTTCATTTCAGGATAGCCTAAACATTGTTGATAAACCTTATTTTTTTAGGTAACTTCGTATAAAAATTGGGAGATAAAGTTCAGTGAGTGAACTACATTCAGAAACAAATCTGAAACGATCACCAAAGTCTCTACATATCATTGAACCACAATAAAACGTTTTTAACAATTGAAATCATGCCCAACTGTATTTTTGTAAATACATGAATACAGAAAGTGTAACACCACGGCCACCGGCTTTACTCTCGGTAGCCACGGTAAAACCCGGAACAAAAACTTCAATATTTTTAGATGCATCAATTTATTTACTTTTCCTACAAAATGTTTTGGTTTTGTAGAGATGTTTTTAGAAACTGAATTTAATCGTTTTACTAGTGATGGGACGATTACAATAGTTTTCCGGATTCAGATACAATCACCGATTTCATACTAAATTCCTGATTCCAATACAATTACCGATTTTGATTCTTAATAAATATATATAGATTTTACTTCTACTGGTGGTTGAAAATTAAGTAATCTTATTACTACTAGCAATGAAAGATTTTGTTTTTAAACAAAATCAAGACAACTAAAGGAATCGTTTTTAGCATCGGACAATAGGCGCAATTTCTCCAATATTTAAAAGTTCTGATTTTTTTTTTTTTTTTTAATCTGAATTTTTACCTTAATGAGTTCTCGATGACGTCACATCCCATAATGGGTGGGTTGTCACTCTGAATTTTGACCTTGAAACTAGAATGCATTTCATTCTTTGAATGACATCACTACATGAGTGTCAACTGTCTACTTTTGAAAATATCCTATTTATAACATCTCTTCATAATGTAAAATTATGTGCATCGCAGCATCAGTTGAGCCAAACTGCAGATTTGGAATTGGCACCTCTGATCCAATGTCTTTATTTCTTGAACATTTTTAGAATGCCTTCAAAATTAAAAGTACATAAATAACATTAAAATCGGATGTTAGACTTTTTTCCCCAAGTTTACTGAACAATATGCATACAATTTAACCCCCCCCTCTCCAGTAAATTTAATTTATTATTCAACCGAGTGGAAGCTCTTTGTGAAAATTCAAATGCCTGCAGGTTTGTTTTTTTTTAAATTTGAACAATAGGTATTCAATTAATATTCCTCAACTTGATTTCTTAATATTTTAGAAGGGTTTTAAGGAGTGTAATATGGGCACAATCTCATTTAAATATGCAAATATTTTAGGAAGCCAGTATCTTCAGACAGCCTGGTCTAGTAGCACTATGATTTAAATTTTTAGATATTATCTAGAATCAAAATCATGTAATGAACTTTTATCAAATTAGAATGATTCTAGACATAAGGTTTAGTATCATAGCTTTATTTTAATCTTCATATTGGAACATATGTGAATAGTGGAGCAAAACTGTTCTATTTAGAGAATTTTATCTCCGCTGTGACGAGTATTATTCTACATAATGTATTAAATTTCAGTCACTTTTTGCTTTGGAATTTAGTAAAAAGATAAGCTGTCAACTATTATAGACAAAAATAGTAAAATGTAGAAAGAAAAAACATTTTTAAACTGCAAAGTTAAAAATGTGGATTAGAAAGTAATTTCTTATTTGAATAAAAGCTTAGTGGTAAAGCCAATTAGCATGATTCCTTTATGCTTTTAAGCTAAAGGAAAACATTTTCGAATATGTCCCTCTCATTCCAGCTTAAATAAAAAGGAGCAGGGTTTTTTTTCTTCTACATTTAACTGTTTTCGTCTGTAATGGTTGGTAGCTTATCTTTTCACTAAATTATGACATTCAAGGACATCTTTCATCAAGTCTCGACTTACCTGACATTTGGAGCTATTTTATTGAATCTGCCATAAAGAAACACCTGTCAGAGATTACATAAGCGCTTCCCACGATCGTTTTTTTTTTTTTTTTTTTTTTTCATAATTTACCAAAACTGAGGCGGCTGAAAAAGTTTGGAAATATCGTGTACAAATTCATTGCCCCAAAAATAGCTGAGAAATTGTAATGAAGCCAGCTATACATTTATATCTTAATCTTTTCTTTTTTTTGGGTGTGTCTCTCCTCTCTTATTTCTCGAGCAGTTTAGCCAATTCAAAACTAGCTTTTTATTTTCTTTGAAGTAGGTGTAAGTTTCTCAATGGAGAAAATGTATAATCAAAATAGAAACTGAGCACATTAAAAATTGGTTTTCTGAGAAATTATGTAATCTTATTACAGCTATAGAGCAAAAAAGATACTTTCTAAAAGTTCACACAATCTTAAAATTATGCATATTGGGTCAAATATACATGCACACGTACGAGAGGTGTGCAATAAGTAATGCCCCTGACCCACTTCCAGTTGTCTGATCTAGCTGAAATTTTGCATGTGCAATGATTTATCTCTACGGGTTATGTGGCAAATTACAGCTCTGAACTAACTGTGGTTTCTGTTTTACAGGTGTTTGAACTGAGTCAGGTGTGAAATGGAGCCTGTTGAATGTTGAGCAGTGATCCAGTTTTTGTATTTGAAAGGACGCACACCATTGGAGACTTCTGATGAAATAAAAGAAACTTATGGTGATAATGCCCCATCATATAACTTTGTAAAACGCTGACATTGTGAATTCAAACATGGCCGGAAGTCTGTGGAAACAGCTCCCAGACCTAGTCGCCCCCCCCTTCTGCCATTGATGCATCTGTCCGTCAAGTTGAGACTGCCATTTTGGAAGATTGGCGAATTACTATTCGCCAAATAGCCCAAGATGTCAAGATTAGTACAGGGTCTGTAGAAACTATCATTCATGACCATATGCATAAGGTGTCTGCCAGATGGATTCCCAGGTTGCTCACATCATTCCAGAAGCGAGAACGCGTTGAGTGCTCGAGAATGAATTTGAGATGTGCCAAGAAGATGAGCCAAAGTTTTTCAAAAGACTGATTACACAGGATGAAACCTAGGTCCATCACTATGATCCAGACACCAAAGCCAAGTCAATGCAGTGGAAGCACTTCCGCTGGCAAGGTTATGCTCAGTCTTCTGGGACCAGGACAGTGTAGTGATGACAGATTTCCTGGCAAAGTGTACCACAATTATAGGAGCCTATTATGCTTCACTTTTGAGGAAATTAAGGGAAGCTATCAAAATCAAGAGGCGGGGCAAGATCAGCAAAGGTACCCTCCTCCTGCAGGACAACACTCCAGTCCACAACTCGCATGTTGCCAGATCAGAAGCACGGGCATGTGGTTATGAAATCCTACCCCATCCTCCCTACTCTCCTGACCTTGCACCCTCTGACTTTCACCTCTTCCCAGCCATGAAGTTGTTTTTGAAAGGAAAGCGTTTCCCAGATGATGCAGCCTTGATTTCTGAAGTCACGTCGTGGTTGGAGGACCAACCTGGGGTGTTCTACAAAAACGGTCTCCAGAGCTGCATCAAACAATGGGAGAAATGCATAACTCTGAGTGGTTCCTATGTAGAGAGAGACTAATAACTGTGCCAAGTTTTGTTGCTCTACTGCTATGGGAAGTGGGTCAGGGGCATTACTTATTGCACACCCCTCGTATGTTATATAATATGTAAGTGTACATTCTGTTGTAAAATGACAGGAAAAAAAAAATTATGTTTGCCAGTATTTTCATTTTTATTTATATAAAACTAGTTTGGGTGCCCAGGTATTTGGAGGTCTGTGTTGAGCGTAAATAAAAAAGTTGTAGACAGGCAGGCCCGAACCCATGACGCGAAGACAGAAAAAGTGGAAATGTGTTTAAGGGTGTTTGTTGAGCAAAAAAGGTATTTTCCAGTGACCAGTGAGGCAGGTCACCCTTGAAGGATCTACTACTAGACAGTTAAAGGTGTAGCGACTGGATGTTAGGATTAGTGCCAAAGTGGTACACTTAAGGCAGGTTGAGTTCCATTTATAATCCCACAACGAGGGCTCTTTTGTTTATATTGAAACATCCCACGTTTGGTTTCAAACGAATGCATTTCAGGTGAAAATATTACCTACTTATGTAGAAATTAGTATAAATGCCAAAATTATGGAAACTAAATCAATAGAAAAATTTCATTTAAGAGGAAGGTTCAACTTTGAATTTAGGAGGCATCCAAAACACTACTAAAACTGCTTTCATTACCGCTCTGAAGACTTCCTGATTGACTTTTTTTCACTGCTGACTAAAGTTTTTTTTTTTTTTTTTTTTTTTTTTTTTTCCCCCATTAGATTTTGCTTGAAATTGGTACAAAAATTTTTTTAAATTAAAAAAAAAGTAAAATATAATCTTAAAAAAATCATACAAATTAAATTAAAAAATAATTTTTGCAAGGTCTGAAAATGGTTAAAATAATGTTTTTTATAAACTTTTAAAATTAAGTCACAAGATTTAATTGGATAATTTCAAAGTGTTTTATAAACTTTACAAATTAAAATAAATTTAATTTGAAACTAAAAATTACCTTATTTTATGTACATTGTTGCGGTTTAAAAATTAAGTTTATCTATTTAGCAATTAATGATAATATAGAATTTGGAACTGATTTTTTTTATTTAATATCATTAATTGCGAAATAATAGATTTAATTTTTAAAGTGCAGCAACATAAAATACAAATAATTTTAGTCTTAAATTAAATTTTTATATTTTATTTTAATTTTTATAAAAGTGCACTTTGAAAATAATTTCAAATTAAATCCTGTTCTTTAATTTCTAAAGGTTATAAAACATTTTGTTTAATCATTTTCATGCCTTGCAACAAATTCTTTTCTAACTCAAGAGAAAATACCAGATGCATTAGATGCCTACTAAAAATATTCCCATTTTATCCTGTTACTATTATGCCTTGGATATATTAACTTATATATATACACACACACACACACACATATATATATATATGGACATATGTATATATTCTTTTTCAGCAGACTAACAGCTGTAATTTGCATAGTAGGAATCTGCTTTTTGAGTGTTATCTGAGATGGCTGCCGAAAACAGATAACATCCTGTAAGTGAATGAGTGATGTTAACTCATACGATCTATTCCAAGGATTCAATTTATTTTGTGCTACCAAATATAGATTCTAAAAACACTCAGTGACTTTAATGGATGGGAATTGTAGGAATAGCAATAATTTAAGTTGGCCGATTTTACTCTTGTGATTTTTTTTGTGACTCCCTTCATCCAACTGAATAGATGAATTGGATTTCTATAATAGAACAAAAACTGGTATTAAGATGCATCCATTCAATTTATATGTTTATAATTGAAAGTGCTATTTCATTCATAGTGTGATAGTTTGATCCATGAACATTGCTTTTCATAACTGTGCACCATATAAAGATACCATTTCGGGTTGAAGTGTGACAAATGCAGAGAGTATCTACACCTGCTATTTCCTTGCATTTATTGAATTTCTACAGAATTACACATAAGTAAAGAAGTCGACCGTGGATAATGGCAGTAGTTGGATTTTATCTTCATACTGTGGAACATATTACCACAGGAATGCTTCTCTTCTGACTACATCATGGCCACCTTCAAATCCAATGTCAAATACTTGACATAAAATGTCATAAGTATTCGAGTTTTGTATGTTTCATTAATAATTTTCAATCCTCTCTCGTGAATCTCCTTCCCTTCTATTTGTCAATTTTAATGAATTTTCTAATCAACGAAAATGAACAGCATTAGGGAATAGATTAAAAATTTAATCTAGTAAGATGAAATGGTGTTATATATTCATCTTACTTTGGCCGAGGTTATTGGAAATCAAGGAGTCCCCTTCTTGGGGCTAACACTTGATCTCTGTATGAGATGCATAGATACTCGACTATTCCATTAGGTCTCCTTTACATCTTAAATACTTAGTAAAGACGGTGAGAATATAACTTTCCTCTCGCCAATTAACCATTTAAATGCGTTATAGTATGTTTCTTGGGGTTTCTCAGCCTTACTTAATTCTAGGAAACAAATTTATCTAGTCTGGTGGAGTATCCAGCTTTGTACTGTTACTTGAAGTAACATCACTTGGAGAAGGTGCACCACTCCTTGTAAAAGCTAATGTGAGTTAGCCATACTGAGATCTTGGGCCGTGAATGCTGTGATTTTGAATATTTAGTCAGTTTACTTGTAATAAAAACAGATGCTTGATTGTCCTAAGAAACCCTGTGCAGAGACGTGAGACACTCTAGGACAGTGTCTAACAGACATTCAAGTTTTCTTATTGTGCCGTGTTATGGATGGCCCGCTTAAAAGTAGCTCGATCCCTCTAATCTTTCTCTAATCAATTTCTTTTTTTCAAATTAAGCTTCCTAATTTCTTAAAATCAACATTTATTATTTAAGTATGGTGTTTTCGCTGCAACAGAATAGTGATTGTGGAAGCATATCTGCACACTGGATCAATTAAGGAAACGCAACGGGCATTCCTGGAAAAATACCCAGAGATAAAAGCACCCGTAAACATTCCCCGGACTTGTCATCATGTGATTTTTATTTTTTGGTGGACTTTAAAACAAAGTTTATGCAAATAATCCTCAAAATCTAGACCAACTAAAGGAGAACATTACCAACGCTATCAGGAGAATCACCAGAGAAGATCTACAGGCAGTATCTGCAAACGTTGTTAAACTTGCCCAGAAATACATAGATGTCAACGGGGAGCACTTTCAGCATCTTTTATAACACTGCAGGTAAACGATGCTACAGGTAATTGGAACAATAAAAGAATGTTCCTCTCTACTACATTTTCTGGACTACTTTTAAGTAGGCCACCCTGTATTTTACAGTGTTATTTTGTGTATTTATACATAAAGAACTGTACCTACTAACATCGTGACTCCTGAAAAAGAAATTCAATTCTCTTCTATGGGTGAAATAGAATACATTAGACTCTCAAGCCTTGGTTGAGGAAACTGTGAAATAACGACAGTCCCTGTCTGCTTATCCTAGATTTTGTTTCTAATCATTTTGAGTTTATCCTTGCTCCTGGACCCTATTGATAGATTCGGCAATTTAGTTGGAGTGTGTAACGGCTGTTTCATTAAGCACTTTATTGCTTTAATCAGGCAGGTGTCCTTCCATTATCTCTTGAAAATAGGCTTATCAATGGAAAGAGTATTTTAACATCAAGTTTGTCTTGTTTTGTTATTGCTAAAATTTTATACCTTTCTTTCATCAAATCTATAAAATAGAGCCAGCCTCCACCCTTGTACCTTTGATTAATAGCCTTTTATAGCAAGAAATACTTCATCGATTTGGGTTCTAAACGAATAAAAATTTGTATTCCTAATCGATTTTAGTATTTTAATATTTTTGATCGATATTTTCTTTTTGATTAATCATAAAGGAAGATGGAGCTTTCACTCTTATAAATTCTTCAGTCACAAAGAACATTTGAAACAAATTATGAAAGAGACACTAAAAAATTTTGGCACTTGTACAGTTTAATCAAGGCGTTAAAAACTGAAAATATCGAAAAAAGGGTTATATTGTACAGATTCGTTTTGGACTGAAGATCTCAAAAAGAAAAATTTCGCTTAATTTGATCAAGTAGTTTTTTTGTTTATTTTTACGGTAGAAAAACACGTTTTTATGATGGCGCAATGAAGATAGACATCCCTCCCCATCTTTAATACTAGCTTTTCTTCCTAAAAATAGAATCTTTTGCTCGGTATAAAAAATTTTTTCGTTGTAAAAAACAAAAAAAAAACAAAAAAAAACTACTTGATGAAATTAAGTGAAATTTTTTTTTTTTCGGAGAACTTCATTCCATTATGGATATGTACAATTTAAACTTTTTTTAATATTTTAATTTTTTAATGTCTTGATTATTAAACTGTACAAATACAAAAACTTTTAGATTCACCAGTAGTAAATCCCATTTAGTCCTTTCATTAGTTATTAGTTTTTTTTATGCTAACCACGATTCAAATAGAGGTGGTGGGGGTTATAAAATAAAACAAAATAAATCTAGCTCGGACAACAGCAACCTATTCTGGTTTATGTAGTTAAATAGCGTCATTTCCCAATTGCTTTTACAACTCTGTACCATATTTAGACAGACGTTTAGTTTGAACCTCATTTGAGGTATATTTTCACTTTGATTTTGCCCCCAAATTAATTCGAACATTTCAAAATCCAGTATTAAGTAGATTGTCTAGGTTTATTTTTATTCTTTTCTGTAATCTACCCAATTTATGGTAATCAGGATCCGGGGTGACACTGGATAGCCCTGTTAGTTATAATTTAATATTGTATCAGCATATATGTACTAATTCTGCTACATCAGAGATAAACCAATTAAGCTCTCTTTCCGTATTTATAGATCCATCACAGATCTATAGGAGTAGCAACATTAGAGCATTTCTTTCTCTTTGCTAATCTCGCCTGACAATTCCATTTTCAGATTTATGATCTACAAAAATAGGATAATGGTAAAACATTCATCCGATGCATTGATGCTGGATTTGTCTTGTAAGACAGCAATTTATTTGCTGCCAGCAAAAGCTTTTCTTTCTTTTTCTTACCATTTTTTTGCAACGGAAATAACACCTAACAATCTTTCCAGGTTTAAAATGTTTTCTTGATGGATAAAAATCTAAAAACAAACGACACTTTTCTGCACGCTTTTATTAGGTATCTCAGCTTAAGATTTTATTTTCATTATATCCAAATAAATACTTGTGGGCACATATCTTTGCGAAACATAAACATAAAATTCATTTTCGTAGCACTATCAGCCACAGAATTATGACTGTTTAAAGTTTGTTTGAAATTAGAAAATTTGGTTTTGTGTGCTATTTATCCAGAAGGTGAATTCCAGTGCGAAACTCAAAATGTAGGTTTTGAACAAGTGAAAAAATGTTTTTTTCCCCAGTGTAATATCTTGTAAATCCAAATGAATTATCCAAACCATTAGATCAAATCAGCCTAAAAATTGAGCAAAATTCAATTGCTCCTCCCCCTCCTCAAAAATAAAAAAAAAAAGGAAAAAACTTTCAAAAATATGTAAGTGCAACTTTTTTCATTTAAATTGATTTTAACAGCTAACATATTGAACGTTTATATTAGTATCAATGGCACAGTAGAGATCAAGTTAGATTTGGACCATGTAAAACCAGAAACCAATAAGGATTAGTTTTCAACTTGTATTTTTGTAAAGACAACTTGAAACCCTATTTGAGCCCGCCATATTGACGAGCGATGCCCCTTTTCTTGGAGATGTACACACAATCATGCACACATTGGCTTTTATGAGAAACTAGCCTGGGTGCCCGGTGTTGCTCGGGTGTTTGGTGTGTGTGTGTGTGTGAGCAAAAAAAAAAAAAAGTGGTGGTAGGCAGGCTTAAACCCGTACTGCGAAGGAGGAAAAGAATGTGAAAAAAGTGACACCTTTGCTGTTGCATCCATCGCCAAACCGGAAGTGATGAAGGTTTAAGTTAAGGCTAGTCAATCGAAAAAAGGGATGACTTTTGAAAATATTGGCTAAAAAGCGACCCCCTCCCTGTAGAAAAGTGCCCAGTTGAAGGTGAAGGAATTGATGTTTTTTAGCCAATTTTTCGATCTTTGTTGTCCGAAGGGTCAAGCTTCAAAATGATACTAATCTCATAAAAATCTGTCGCCTCTGTCTAAAGTTTTAGGCAGACATTTTAAACACAGGTGAGATTTATGTTATAGATGGTAAACTTCTATAAAAAGTATGGCACAATCACGTTGACACACCGGTTCTCACCGAAGTTAAGCAACGTTGAGTCTGGCCAGTACCAGATGGGTGACCATTTGGGAAGGCTAGGTGCTGTATGTACCTTCTGTGAAGGTTGGGTGTGGGGCCAGCACCCTCACCCTGTAAAAAGAACTCCTCGCTACAAAAGCATCTACAAAGTTGTAGATGGCCTATGCCCCCTCTAGGGTCTCAAGGAAGGAAACTTTATAAGGAAACATTTATAATGATGTTACCTCGTGTAACGGCACAAAGCTGGATACCCCACCAGATTAGATGAATTCTTGTCCTGGGATCCAGTAAGTGCAAAAGACCATAAGAAAGATATACTTTAGCATTTAAAAATTGTTAATTGAGGAGAGGAAAATTATTCCCAACTTTCCTAACTCTGTGAGAGATAAAAAAACAAAAACAAACCCCCCCCCAAAAAAACTTTGAGTATTCAAATATCTTGGTCTTGTATAGAGATCAAGTGTTAGCCCCATGAAGGGGCCTCTTTTAATTTTTTGAGAATTTTGACAAAAGTAAAATGAAACACCTTTTTGAAAAACGGCAATATTAAAAAATAAAATGCTAATTGTTGAAAATAGTACTTGAAGTAATTTGAAGCGGGGGTTGTCAATGGAAAAATTTATTACATCGAAAGTGCGAGCATGCGAACATGAAAATTAATTTTTTTTTTTTTTTTTTTTTTTTTTACATAGGCATCACCACTTATCAAGGCCAAGAGGCCACTCGAGGATAAGGGTTAAAGAGTGTACAGTAGAAATTGGACAATATAGTAATCGTTAGTAATGGAAATTCAGTAAATTTAACTTATATTGAACGGCGCATCAAAAACTTGTTTACATTAGACTTGAAGACAACCATATTGTAGTCAGCTGGAAAGCAGGAAAACGGAAGACAATTCCATAGGCGTGCAGTTCTAAGAAAGAAGCTTTGCTCATGGAATCTACGTTTAGGTTTAGGCACAGATAAAGAGTGGGGAAAATTATTGATAGTGTTTTCTGCTAGACGGGTGTTTCCTGTGAAAGTTTGGCGAGGTGAGGGGGGAAACTATAGATATGGTTAAGATTAAAGTTAAAGTAAAAGGACTAGTTGTTAAACTGGAAAAGAAAAAAAAATTCTAATGAAAAAATATAAATTTAAGTATTGCAGCATTAAGAATTAATTATATAATGTTAAATTGAATTTAAAAAAAAATTCTTATTGTTGCGCTATTTAAAGTTATAAATTTATATTTTTTTACTAGAATATCTTGTCTTTTTCTTTTAGTTTTAACTAGTCCTTTTACTTCAAGTTTAATCTTAACTTTATTACTTTTCATGATCGCATTTTTCTATGTAATCCATGATTTTTCCAGGCTTTGCTTTGAAATATTTTCTTTGTTCGATATCATACGCGTTGTCAACAATCCATAAAAAAAATTATTACCAACTTAAATTGACTAAATAAAAAATCAATTAAACATAAATGGAGAGAAAGAGGGACAGAATTAAAGGGCAACGTCGTAAGTGAAAGATTATCAGCCCTAGCACGGCAAAGAGCATCACTTTTCCATCTTTATATAATCCAAATAAGATGGCATGAAAGCGACATTCCCGCTATGATTCATGAAGGTGTCGACAACGAAAAAGTTGCTGTGATAACCAACAACAAATCAAAAGAAATAATCTCTAAAACGTCAATGCTGAAAAAGTTGCTATGGTAACCATAGCCAATCAGAAGAAACCATCTCTCACGTTCCTTACTTATTCTGAAGACTTTTGAACACCAGTAATTTTATGACTTTTGTTTTAATGAACGAAAATTGAAAACTTTTATTTCAAAATATAGCTGAGAAGGTGACCTATGACCTGTAAAAATTAAAATTTGGTTGCAAAATGAATCGGCAGTGAAGCTTTAAAGCAGTTCTAAATGAGTAAAACTAACACTTAACCATATATTCAAACACTGCACGTTAAACAAAACTTAATCTTTTCTATTTATTATTCAATCACGGTAAATCCCCCCCCCGCACCTTTAAAAATATTACTTCGAATTAAAATTGTAAATTTCACTATTTACTCATTTACACGCACTAAAATGATTGGTTTCTAATGCCTACTCTTAGTCTTTTGGTAACCAACATGTAATTTACTTAATTGGCCATTGCAGTTATTTACACATATTTTCGTTTTCAATTATGTTGCTGTTTGGGCTGCTATAATCTCAATGCACCAATGCTGTTAGAAAAAGTATGAACACACAATTTCTGCTCGACTGTAAATAAAATAGAAACTTGGATTCAGTTAATTGTATACAATATTTTTTTTTTCTGTCTGCAGAAAGAAAGTAACATCAAGGATGGTACAATATTTTTTTTCAGGAGTGGTAACTTTGGAGACTTGTGAATTGTTTATGTATTTGCTCCATATCTGGACTTTATGAATTTTTGGATCTTGATTTTGCAACTGTTTTCGCTACTGTTGACTTTAGGCTTTGGGATATTGTTGCCCCCCCCCCTTTTTTTTTTTACTTAAAAATCTCTCCTCACTGTTTCACATCCATGCCTTTCTCGAGTATTAATGCATGCAAGTGGATGCAATAGATCCATCAAGATTGATTCCGCTTGCTGATTTCTTAGTTTGCGTCATAAACAATTACGTCATAGGAAAAGTACGTGTGTGATGTACTGTAACAGAATATTGAAATCTGCAAATAGTTAAATTCCCATCGGATGTGTCGTGTTCAATTCAGGGCTGAAGTTGGAGATATCGCAGTTGTTTTTTTGGAGAATAAGCTGGAGTTATTTAACATTTCGGGAGTCGTAATTGAACGTTTAGGCTACAGACTCCTTAACACCTCCCCTTTTTACTTTGAAGCTACCACTTAACAAGGCTAAAAGCCACCAAAGAATGCAGGTTAATGAGATGGATTGTCATGAATGAGTGCATCGAAAATGGTATGAACTAAGTTTGGGTTCTGGAGAGATCCTTGAGATACATTGGTGTGGAAACAGATGTGCTTCAGACACTTAGATATCACAACTACTCTTATAGATCTGCTACGCAAAATAAAAACAAAATGGCAACTGAATTTGACTTGATGTTGTGATTTTTGTTCCCTGATTCAGATGTTGCCATATTTTGAGCATACTTTTCTTAAGTTTACATGCATAATACTAACTGGATTTTAACTCTAACGCATTCTTCATTTAATTTTATTTAAGGACAATTTTTTTTTTTTTTTTTTTTTTTTTAATGCATATGCAGAATTCTCATTTTGCTCTGGTCATGAGCTTTAATGATTACGTTTTCTTTCCTCTTTATATAGATTTATACTTTTTTTTTTTCTTAACTTTTGAGACTATTTCTTTATTTAACTTCATTGAGAAATTTTCTATGAATATTAGTATAAACCCTACACTAGCGAAGGATTTTTTTTGTAATTATTAATGGAAGTTATACATTTATATTACAAAGATGTATAAATTTCAGGAAATTGTTTAACGAAATCTGAAACAAATCCTTTTTACTATTTGTTTTCTCAATCTGATAAACAAAAAGCTTTCTTTGAATAATAAAAACCATTCTATCACCAGTCAGTTCTTTGCATTCATGGCCTGTCGCCGTTCATTATCTTTATGCAAACTGCTGATATCTATCTTCTGGCTTGTCATTTGTCTTGAAGGTTGCTGTTACTAGTTTCCATGACTACATGGCCTGACTCTGTCATGCGGCAACAGATTCAATAACTGTTACTTTTTTTTTTTTTTTTTTTGTATACACACATTGTTCAGCTACAGCTTTCTGAATCTGCATTTTTATTTGTGCTAATTTAAAAATGCATCTGCATTTTTAAATTTTTTTTTTTTTTATTCCTGTAGGCATCAATGTATTAGTGTATGAAAATTGAAAATTATTTAAATCGATTCGGAATTTTTGAGATGGAGATTTATTTGTATTGGACTGTTATTTCGGATTTCATTTCAGCTGACGTAACCTGACTTTGGAAATTCGATACACAATCCAAGAATTTGACGAGCAAATGAAGAAAGTTGGATATATTACACCGGCAGAAACTTTGTAAGATGAGAACAGTATTTTGAATAAATTAAACACTGCCAAGTATATTAATTTTATTTATTGTGGACTATTATCCTCATCTTTTCTTAGTTGTTTCACGATGTTTCAGCCAACTATTCCTCTGGCCTTCGTCAGGTGGTAACCGCAACGGATAGGAACTCTGAATCTCCTGACTGCATTCATTGCAATTACTGCCTTCCGTAGTTGTTGTCTCACCACGTTTTGGCCAAGTAAGCCTCTGGCCGGCTTTGGGTAGGATTGAAACCGCTATCTTCAGACAATTCTCACCTGGAACTGTAGAGATTCAACGTCTCTATCAACTGCGCCATGGGCCCTGAAGGGCGGTCAAGGTTGAAACAACTAATAAAAGATGAGGATAATTGTGCGCAATAAATAAAATTAATAAATAATAATCATCTCGATGAATTACAGTTAAATAATGTACTGCCAAGTATAGTCTTTTCAGTATATACTAGCAGTTATGACTGTTGTTGCGTGGGAAGTAATGAACACCGTGTATTCATGCCCTCACTCTTGAACCCAGTATTACCATTTCTTAAATTGCTCAGTGTGGTTTTAAAATATAAAAGCATTAATTTGCATATGATTGAATTAGCTGATTTAAAATCAATTGAGAGAATGGGGAGTTGTGTGTTCAGCAGTTGAGAACACATGGAAGGTAAGAGCAGGTTGAAGTGATAGGAGTGCTGTAAATATTTATTTTTTATATAAAGTAAGATATTGTCTTTGCGCTCATGATGGACATCCATAAACTGTAAACTCAATGAGATTATTGAACCCCGTTCTCCAATACAAAATTAATATTGGATTCCTTGTAAAATTTTATTTGATCTTAGTATAGGTCTTTCAATTGCATCATCATTAATCGAAAATTAGAACTGATAATTGAAACAAATAAAAAATTTTCTCTTCATCTTGATTTTTGTAACACAAATCTATATATATATAAAAGGCAAAATGTGTGTGACCATTTTGTGTATGTCTCACAAAGGCTTCTTTCGCACACGCTCCTGGGTTCGTTACGATCGCTTACAACTGTTTATATAGGTCCTATATAATAATATCTAGGATTTGGGAAAGCGCGTCATGTCTAGATTTATTTACGTCGATTTTTACAAAATTATTGCTATTTTGGCTTCTCGCGTGTTGATTGGGCTTTTTAGTATAAATAAAGTGAAACTAAACTCAAATGGACGTATTCTCGGCATTGAGCCGGAAAAACATCCAGAAGCAATCAGCTTTGAGCAATCTTGTATATCATACAGTTGCTATTCAATCTGGACAATTGGGAGCTGTTTTCCCCTCCCCAACATCTGTTGGGGGGGAAAAAAGTCAAATTTGGGTAAGCAAACCCAAACGCTGCATGACTTCTATTTGACCTTCTTAATTAGGTCAAATGGAAGCAGCAGAGTTAACTTTTATTGCGCATGCCTGTTTTTCTAGTTAAATAAATAAATTAAAACCTGTGTATGTTGTATGTCGCGGTGGCCTAATGGTTAACGTTGCCCGTTTTGTTTTTTTTTTCGCACATTAATTTCCAACTCAAGGGTACGGGTTCGATTCTCATACTCACATACCAAAACATTTTTTTTTTATTATTATTTACCCCCCCCCCCCCTCCCGGAGTTTTGATTTATCTCGAGACTCCCGGGCATCGCCGGGTACCCCCCACCCCACCCCCCACCCGCTAGTCTATATATATATAAAAGCGAAAATGTGTATGTGTGTTTGTATGCCTCGCAAAAACTTTCGACACGGGTCACGGATTTTCATGAGATCAATTTCATTTTAAAGTTCCAACCTTCGCCCGACAAATATCGAAAATTGGCCAAAAACATTAATTTCTTCACCCTAAAATCATCAGTTTTCTACACGGAGGGGTTAACAAAAACCTTCCTCTTATGATAAGTTCACTTCTACGCATGCGTCATACAACGTTGGAACATGATTTAGTTTAAATATTAAAAATACCAACACAATTTCGTCGACATCGTCTTAGCTCAGTTGCTAAGAGCGCGGCCTCATTATCTAAAGGTTTTGGGTTCGAATCGTGGTGTGAGGTGTTTTTCTTTTCGATTTTTTTTTTAAATTTTAATATTGGAACAGGGTTTGGTTTTTATTTTTCAGATTTTTTAAAGAAGTTTTAGCGTTCGTTTTTCTGTTTTCTTTTTCCATCACATTCACGCTTTCTTTTTGTTTTTCCGATTTTTACATTTAACATCGTTCGTTTGCCTTACATTAGTTTTTTAAAGTTTTAACATTTATTTATTTTTTTAAATATTTACTTTGCTTATTCTTATGTTTTGATTAACACCCCCCACCCAAGCGCACACACCTCTAAACACCGGGTACCCCCGCTAGTCTTATATATATATATATATATATATATATAGATAAGCGAAAATGTGTGTATGTATGTGTGTTCGCTTTTTGTATGTCTACAAAAGGCTTTTTTCGCCGTGATTCTCGGTTGGCTCGCTCCTTCTTAAAACTGTTTATATGCTGTCTAAATAATATCTACGACTAAGGAACTCTGGTCGCAGCTATCTTTAATTTACCCGACTTTTACAAGCTATTTTCGAGATATTTTTTGATCGCCGCGTAGCTGGGAAAACAGAATCTGGCTTCCAGCGCAAAACTAGGTCAAACATCACATGACTTAACGTTGTCGCACCTGTTAATTTCGCTTTAGAAAAGTCAACTTAACACACTTATTAATTTATCTATTCCCGTGTCGATATAGTTAATTCGCAGGTTTTTTGTTTTTTTTCCATTTCCTTTCCACCTCCGCGTCAAAGGTTCGGGAGTTCAAGCTTACCTTTCTACTAAAACTTTTTTTTTCTTTTACACCTCCAAACACCCGGCCAACGTTTTCTTTTTTTAAACAAGGTCGTTTTGATCTAACCAAGACACACACCTCCAAACACCAGGGCAACGCCGGGTACCCCCCGCTAGTTATCTATATAAAAGAAAGTATATATATTGGACACCTAGTCATTGTTTAAAATGTAACCAACAGTAAAAAATTTAACCATGAAATCAATATTGCATTGATTATTGTTTGATAGAGTGAAGGGTAGAGCTAGTTCAAGTGGAGAATTGATTTTTTAATGAAAAACTCAAGTCTAAAATTCTAGAAATTAAGAGGAGGAACGTAGGAAGAAGGTAAGTTATGACTAGGGCTGTGACAATAGAATATTTTTGTTTTGACTCTTGAGTATATAGCCGTTAATATCTCATGTTTTTTATATAGAGTGATGTGGTTCTTGGTTGATTAACTGTATCTAACTATGTCGGGTATATACTCGAGTCAAGAATGAAAAGAGTATGCTGTTGTCACAACCCTAGTTATGACATTTTATTATCTATTGTCTACTGGTGATGGGATCATTCCAATATTTCTCCAGATTCTGTACTAAATTCTCATTTTAAATGTGCATATATTTTCCCAACCGTAAAATCACACTTGTCGTTGACGATCTATTTTAGTTTTTCTGGTTAAAATAAATGTTGTGTTACTATTACCAAGTGATTTTTTTTTTCTTTAACAAAATCATCTGCTGCTTGTCTCTCGCTCCTGGACAGGGTTCAAATGAGTCGCCAACCTGATAGATCCTGAACTGTCATCTAGGTTTCAGCCTCTGTCCCATCGATGAGATGTTGCATCCCTCTGCCTGTTCTACAAATACTTTAATGGTGAATGCTCTGACGAACTGCAAACACTTGTACTTCCTCGACGTAACTACCCCCGACAAACCCGACAAGCTACTAAGTCTGATCCCTTTACAGTAGAGATCCCTAGGTGCAAGAAAGCCTTTTACTCCAATAGTTTCTTCCCCAGAATTCCGGGATTCTGCTTTGATATGCAGAAGTTCAAGTGTAATGTGAACAAACATCTTTCTACTCAGCTCCCTTCATAATGACCCTGCTAATTAAGTCCCTGATAGTAGCTCCCTGCTTCAAAGTGGCACTGTGCCTTGTTTGGGGTGAAAATTGAATAAAAAAAAAAAAGAAAAAATCGTTTTTGGCATCGGAAAATAGGCACAAAATTTTCCTAATTCCCCCCCCCCCCAGTTCTGATTTTTGAGTCAGATTAATTGTCCCAACACTAGTGTCTACTAGATGAACCATCTAGTCACCTGGGAGTATACTTATAAACCTCCATGTTTTTTTTTTAATTTTTTATTTTTTCATCTTGCTTGTTTATTCATTTTTACCGCCTTCTCAATGTCACATGGTTGTTTTATACGAAATTTGTGGTTAACAAAATTCGACTTACAAGTAATGGATAAAAAAATCGACCTCTTGAAAACAAGACCCCCCCCCTCCCCAAAGAGCAAGTAAGAGTAAATTCTCAGTAATTCTAACAGTGCTAGCTGCTTGTAGTTCCTAGTGATGAGTGGGATGACATATAAAGATGCCTTTCAATAAGTTTCCAGATTCTTTAATTTTCGTAAAAGCATTTAAAATTATTGTAGACTCTTGAAAATTCAGTGTTATTAGTATACATCTTATGAGATGACTTACCAATTTTTATGATTTCATGTTCAAATGAACAGCTACAGCAGGAGTTGAATACATCCTACTAGCACCTGATTTGTCATTGCTGGTAAATTTAAAAAAATGCACTTTGGACATGAAGACACTTTCAAAGAACAATATGCAATAAAATTCTGTTTTACGTTTGGAAAAAAAATGTCAGACGTATGAAATGTTTCAGACTGCTTTTGGACAATCTTGCATGAGTAAGTAAAGAATTTCATGGATAAGGACCGTCGTGTCGATAGATATTAAGTGCAGTTTGATGTCAGTGTGGAAACTATACACAACTGGAGATGAAGATTTGCATGAAGTTTGTCTCAAGGGTGCTCAGATCATTAGAAAAGACTTCATGACAGATGGTAGAGCTGATCAATTCAGATCCCGCAGTTCTTGATGACCTGTGATGAAAGCTGGATCTACTGCTATGACCCAGAGACAAAGAGACAGTTCTTAGTGGAAGCATACTGACTCCCTAACCCAAGAAGGCCATACAGCCCACACACAGCAAATCTACCCAGAAACGTTTTTCTTTTGACATCATGATCTACATGCAATAGGTCCCCACTGGACAGTCAACAAGAAATATGTTGCGGTTTTATGGATGTTCTGGAAGAGAGCACTCTTCAAATTGGATCAGTGGCATTTCCACCAGGACAATGCACCAGTTCACAACTCCATCTTTGTCATGCACAATTTAATCAAGATAGGCATCAAGACAATTCCTCACCCTCCCTATAGTCCAGACCTTGCTCCCTGTGACTTTAGCTTATTCCCTAAGCTCAAGGGAAACCTTAGAGGCTGTTATGAGACAAATGAGATGACTATCAACAAAAGCGCCCATACGAAAGAAAAAAGTCCGGAAACTTATTTAAAGCACCTTGTATATAATTAAAAAAAAAGACAAGTGAAAGAAGCAGAATATAACAAGTAATGATCGAAAGAATCATAGGTTTAGAATTCAGTGTTTTAAAATATTTTAACATGTTCTGTTTGTTTTTTTGTTTTTTTTTAATATGAAACGTGACAACCTTTCACTTTTATTTGCATTTTTTAAAGTGCAGTATCGATTTTTGCTGCTGAACTGCACTGCTTTCTTTTACTTCCTATCTAAATGTCATTTAAATACATTTGTTTTTATTTTCAGTATTCATACTGAAAATAAGAAATTGGAGAACGGAAAGTGTTTAATTTACATGCACGTTTCTCTGTATGCTACTTAGATTTTTTTTTTTTTTTTTTTTTTTTTTTTTTTGAGCCGTTATTTTAAATCGGCTGAACTGAAATATTTGATTCCTGTATAAAATACAGTCTGAGGACGCAAAAAATTGATACTAAAAAATTTTTCTGCTGAACTGCATGTCTGACGTCAATGTATTACAAAACCTTTTAAAGTTTAAAATATCTATTGTACCTTCTTTTTATTATTTTTTTTAAATACGACACATGACTTAGTTAAAAGATTAAATATATTTAAAATAAATAAAAACCAAAAACGTATTTACAAAAATGTAAGGTACAATATTTTACTGTTTATGCAAATCGCATCACTCAACATCTTGGGCTTTCAATTTTGTGCTCATAAGTATAGCTTTAAAAAAAAATTTGTATAGATACATTCATCCTGGAAAGGAAAGATTCAACACCAGTACATCTCACCCATCACTCAGGACAAGCAAACTGTTAGTTTACAGGTTTTTATTCTGTCGCCTTTACCTCCTCTTTAAACTGGCCTTCGTGATTCTTTAAAGGTTTTATATGATTAAAATAAAGTTTCATAGATTACTATATCGATCGAACATCAATCCCTTTTATCTTTTTGTAACTTTTTACACATCCTAATCTCCAAAAAATTAATTGTTCATTCCTCAACTCGCTGGGTTCAAACTTATTAATTATAATTTTGAGGATTTAAAATATTACATATTAAGTGTCCTTTCAATTTAAAAAAAAAGAAAAAATTGACAAAACTAGTTTGAGCAATATTACTTTATTTGTAACATAGACATGTTAGCTGGACGTGCTATTATCAAGTGTAGTGTAGATAATTCGATAAATGGTTAATCCAATTAAATAATCCATCAGGGATAATAATGATAATCCGCAAATTATAAAATCAGATGAACAAGTGTACATAACGACTCGATGACCTGTGTATAACGGAGACAAGAGATAAAACAAAACCAACATCTTCATTTACATATTGTTTGTAAATATTTCCCATACTACTTTGGTAGCATAATACCGGGATTTTTTTTTTTTTTTAATCTCCCCCATCAATTGTTCAGCATCCTCTTCATTAACAGAAACGGCTATTCCTGCTTTCATTTCAACAATAGATAGCTCGTTGAGTAGTGATGTCCAGGTGTAAAGATGGCAATAGTATTGTATCAACTGAAGTTTGTGTCTTCCATTCTCTTTTGTAGATGAAATAATGTAATGAAATACAGGAAAAAAAAGGCTAATATTGTCGTTCAATGGTTTCTGTTTATTCTTTTACACCATTACACGAAACTCTGTTTTATCGTTAATTTCATGGTAAGTGCTCGTCTGAGCTTCAGTCTGTTTCTCCCCTTACCAAACATTTACAAGAAACGCTCATTTAGCTGTAAACACTATCAATAATTTCCCCCACTCTTAACCTGTGTCTAAACCTAAATATAGATTCCATGAACAAAGCTTCGTAGAACTACACACCTATGGAACTATCTTCTGTTTACCTGCTTTCCAGCTGACTACAATATGGCCGGTTTCAAGTCCAATGTAAACAAGTTTTTGATGAGCCGTTTCCTTTAAGTAATTCAATTTACCAAATTTACACTTCTAACGATTACTATGATATTGACCACTGTACACTCTTTAACCCTTATCCTTGAGTGGCCTCTGTTAAAAAAAACTATTCTCACCCACTCTTAGGACTTGAGCTACCTCGCATTCCAGAAAAGCAGATCTGATCTTTGTCACGTTGCTTTTGGGCCGGCCTGTCAGTGAAGTCATATTCTGACACCTACTTCTAACTTCAAATTGTCAGATTACCATATCAATGGAACACCAAATTCTGCAGATTATATCGACAAATTTCAATTGCTGTTTAATTTTAAAATAGATGTTGAGTTTGCCATGCACATTTTGTTAGATTATGCCGGAGTGATATTGGGTTGCCTTGCTGATAGTTGATTTAGGAAAATCGACTATTAAGTTATAAATGTTAGATAAAGGAACATTGTTTGTCTGTATGAACAAAAACACATGTTGGGGGTTTTAGGATGGGTAAGTAGAATAAAAGAACCAGGAATGCAGCCTTGGCAGGTTGAGTGCAAAACACTCTAACATAGGTTTTAAGAATAACAGGTCAAAAACGTGATTCAAAAGTTACATGTTAAAGATGTGATTTGAACTGTCATGGCAAGTGAATGGTAGATATATACAGAAATAGTTGGACAGAATAGAAAGACGGGAGACTGAGAGAATTGGAGCGTCAGAGATGGGTCCTGTATGGCCCTGTATGCAGGGTAAAAGCAGAATCTTCCAACAGGAAAACACTTGGGATAAAAGCTGTCCAAAAATATAACCAGAAATTTCTGGTCAATTCTTTGGAAAGAATGTTCATTTCAACTTTGGCCGATTCATCAACCAAGATGCCAGATGAAGGTAATGTTTTCCTGTTTGGCAAGATGTAATTTCCCAGAGATGTTTCATCTCTTTTGTTGTAAGGAAATGTTTAAAATGTTTTGTCCTGTTGAAAGTGTATCAATATATGAAATTTAGATGTAAGCAGTTATACACACATCTACGAAGAACATCATCGAACACATAGACGACACAAAGAAACTCATTATATACCCTACTACATTATGTACCTTCGTTCATGATGTACATGTATAAGACCCCTGCAATGTAACAGTTTAACATAAACTGATCCCCCTTACTGAATTTCAAACCAAACCCTTGTCTGAGGCAGATTATTCTTCAGTCTGCCATGTTCAGGTGAACGGGTTCAATTTTTATTAGTTATTGCCTGTAGTGAGGCTTAAAATTTAAACTTTCAGGCCTGACTGAACAAGAACAATCTTAAAAAAATGGATTAAAAATAGTTCTGTTCAGATATATATTCTCTAGTTCGATATAAATAGGAGTTGGGGGGGGGCGGTAGCAGGTGATATTTGTCAAAATCTGAAAAATAATCAAAAATGAGAATAGTAGTTCAAATACTAAGTATTTTTTTTCCACTTTCGAAATCTTGTTCAATCAACCATATTTTCAGTATTCAAGTTTAATATTCACACAATTGTTGAAGATTTTTTATATTAAGCTCAATGAATTGTGAAATAATAATAAAAAAAAATACTTGGTGTCAGAACTGTACATAACAATTTTGACGACACAGCATTTTCATTGGTCAAACATAGATTTTGTTTGAAGGCCTTTTTGTTTGTTTTCGTCACATTGCTCAGCGGTCTTTTTTTTCCAGTGACATTGAATGTTTTTTCAATTAGTACTTTTTTGTGTGTGCACGTTAATTTCATCAGATTAGTGTAATTCAGTTATTAATTGCAACTAATCCTCTGAAATTGGTGTCAAGAGTGGGGATAGGTAAATACTTTGCATTCTTTTTTTTCTTTGCTGATCTGATGGATTTTAGTGCAGATATGTATTGGATGGCGCCAGATTGTCTTTCTTTGTTTTATAAACTATTCAGTTTTGTTTTTCATTTTTACAAAAGTTCCGGTTCTTTAAATAAAAGAATTCAATGATTTCTATGACTGAAAAGATTATATTCAAACTAATTCTGGCTTCTAGTTTTAGAATCACATTTACTTTGACAAATCCTGAAATTATTTTAAAAATCAATAATTGACCTTTCAAACAACCTGTTATAAGTATCATCTCAAGGTGATATCTATAATTGGAGGTGGGGATAATTATCACATAGTAAAATAAGTATTTTATTCATCTTCTGTGGTAATTTCTGAAAGGTTTCAGGGTTAGAACACACCCTCTCTAACTGTGGGTTAAATAACGCTTTGTGTTCAAGTGATTTCTTACAATTAATTTTTTCTATTGAGGGGTGGGGGGGGGGCGAGTAAAATTTTTATTAAGATTTCCCTACCACAAAAATGATTCTGTCTAGCTGACCTTTCATTTTGGTATCAAATCGACCCAAAAGTTTCATAAAGTATTTATAAAACAGATACATTAAACAAAACGGAAACGATATTTAAAATTATGTGCTCTTTATGGCACTAAATCAACACTCGTTCACTCCAATATTTAGTACAGTTTATAAAATCTATTGAATATTTGCATTAAACAAATGTTTTGATTTACTTATGTGACTTATGGTTTGGGATGTACCATTTTATATTGTATGTTTTGGCAGGGTACTGAATATTAGACAGCAGTGTTACTATATTATTAAATAAAAGGAACTATTTGTTCGTTCTGTATGGACTATAAAAGGGTCGGGCCGATTTTTATGAAACTTCATACAAACATAATTTATGTACCTGGTAGGGCTCTTAGATAGGTTTTCTACTCTGTCTTTAATAAGTATCGATAATAGAAATAATCTGAAAGGAACAGGCGTTTTTTTTTTTTTTTTTGTTTTTTTTTAAACCAAAGTTAACACCTTTTATATAAAATGAACAGTAGCTTTAATATGACAGGGGCGTGTTTGAAATAAATGTTTCTGTTTAAAGCATGAATTAAAGCATGAGATTTGACTTTGGCATTTTAAACTTTATTGCCATTATACAGAGCGAGTCATGGGAAACGGATATCTTTAAGGAAAACAACTCTGCAGACATCCGTTTCCTGTGACTCACCCTGTATATAAAAATAATTTTATAAAATCAAAAGTAGATTCTCTACAGTGCAATGTACACTACAATGTATTGTGGACTGTCATTGCGGGAGAGGTGGAAATATGTGAAGCATATTCCCGGTGCACCATGAGTCCTCAACTAGAGCAGGCAATCAATTGATTTAACAAATTTCGATGGCAATAAAATATGGGAGTGTGAAATATTTGTTGATCATCATTCGATCGTGAGCAACATCGGGTCTCCCTGCTAAGGGTTTATATACCCCAGACATAACCAGATGTATTTTAAAACTACATTAGCCAGATTACTTTTCAATTTTAACGAAGGTGGTACAATAATACTGTAGGTGCTCTTTGTGCTGGACGTCCCTAGAATGGAAATATTTTAAAGCATGGTCGGAACATACAAATTATAGTTACAACTGAAATTTCTCTAAGTTCTGCGAGTAATAAGTGACCTTGTCTCTACCAAACTGTCAATTTTTGGTCTGGATTTGAAACTTCATATATAGGAGATTTGGACCTGTGGAACAAATTAGGTTTGGTTATTAACCAGTAAAAAAAAAACAAAAAAAAACTGAAGGGATCAAAATTGGAACTTGGTAGAAGTCGGCTAAATATGCTAATTCTATGTATGCGCAAATATACATTTAAAGTTTTAATTTTTTAATTTTTCTTATCGATCTGTCGTTAAAGCAGACGGTAACAACTAAAGACTGAAGTGCTAAATGTTTTTATTTTGATTCTAGCTGATGGCAGCCGATATCATTACTATATATTGGATACAATATTATCGGACTTGGCTCTATAATTATGAACATGAAATTTACATAAATTTAAATATCATATTTAATCATATTTTAGGACTGGGTAATGCCAGATGGCTTGCTCATATTACTGGTACATTAACCTATAAACCTATTGACCTCAGGGTCTATTTGGCGTCAACTGGTATATTCCTGACAAACCGCTCTCTTAAGACACCCTATTAAATATCCAATACTAATGATTACTACGATACGATCTCATTGATTACTGTACACACAATAACCCTTATCCCCGAGTGGCTTCCGGGCCTTGATAAGTAATGCCTTCCTTGTGTAAAAAAAAAATAAATAAAAAAATGTACATATTGGTAATGAAGAATTGATGCCTCATTTCGTGGAGAATAGAAAATGGACTTTAGGCTTACTTTTGACAAGTGCAAATTTTGCTTCCTCTTGATTTAATTATTGTATTCCATGAGCAATGTTTCTGATGGAGGGAATACTTGTAATTTTCTTCGTTGGCTTTTTTTAAGTGGGTGATCTGGGGGATTTTCAGTTTTCTAGTCTTCATCATTATTCAAATGCCAATCTATCGATTGTAACAATAGATGAAATTTTAATTACCAGCTTTGAAGCGCATGTGTTTTGCCTATTGAGCACCCGTTTTCCCACGAGGAAAATTTCTTAATTTCAAATTTTTTATAGATTAAACTGATTTGCATATGTGAACAATTTGCATGTATAGACTAATTACCGTAAATATTAAAGGTGGAGATCGAGTCGAATTTTAGACAATCGCGTGAAAGTTTTTAATTAGTGTTTTATAGCACTGTTGTTGAATATGAACTCCTTTTGTATTTTGGGCTGCCAGGAAATTGTATACATTTTTTTTCTTTCTTCCTACGTCCATTTTATTAAGCCTTATCCAAACTTATTGTTAACCTTGATGAGCGACTTTAAAAAAAAATTTTTTATTTTATTTATTTTTTTTTTTAAAACACAAAAAAACAAACTATATCAGGATATGGAAAAAATGGTTTGCTGCATTTACAAACAAGATAATTTTGACTGTTGCTTGTCCGTTATTTGAGAACCCCCCCCCCGGTCAGTTGTATGTTGAGTGCATTGCTCACGGATTGGAACCTGATTTGTTTTAACACCAACGTCAAATCGTGCAACACTTAATATTAGAACTGAAGTATTACAAGGCTACCTTTAAGGAATAAAAATAATTACTAAAATTGTTTTTTCATTTAGAGTTAATCATGATTTTATTTAATTTTCAATCCTCTGTTCATCGTTCAGTTTAAAGCTGGACAATATAAGAGATATGTGCAGAACAGGAAACAATGATGGTATGGCTATGTTGAAAGAATGGATGGTTAGTAGTTGTACCCAAACTAAGGTTGCTAGATCAGTTCAAAAGAAGGCTAAGGAAAACAGAAAATAAGGATGGATTTGAGACAAGATGAATCAAGATCTGACCAGATAAAATCTGAAAATCAACTTTCCAACAAGTGCCAGCATGTAAAACGAATGTTAAACCGAATATGATGGTTCAACTAACAATCCATTTATCTCATTAACCCTTTTTCTCAAATTCCTTTTGGTCTTGATAAGTTTTAACTCCTTAGTAAAAAAAAAAAAAAAAAAAAAAAAAAAAAATTACACTGATAGTTTGGTCATATTCATTTAGGCATAAAACAAAACAAAAACTCTCCTGTGTCTCTGGTGTTAACTGGAATTTACATGAACCGAGCTTCAGAAGGGTTTCCTCGTTTGTAGAACACATTGCTATCAGATTGCTTCCCTGCTGATTACAAGTTCTTCAAATCCAGTATCAACAGATTACTGTTATCAAAAGTCTCCACAGGTGCTATAACATAGTGCATATGAACACTTGGGAAAATAGTAGCAGCAGCAAAGGATAGCTGGCTTGCAAAGAGATTAGCAGCAGTAGTGGCCCCCCAAAAAAGGTGTGTATGTGGGTAGGGAATTGTGCGCAAGAAGAAAAAAGGAAAGAAAGAAAATGCACCACATGGTCAGAAGCACTGTACTGAAGAAAATGGATGTGTGAAGTTGAGGACGAGAATGGACCAGCATGTGATCGGAGGAAGGAGAAACGTGAACTAGGCTAGATGGACATGTGGCAACAAGAAACTTTAAGTGGTGCTGAGATGGAAGAGAAACTGTAATAACAAATAGATAAATAAATAAAATTTCGTTTTTTTTTTTTTTTTTTTTTTTAATGAATTACTAGCAGTTCAGTCCAGCTTTGCTCGGGCCCTATGTACTGTTCATACTTTATGTGTGTGTATGTGTAATATATATATATATATATATATATATATATATGTGTGTGTGTGTATATGTATGTTTAACACCCAAAATTTGCAGAAGAGTTTGGTAGCGTCTGCAAAGGTCATCTCTTTCAACTTTGACCTCTGGGCCAAATTTTCGCCCAAAAACTGATTAAAAAGCTTCTGCTTGTCTGAATACCCTTTATGTAAAGTTTCAAATGTTTAGACCAAAAATTGGCCGAGAAGTCAAATTTTTTTAAAAACTTTGACCTTTTAACATTTATTGTTTTGGGCTCAAATCAAGTTAAAGTTTGATCCATGTCCAAGTAACCTACATCGTCAATTTTAGGTCTAAACACTTGAAATTTTAGGAGTTTGGTCGTTTTTAAAGGTCAAATCATTGAACTTTGAGCCCTTGACAGCCAGATTTCTGGCTGAAAACCAATTAAAAAGATTTTCCAAAATCTCAATACCCCTTATGTTGAATCTCGAGTCTGTAGACTGAAAAATGACAGTAATTTGATAGGGAAATGTACACACACACACTCAGACAATTTCACTATATAGATTAAAGTGTAACGTCTGCAACGTTACAGTACAGAATGGATAAAGTTCACATATCATTTTCAGTTCTCTCATAAAGCTCTTCATCTGAACTGATAATCATTTCATCACATTAACCTGAATCCTTGAGTCGATTTTGACATTAATAAATTGTGATCCATCTTAAAGAAGAATTCAGAAATCCTATATCCCAATTCTAACTGTCTTTTCTTTTTGTCTTCAGATGTTGGACGTGTACAATATTCTTCCTCATGTCACCACACTTCCTTTGCCATTTCGAATTGTTGGACACATATTTCGCATCATCTGGATGGTATTAACGACTTTGTATGCCATTCCTCCTTACTTAGGTTGGATATTTTTGGCATCTCCTACAAGATTCTTCCACTGGGAACTTTATTGGACAATTGAAGGATTCCTATTTACTGGATTACTTGCCATTATAGGCTCTTGGCTTATTACAGGACAGTACAAAAGTAAGAAGTGTCAAACTTTCATTGCCTTTTTTTTTTTTTTTTTTTTTTTTTTTAACAAAACTTTGTTACATGAAAATTGGCAAAAGAAGAATCATTAATAATTTTTTTAAAAATTTTGAATAAAGTTCGGAAACCAAATTAAGATGCAAATAGTTATAAAAAAATAAATAGAATTTTTTTTATTTTTTTTTTTTTTTTTTTTTTTTTTATTTACATCTTAAAATAATCTTTTTAAAAATATTTACATCTTAACGTGGTTTCCAAACGGTGTGTATGTATGTATGTATATATATATTTCACGTCGTTGGGATGATTGATTTGAAGAAATAAAATACCAGTAAAATATATGAAACTAAAAAAAAAAAAAAAAATAGCCGTTAACATCCCATGTGTAAAGCATTTATGGAATAGCGAGTGATGTTTTTACAATTATTCCTTAGAATACAGATATGATGCTGTTTCTGTTATCTTTTGGAATTAATATAGTTAAAATTCAAATTGTTGGATGTGTATATGAAATGTTTATTTTTATTTGTATTTTCTATGGTGTAAGTTGACTTGCATCTAAACTTAATTTCTGTTCTTTTTGGTGTAAGTTTACTGATTTAAGGAGATCAATTGTAGGAGCCGTTACGCTGTTCAAGTTTTAATAAGTGCTGATTCAAGAAGTCTTTTAAAATTTATCTCCTTTAATCAGTAATTTTATATTAACAGAAGTTAAATTTAGATACATGGTTACTTGCACCACAGAATATAACTAATAATAAAGTAAATCAGTAAATAAAAACAAAGAAATGCTTATTTCATTTCATGTACGCATCCAACATTTTGAATTTTAACGACTATATTCATTCCAAAAAAATCAAACGACATATCTTAAATTCTAACGGCTAATTACCATTTAAAAAAAGATCATTTGCTCCATGTATACACACTTTGAATGCTCACTTTAGGGGGGGGGATAGAACAAAAACATTGATTTCACATTCAAATGCAGCAAATATATTTTCGAATATTGTACTTGTATTTTATTCAAACTAATCCTCCTGATGAAGTCTTGAAATAAAGACAAAATATAATTTTGGTTTGTCCCTTTTTTTATTTTTCTCTCCGTCATGGAATATTATTTTATTTTTTTTATTTATTTTTTTTTTTTTTTGACAATCTAAATTTTGTAAACAAATTTAAATATATACTTTAATCGAAATCTGAACAACTGTTTCAATGCAGTGTTTGAGTAATGCAATGCAACAATTTGTTCTAACATCAAATCACAAAAAATGGCACTTTTTTTTTCTTGGTACAACGTTTAGAAAGTTACAATTTCCACCAAAATGAATACTTTACGAAGATGTTAAATTTTTTTTTACTACTACAAAACTAATAGTAATCATACATGACTAAAGTAAATACTATATAAAAAAAAATCAATGTTTAATGATATATTAGCTGTATCTACCTGGTGTTGTCAGTTTTTCCATTTGTTTTACCTTTTCTTTTTGATAAGGATGCTTTGTTTTTCGTTGAAATTTTTACATTATGAAGAGTCGTATAGTAAATCTTTTTTTTTTTTTTTTTTTTTTTTTTTTTTTTTTTAAAACAAAATATTGAAATTATGGACTTATTTTGCCAAGAAACCAGAGTGTATTTTGGTAGGTTAATAGTAAAAGAAAAAAAAAATCAATGTGTAATCATCAATTACATTTATACAAGAAACATGCATGCACAAATCCCCTCTTAGGGTAGAAGTCTTATCTGAGAGGACATTTTTTTTACTTCCAATAAATCCAGAGCTCCTTGTGCTATCTAATTTTATACCTTCATTAACAACTAATCTTGTCAGTGTCTGTGGGGTAGGGACATTTTTGACGTTTACCTTTTGATTTCAAACTTTTAAAAAATTTTGTCTAGTAGATGAAATTTATGATTAAACAAAATTAGTTAAATAGCTTGAGTGGAACTAATTTTTTGGTTATTTAAATTTTACCAAAATTAATAAAGATTTTGTAAAATTTAAACATAAATTTAGAAAAATCCATAAATTTGGTTATAAGAAAAAAAATTAGGTCATTATCAAATGAAAATAACTTGATACCACAGGTTCTAATAATGGAAGTAAGGACTCAAAAGAAAGCTTATCTTACAATTCAAAAAAACTTTAAAAACAACCTCAGGACTTGAACTTGGTTTTAAATTTAGTAAGAGTGAGACAGGCTCGAAGGTGCAGTAAACTGCAAGCTAAATGCACCCAACGGGATAGACACTGACAGAGGTAACATGCGACCGAGAAAAGAGAGGTAGTGGGACGGACGACAGGCGTAGAAAAAAAAAAACAGTTGTAAACAAGAAAAAAAAAATAAAAAGGTGGATAGGGCCAGAATGGTATTTGTGAAGGATACTTCTTTTGGCCAAGAAAGCGGTAAATGCTAATTGACAGCCCGGCAATGATCGCCAAATACGTGAATGGCGGAAGGATACCAATGAAATTCCAATTTACAAAGCGACCATTGTTGGCTGCTCAGACAGAGAGAGAGAGATCTGCTCCCCTGGGCTCGAACGAGTGAAAAAGACGACTGCCTCATTGATTGACCCTGTCACGTAGCTATTTAGTTTTTATCGAAAAAGAAAGAACTTTGCAGTTAACAAACGGCCAGTCCCTAACTTAATAGCGAATTACGAAACGACGATTGTAACCTTTTATGAATAACAAGGAATTTTGCATAAGAAAAAAAAAAAAACTCAAATATCGACTTGTCTTTTTTTAAATTTGTTTTGCATGATTGCAGAAATGCTTGACGAGTCTCTTTCAGGTACTGGCCACTGACATTCTCATCAAGGAGACACGGAGACCAACGATCAGGGAGCGTTCCACCACTAGACGACATGCGAGTGACGTAAGTGTCACAAGAGGGTTAGTGTTAAAATCTGTAGCTGAACTTTGAAATTCCACTAGTTCAAAGCAAAATTTAAATATTTGAATTAAATCTTATTGTCTTAAAATGCTTGAGGCTTTTTGTGTTTGAAACTAAAACATTTGATATATTCACAAAATGTTAATATTCAAATTGAAAGGAATATTCAGGCAATTAAGACGGTTGTTCAGCCCTTTTTATTTAATTTATAAAAATTAAGACATCTGACACTGTAGCCCTGCTAGTGTGTGTGTGTGTGTGTATGTATATATATATATATATATATATATATATATATATACTAGCATTTCAGCCTGGCGTTGCCCGGGTGTTTGGATGTGTATGTTGAGCAAAAAAAAAAAAAAGTGGTAGTAGGAAGGCAGGCTCGAACCCATACTGCAAAGGAGGAAAAGAACTGGGTAAAACCTAACATTTATGCTGTTACGATCACCGCCAAACCGGAAGTGACATTTTTTTAAATTAAGGCTAGACAGTCTAAAGGAGAGGATAACTTTAAAAAATATCGGCGAAAAAAGTGACCCCCCCCCCTAGAAAAGTGCCTAGTTGAAGGGGAAAATATTGTTTTTAGCCAATTTTTTAATATTTGTCGTATGAAAGGTCGAACCTTAAAACGATACTGATCTTGGTAAAATCCGTCGCCTCTATTGAAAGTTTAAGGCAGACATGCAAACACATACACACATTTATATATTGGTAACTAAACATTTTCGACCCAAACTGATGGAAAGCTTGCCCTATCTCTGAATACCCTTTATGTAAAATTTCAAATATTTAGACCAGAAATTGTCTGAGTAATTTGGAAGAGACCGCAGAGGTCAATTTTTTTCAAACTTTGACCCCTATTATGACCCCTTAAAATTTGTTTTGGGCTCAAATCAAGTTAAGTTAGATCCATCTCCAAGGAGCCTATATCTAAATTTTTTTTTTTTTTTTTTTTTTTTTTTTTTTTCATGGGGGTCACCACTTATCAAGGCTCGAAGGCCAATCAGGGATAAGGGTTATTGCGTGTACAGTAATCAATGAGATAGTATTGTAGTAATCATTAGTATTGGGGGTTTTGATAGTGTCTTAAGGGGGCGGTTTGTCAGGAGTTTGTTTGTGTTGGACTTGAAGACATCCAAGTTATAGTCAGGTGGGAAACAGGCAAGCGGCAGAGTTCCACTGGCGTGCAGTTCTAAGAAAGCTTTGCTCATGGAATCTACGTTTGGATTTAGGCACAGATAAAAAGTGGGGAAAATTATTGACAGTAGTTTCAGCCAGACGGGTGTTTCTCGTGAAAGATTGGCGAGGGGGGGGGACGAGGGATTGGAGCTCAGACGAGCACCTGCCATGGAAATAACGATAAAACAAGGACAGGCTCGCAACATCTCTTCTGTGGGAGAGAGGTTGCAGGGAAGAGAAATTTCAAGTGCGTAGATCCAAAATTGTCGGAATTTGGTAGAGTTCTCGTTGAACTTTGCTCCCTTAATCACCAAATTTCTGGCCAAAAACGGATCACATTGATTTTCCCAAATCTCAGTACCCTGTATATCAAATTTCGAGTCTGTACACTAAAAATTGACAGTTATTGCGTAGGGAAATGTACACACAGACACGTTCGCTTATATATATATATATATAATTATTTTTTTACTATAATAATTAAATACCTACAGACACTAGTGTTTCATCCTTTCGGGAATCTTCAGTGCAGGGTGTCACGATTACTACCAGTCGAACGATTCGAACCCCGTATCACGAGACATCTCTGGCTCGATTAGCGGAGACCTAATCCATTCGGCTACCATTAACCGCTTGAAATAACGTTGAATTTTAAACAACTTAATGTTAAGTGTTCATTTACGCCAGACAGACAGTGATCTAATCGTTATACGATGATCTACGCATAAGAGCTAAATTGACCGACTTTTAATTCAACTGAAAGTGCTCAACGATAAGAAACGAATTTCTTAAAGGGGCTGTCATATATATATATATATATATATATATATATCCATCCACATGCAGTACTGTTGAGCTGTATCACAGCTCATTAGTGCAGCTAGACAAGCAACTACCTCGAGCCAGGATCAAAACTCTACTGCCCAAATGACATTCAAGGCTTCTTACCATTACACTATTTGGCTGCTGCTGTGCGGGTAGTGAATTTGACATCGTCCAAATACCTAAGCTCGATTTGTTTACATGAAGAGCATCGCTTAATATGCTAATGGCAATTTGTATATACCTTTCCCATATGCTCAACCCAAGAAATCAAAAGATATGATCTTTATGTAAAGAGAAGTGTGCTTAGACTCCTCCTATCTCTTATGATAGCCAGAACGTAAGGTTAAGGAAAATGGATTTATAGTAACGTGAATAAAATATTTTAAGTAGTTTAAACTCCTCATGTTGATCTGGAGAACATGAGCACTTTCAGAAGCTAACACAATTCATAGTTTCATTCAAGGGCTATATAACATAATTCGTGGAAGTACTCTGCTTTAACCGAGGAATAACAAGAACAACAGAATATCAATAAACCATCAAACTTTTAATTAATTTGGATGATTCGGTACTAAAAATGCTCTATCACTCTTAGTGACAAAAGTTGGCAAGATGCCAGTTGCATTTTTATGATGAAAAGAGAAATTGGTGACAATCTTTACATGGACCAATCAATAAGTCTGAATTGACATAAGAATTGTCTGCCGATTTGCAGAATTCAAAGAATTTGTTATAGTGACTGTGCACATAGTCAGTACCACAGGTTTTTCAGTTAAGTTCCAGCAGTTGTTTTTAACTGATAAGTGGTTACATATTGTATTAGATGTCCCATTGTTGCCCGGTATTAAACGAAACGTTAAATTCCTTTTTAAAAATGAATTTAAAAAAAAAAAAAAAAAAAAAAAAGTCACATGCAAGTATTTTTTTTTTTTTCTAAACGGTTTCTTTCTTGTAAGTAAAAAAAAAAAAAAAAAAAAAAAAAAAAAAAAGCTGAAATCAAAACCCAAAGACAGTGAATCAAGTACGGTAATCATTAGGCCTGTTTGACATGATTTTTAAAGTGTTTTCAAACTTAACATAATGTGAACGATTCGTGCATGCACAGTCATGAAGCAATTCACAAATAAAAATCCAATGACCCTAAAGTATCAATTTTTCACTTTTGACCCCCCCCTTAGCAGCCCTTTATCTGAATGAAAACCACTTAGTTTTCCACATGTCTGAATACTCTATATACCAAATTTCAAACCTGTAAATAAAAAAATCCATTGAGTATATAGGTTGAGAAGTGTCCTCACACACATTCTCACTTTTATAGATATATAGATTATTTGTGCTAACAGCAATAAGAGTATTGTAATTTTTTATTCTCTGAAGGATGCTGTATGCCAATTTAGTGCAACTCTGAAAAGTTTTCAAAATCCATAAATGTATATTGCTATTGATATTAGCCCCACAGCACAATTATGTCAGGGGTGGTTCAGGTCAAACTTGAAAGTTTGCCCAATTTTTAACCCTTAAATATTTGATTACCAGATAGTGATAGTATTAACAATAGACTCTTCTAACCCCTAATCTATCCAACAGGCCATTGAAGATTTGTGCCAAATTTGAAGCAATTATGTGAAGTAGTTTGGGGGTTTATAATTAAGTATCACAGACCCGTCAGTTTAGTGTGTAAAAATAGGTAAATATAGTGAAAGTCTCTTCAATTCCAATTTGGAATAACTCATTTTTAGAGTTATTTTAATAAAAATTGAATCTTTACTCTTTTTATAGATGTACAATTTAAGGGTTTTTATTTATTTTTTTTTTCTAGTTTTTTTTTTTTTCAAATTACTATTTTCAGTAATGGGCAATTTATTTTGTTAGTGTTTATCAAGTTAATGTGAATGTGTATCTCTATAAATACAAAATCCCATCTTAAAGGAAAATATCCAGTCATCAATATGGTGAGCTTCATATGGTTTTAAGTTTTTTTTTTTTTTTGTTTTTTTTTGTACAAGAAAAAAAAACAATGAAAACTTTAATGAATCTAATTTTTGCTCTGTTGTCAATTTTTTTCATTGTTCAAATCTGAATTTTTTTTATCGATTTATTATTAAAATCTAGTTTGATCTTTAATATGCTATGATAAATATTAAGATTCAATGCGTTAGCTTTTGAAATGAATATATGAACCAAGTTGTGCTTCAGTGTCATTTTTGTAGTTTTTTTTGTTTTATAAGTAAAAGGATTTTGCCCAATGTTTAGGCTCGCATGAACTAATTTCTACCATTATGGTTAATTTTCATTAATCACAAGATAAATTACATTTGCAGTGATTTTTTTTTTTTTTCTCAAAGTTGCTCAAATATTGCATTTTTAATCATACAATGAAATTTTAGTGTTTGACCAATAAAGCACAAGATGGCAAAGTGTCTGATTTCAACTTTAAACTTAATTCATTGGTTAATTATGCTACCAAAATTTTGTATTCTCATTTACTATCCCCCTCTCACACAGAAGAATAGTTAACAGGTCGATTTTTAATGTGGGGAAAATCAAACTCCCCCAAGAGGCGAACTTTGAATTTTAACAAAGTTAAAAATTGCGCCAGGAATATCACTTTGATTGACTGAGGGCAAAAAGATGAAAGGTTGTGTCAGAAAATGTATTAAACTTTGCAAAATAGAAACGATGTTCCTTAGCCTTTTAGCTAAAAGCAATGATCTATGTGCCCACATAAAGTTTAGATACCCCAAACCAAAATTTTATTTTCATTATATCTGCTGTAAGAGACAAACAAGCAGACTAAATACAATCAGTTATAATTTGTGTATACTAGCCCAAAGTTTAACTTCTGAGTATTAATAATTATAATGCATGAAGTATCAACAATTTTATCGCATTCAATATCCCAAGAGCTTTTGTTACATTTTGTGTAATTCTAACCAATAGTTTTAGAGTATGTGTTTATCAGTAATAATAGTATTTAATTTAACCCCTCTGAAACGGTTTAGTAAGAACTTTTCATGCTGAATGGTTTCGGCAGGTCTTTTCATATTTGCATAGGTTTACCATGACCTCATTCTGGCAATCTAATGGCTGAATGATCTGTCAGAATTAGATGATTTGGCTCGGTCCTAGGAAATACATCCTTCCAGGCATTGCCTCCCTCTTTGGGTTTATTGCAAATTGTCTGAGGAACCTATAAGTAGACAAAAAGCAAAGTTATAACATTCTACCCTATAAAACAGTAATGTGTTATTTTGTGTGTGTGTGTGTGTATATATATATATATATATATATATATATATATATATATATAATCTTGGTCTGGTATAACAAATGTCGGTCTCATGAATAAAGGAATAACATGAATCTATTTCCATAATGAGACGTTTTCTGTTTTTGTTCCCTCTTACTTTCTGTACCAATTTGTTTTTCTTTCATTTTAACTTTAGCATTAGTAGAAATGAAATGGAAACTAAGATTTGACATTTAAAAAAAAAGAAATGTAATGTCTAGTTCCCTCACCTACCTCCCAATAATCTAATGAAGAAAATTAGTCCAGTTTTTCTTCAGATCTTCTGGCATTTTTTTTTTTTTTTTTTTTTTAATTCACGATAGTTTAATTCCTAATTCTTTTGACACTGCCAACACTGAAGTATAATTTTTCTGTCATATTTTTTTTTTATAGGTATACACTCGTAGGTATGCTAATCAGTTTGAATTTGTTTATTTGTCAAATAGAACCTGTTTAAAAGTATTCTTTTATTAACAATGTAAAAACAAAATTGAATGCAGCATTTTATTTTTGTCTAGATTATATACAAGTGAAAGCTGGCAAACTAATTTTAGGATTATTAAAGAAAATTAAAACAACCTTGCCCTTGGTGTTGCAATGACGGCTACTTATTTCGCCTATTGTTTAAATCGGGTCAGTAGAAAATGAGAGCACTGCGTTTTGTACTAATTTCATTAATTCTGTCAGCAGTAGAGGCTCAATCTACTACTATTACCACCACCACCACCACCACCACCACCACCCAATCTATGGTGAGGCAGACTCCTCTTTGTAAACAAATGCATGCATTCATTAAAATCATTGTTAGATTAAATAAATGCTAAAATATAAAGTTATATTGTTGGATTTTCAAAGTCACCCCAGTAATATTTTAACTAAAACAAAATCAAACTGGTTGAGATGAGGTAGTTATCTTTTTAGTGTTATTGAAAATATAACCTACTTAGCTACAATTTATTTTTAAAATTACTTCATCTGACAAATGATTGCTGAATGAAACATTTTCAAATAATCACCTAAAGGTAAAAATCAGCAACAAGAGGGATAATCTATACTCTTCTAAATTTAGGTTTTTTTTTTTTTTTTTTTTTTTTTTTTTTGTGTATTGAGATGCATATTAACCCCCCCCCCCAATTTTTTTTTCTATTTATTTAAAAAAAAATGCAACTTTGTTATATATGGCTCGTGGAATTGCATTCATCTGCAAAAGATCTAGCTACTTAGCATATTTGTTTTTAATTCGTTTTAATTTCCTATTAGTTTTTTTTTCTGTTGTATCTTTCAACATTTCAGGAATACAAACTTGAAATTTCAAGAGTAAACTAGTTAGAAATTAAAAGTTGGGAGTTGGAATCGAACATTTGGCTTATTTACGCCAAAACTTTTGATGCTTCTGAATATATGTAATTGCTGTTGACATTTAAGGTCTATGGCTCAAACATTTTTTGATTTTGTCCTTTATATGTATATCTATTATGTTCGGTTTCAATATTTTAGTGGTAGTTTCTACTTCTAGTATCTAAAAGTTTGCGTTTTCCCTGCTCTGTGGAAAGGGAATTGGGTGCAACTCAACTCTTTTGTGGGACTTGTAAACATTAGTTACACAAGTGCAATGGAGTTATAGGTAGATTGGAAGACGATAATCAGCTTATGTGGAAGAAGTCTAAGATAATGTAAACAGAAGAACTCTGACGTGGAGAAAGTACAGTGTAATTCGGATATAAGGAAAACAGATAGAAGAGAGATTTTCTCGGGTCCCAAATTAGAGCCTGTGTTAATGTATAGGATAACCCGGATATAAGAACCCCCGGATATAAGTGTAACCCGGATATAAGAGAGTTGTAGGGACAGGAGATGAAGTCTCTTTTATCCGGATTACACTATATCTGAAGTGGTACCATTGGAGCACAGAGACAATCTGATGCTGGTGTGATCACAATAGTTTCGAATAGATGGAGTAAGATCAGGTAACTCTTTCCATTACTAACCAGAAAAGTGTTACCTTTGTTGACCAAGGGAAGCATCTATTAGGCATGTTTATGGAGTGTAGTGATGGATGAAAGTAAAACCTGATCAGTGAGGGTTGAAGACATGCATTGCATGGAGAAAAAGTGAAGCATGCATGGTCTCCTGTGAGTGCAGTGAACGAGGCATAAAAAAAAAATATGACTAAGTTCAGCATTTTTCCCCACCTCCCCATTTAGTTCCAATAGTCCTTGGGGACATCAAATCCTGGTGAAAATGAACAAACGGTGCAGTTTTAGGTCTTAACATATGTAAATTTGAGTTCTGCATCATGCAAAAAAAAAAAAAAAAAATGACGAAGTCCATTTAGCCCCAAAAGTCCCTAAGGCCTTAACATATTTAAATTTGAATTCAGCACCATGCAAAACTACTAAACAGACTTACACAGAAAGTTTTGGACAAAAATGGTAAAATAGTCCCCAAAATAGTGTTTTTATTAGCCCTAAAAACAAAAATAAAACTACGAAAATGACACTGAAGCACCACTTGATTCATATTCATTTTAAAAGCTAACACATTGAATCTTAATATTTATCATAGCATATTAAAGATCAAACTAGATTTTAATAGTAAATCGCTAAAAACATATGCCCCCCGCCCCTCCACCGCCTCCCTCAAATGCAAACACGGAATTTCTATGAACTGTTGGCGCGTTACTTATGGAAAAACAGTTAATTAAACTGCAGAAGCACCTGTTAAACCACACAATTTCGACATCGAATATCCCTAAAAAAATAAAATAAATTAGTGGTCGGTGTTCTGTTGTAACGAAAGGTAATATTTACCTTTTTTTAATTTATTTTAATAAATATTACTCTAAATACTGCTTTTGATTTGTGGTCTTGTCTTTACGTTCTTTCCTTTCACTTAAGATTTCTTGGAATTTGCCCCTTCCCCCCCTCCAATAAACCTTTTTTTTTTTTTTTTTTTTTGTGCCAACGCCGGTGGTGGGGAAGAGGAGATTCCAGTTACATGTGGCATATTTAGCCTTTTTTGGCGTTTTTTCGTTATTGGAAAACAAGATGGCCGCCATTAAAAATGATAGATTACGTTGGATACTGAATGTCTTCAAATACAGATAACTGCGTGTTTGTGCAAAAAATAAATGTGATATTCGTCCTCAGCGTACCCGAAAACCAACAAATTAAAGGTGAATGCCAAGGGGTCGGTAAATTGAAAATTTACCTTTTATTTTTATTTTTAAAGAATCGGAATCGCGCAAATTTTCAAATTGTGGATTTATACAATTAATGTAAATAACCAAATGATACCTTAATTCAATTAAACTTCACTAAAAATCTGATTTGAAAAAAAAAAAAAAATGACTAACATGCAAGAGTTCTTTAAAAACAAATCAAATGTTTTTCATCATTAAAAGATAAAACAATTACTGAAATATTTAATTTTAACATAATACTTTTTATTGGAAAACCAATGTTTATATGTCACATATTTCTTCATTAAATTATCTTTCCAAAACTAAGTATTTTCTTAAAAGATTTCGGAAAAATAGGGAGCCTAACAAGCGAAAAAACAAACTTTGAGTCGATAAAATTAATACTAATTTTATCGACTCAGTTTGGTTTTTCGCTTGTTAAAGACGGCTCCCTATTTTTCCGAAATCTTTTAAGAAAATAGTTTTGGAAAGATAATTCAATGAAGAAATATGATATATAAACATTGGTTTTCCAATAAAAAGTATTATTATCGGTACATGCATTGATATTTTGCAAATTGTTTTATGTTAAATTTTATTTTCACACGTATTTAAATATGTTTGAAAATAAAATTTAACAGATTAAATTGAGGTTAATGGGTGTTCTTAAGAAAAGGAATGGTAACATAGTAAAAACAAGAATTGGGATTGCCCGAGAATCAAAACAGTTTGTTCTATCTAGGCTACAAAGTATAACAGACGATGATTTTTTTTTTTAATCGAAAAATATAGCAATCTATTGATTACATAGTACATGATAACCAAATCGATTATTTTATTTGAATGTTGTCTACCGGTTAATTTTTTTACGAATGTATTAAAAAGAAACATGATTTTTATACAAACCTTAAGAGTTGTCTTTGTAACTTAAGCGTCAAATAATGAAGGTAGCTATACTAATAACCAGCAGGACCCATGGAAATTCCAAAGTGAGGCATATATTAACCAATAAATGTTTTGATAGAACTTTCATTTCTGAATAATACAAAAAAGTGTCTTTTCTATATAAGTAGATTTTTGAGTGAATACTGAAGCATAATTTTTGAGATTTTACTTTTATATTCAATTTAGTAAAACCATTTAAAGGAATGTAACTTCTAGAGAACGTAATCTTTAATGACGAAGATGAGTTTTTAACATTTTTAGATTAAGCATTTGTATCTTTAATTTTTGACACTGATACATGACTAGCCTGAAAAAAAAAACAAAAACAAAAAAAAAAAACTTACATTGACTTACATTAAAACCAGTGTAAGTAAATAGGTAACTTTTATTGATCCGTATTTTTTTTTCACGTCTCCTGATCTGAGTTTAAAAAAAAAAAAAAGCATTTACATACTTCATGCTAAGAATAATTATCAAAATATTATTTCTTATGGTGAAAGGAATTGCTGTTTCAAACGCAAGCATGACCGACCAACGCGGATGTTTTTTTTTTTTTTTTTTTTTTTCCACTTAAGCATGACAGATTAATGAGAATGGATTTTGTTGAAAGCGTTTATCATTGAAGGTGGTGTTTGTTAAAGATTTTAACGTCAGTTAAGGGCTGATCAACTTTAGTGATTTCTTTAAATCACAATTTCAATTATTTTATGCATGAAATGAATTACTGCAGGTTTCCCTAAGGCCTTTTTTCTTTTAATAGGATAAAAATCAATGCTAAAAAATCTTAGGACTATGATTGAAAACAATTTTTTCGTGCTTTAGTCTAATCTACATGCCTATCAAGTCCCCCCCCCCCTCAATCTTTGACATTGATATTAAGTCTACTTTTTTCTATTTAAAAATTAAAACAAACTTAATATACTCGGTCATGGATAAGTAATTTGTATTTCTTTGAAAAACGAGCGTTAAATATTCATTTTTTTATGGTTTCTTATTAGATTATTGATTTAATTTAACTATTATGCTTAATTCTTTTTATGCATAGTTTCTATATTGTGCATAACTGTAGAATGTAAGATGAAAAAGTTTTAGTATACTGGGATGCGTGTGTGGGTGTGACCTTGTCTGTATGAAGCGTCTCTACCAAACTTTAAATATTTGGTCTACAGACTTGAAACTTGATATAAAGAGTATTTGGACACCGGAAACAATTTTAGTTTTTAACCTGTAAAAAGGGGGGGGGGTTTGACCTATCTTGAGTATGCGCACATATACGTTTTTAAACTTCAAGTGTTGAAGTGGTTTCATTTTTAGTTGTTTTTTTAAAATCATCCATCTGATGATAGCTCAGAAAGAATGTAGGCCGAAATGCTAAATAACTATGAAGTGTTGAATAATTAGGTTTAGATTTCAGCTGATGGCACCAAAGTTCTTTAACTTTCGAAGTCATTACTATATATATATATATATTGGAAGCATATCATATGAAGCCTTTAAAATTTCTCGAATGGTTTAATGTTAAAAGTTTTTCAAGCAACACAATTGAGATGGATTCCAAAAGTTTTGGATGTCTGAAAGATGCTTTTTATGTATAAGCCTAAATGAATCAACTTTATAAGCTTTTTATGTATAAGCCTAAATGAATCAACTTTATAAGCTTTTTATGTATAAGCCTAAATGAATCAACTTTATAAGCTTTTTATGTATAAGCCTAAATGAATCAACTTTATAAGCTGAAGTACTAGATGGATTCTCAAAGTGCTAACCGATCGATGATTTTATAGTCAAGAAAGAAAGGTAACAAGAGTTCACTAAATCTGTCGCTTTATCTTGATCTTTAGATGCAGACCTGTTCACCGGATATAACAGACAGTGCACTGGCAGTTCATAAATAACATTGCTATTCTTAATGTAGGGCAAACTGTCTTTACGCCAAAAACCACATGTAAGAGAGATGGGAAACTGTTTAATAGTGTGTAATGTATTTACTCAGTTTTTTGGCGAGCATCTCCAATCCAAGGGAGCTTACTCTTTACCATATCGTTGCATATGATGTTATACTCGCTCATCTCTAGGCAACACGAGGTGATTTTAAAAGTCCTTGAATTAAAGAGGATGCATTATTTTGTAATTAACCCTCTCTCTATCTAAAATATAAAAGTAAAAATATGTGCATGTTTGTGTGTGCATTGTTTGTATGTCTGGCAAAGGCTTTTGGAGGAGGGGGGGTCGCTTGGAAGATCACTAATTCTTACAACTTTTTATATACTCATTAGATTATGATATCTTCGATTTACGAAACGAGGTCGCGTCTATATTTTATTTCAGCGTCTTTTATCTTACAAAATTCGCAATGTGATTTCATTTCTCTATGACATAATGTTTGACCTAGAAAACCACATGTTGATGTTCGTTTAACCACCTGCTTTTTTTTTTTTTTTTTTTTTTTTTAAACGTTTAATTTCAACCATTATCACTTCTCTCCCCTCGTTGCGTCATCGTAAGTTAGCAGGTTATTTGCCTCAAGGCTTCGGGTTCGAGCCTACCTCCTTACCAAACTTTTTTTCTTTTACACTTATAAACACCTGGGCAATGCTGAGCACCCTCGCTAGTCTGATATAAAGGGCAAATATATATATATATATATATATATATATATATATATATATATATATATATATATTTTTAATCTTTGAAGTTTTAATATTGACACAGGGTTATTTATGCCATTTTTTTTTTCGTTCGTTTTTTTTTTTTCATCACGTTCGCTGTTTTTTTTAAGAAGTTTTAACATCGTTCACTTATTCTTTATTTTGCATCACGTTCGTTTTTTTTTTTTTTTTTTTTAATATTTAAGCCGGGTTATTACGTACGCTTATTCTTCACCCAGGCAACGCCGGGTACCCCCACTAGTGTGTGTGTGTGTATATATATATATATAGAGAATTTTTTTTCCCTTTAGGCAAGTTTCATTAAATAAGATAATTTCTGTCTACATATTTGTTTTAATCCTGTCAAATTTTAATTAAAATTTTAATTTTCTTGCTTCATACAAAAACTGGCTAGTGTAATTGCCATAGTCACTTTTGACCTGATTACTTTCAGATTCGTTTGGATCAATCGCCAGAGATAATCAATGAAACAAATTTTAGGATATCTATAGAAGTTTTTATTTATTTTAATATAAATATCCTAAAATTCAGACGGACCTGAAAGTAATTGGGTCAAAATTGGCAGCCAGTTCTTGCTTGAAGCAAAAAATTAAATAAAATTAGAAAGGATTAACACCAAAATATGTAGATAGTTATTGTGTATATTATTTAATGAAACGTAAATATATTTTTAAATTGGTTTCAAATTCTCAGACCACCTCATTTATAAGCAAGACAAGTAGAACAACTGGGTTAAAAATTAAATTTATACTCTAAACACCTGTAATGCGTATTCCCTCCATACTTACCATTTTAAAACCACATTCAGCATTTGAATATTTTCCACACTAAATTTTATTAGTTAATACATAACCTGTTTGAGTATTTCTCTGTTGCTTTTGTATCCCAGTTTCTCTTTTCTCTGTTGCTTCTGCCCCTGTTCCAAATAGTTTTTTCTTACATTAACTTTTAATAAAATTAAGAAATATTATCCAAATTTATGATGGTAGATATTGACTATTAAATAACTGGAACGTTTTAGCAAAAATAAGCAATTGTCTAGTGAGATTCGAACTCTGAAAGATGGCATACAACTGAACTGAAATACGAATGCTTATCCAACTAATCTCTGCATAAAAACCATTGAATGAACGGCAGCAGCCAGGCTAAAACCTGAGAGGAAAAGGGAAAGTTACTGGCAAACGTATTTGCCGACACGGCCACGAATGCTTATGACATCATGACCTTGCAAAATAAGAGTTTTAAACATACTTTCAGTTTGCTATGTGTGCGTGACTTGTGCAAAATCGCAATGCGAAAAATAACCCTCCTTGCACGAAATGGTCCAGTTGACAACCAAAGAATTAATCTTTTTTTTTTTTCTCTAATGTTCGCATATTATGCGTCCGAGGCATGGCTTTTTCAGGTGGTACCAATTTCAACCTAATCCGATGCGGCTTGCGAAAGGTTTTAGCAGACATACAAACACGCACACAAGATTTATATAATAAACTAGCGGGGCTACCCGGCGTTGCTCGGGACCATACAAAACGCTGAGAAAAATGAAGTTGATTTTGAACATACCTGTTATTCTTAGGATAGAGGAATTTTTGATGTCCATGTATCATTTGCTATCTCTAGCAAAAGAATATTTTACCTATCCTAGGACGAGTACTACACATGAATGAAATCATTGTACCTTCCTAGGACAGATAATTTATAGCACTTATATGAAATAATTTTACCTACCCTCGAACAGGTAATGTAAATACATATATGAAACGGTTTAACCTACTCTCGACAGGTATTGTACAACATATATAAACTAATTTCTGTTCCCACCAACGCTACCATAGTTTTAAGAAAAATGAAATCATTTTTAGAAGATGGATCAATTCTCGAGCAAAATTATTTCAGCACGCTCCGTATTCTGTACAAGTCGTTTATTTATTTATTTATTAAATTGTCAAGTGAAAGTACAGAATAGTTAGAAAACACCCTTCTCTCCCCATATTAAGAATGGTTTTCTGGTATTTCAGCACGGTCCGTATTATGTATAAGTCAGTTTATTTTATTTATTAAATTGTTAGATGAAAGTACATAATAGTTAAATAAAAAAACAAACAAAAATAACTCTGCATTACTTGATCAATTTAAGTAATGCGGAATTTTTTGGAATGTGACAAACACTCAGCATTACTCAGTGTTTGGGACAATGAGCAACAATTTAGATAAGTCATCGGTGCTGTTGGTTTCAAACCTGATTATAGGGAACCATTTTAGTTCCCAATATAAAGCTCTCCTCAGCCGATCTAATTTGTCTATTGACAGTCTACAGACGAATGGCTTATATCTAAACTTCTGAAAATAAAAATATAAATTAGTGGTGGGACGATTAATCGGAATCGTTAATCGTAAGAATCGTGTATTTTTTTTGGGGGGGGGGTCGGAATCACATCGTTAAAAAATACCTTAGATTTACGATTCTTTCATTACAAATCTTATACTTTTAAGTTGAACAGTTTGTTTGAAGTGAGATTAATGCTGTCAAAAGTTTATGATAAAAACGTCATAGAACTGTTCATAACATTTAATGATATACAAGTTTTTTATTAACTACTTTAAAGGTAATCTTCATTTATGTTAATGAGTTTTCTTATTCCGTTACATGCATAGGCGCTGGCTGTCTGTTTCGAAACTTCAAGGCTCATGATTAGTTATGTTTACACTGTTTAGGGTCCGTGAGGTAACATTGTTTTCATCTGTGAGCGAAGTTTATGTATAAAAGTCCATGAAAAAGTTGATAAGGGTTACCCTTAGAGAAAAAGATTTTACATTGGTCTCATTGCGAGTAAATAATGTTAAAAATCAGTGGTTTTTCCAACTAGTGTCTAAAAAAAAAAAAAAAAAAAAAAAAAAAACGGAGGGGGGGGTACTTCTACACTTTACCGCCGAAACTGGAGACGACATTTTATTTCGCGCACCTGTCGTTGAAATCTAATAGAGAAACCAGTATTTTAAACTATGACCAAAGCATGAAATACATAACAAAATTAAACTAGATAATGATTTTTCGGTTTCATTTAAATTAATTTGTTGTTAACCCTTCAAAGTTGCTTTAATTCAAAACTGTTTCATTAAAAAAATACAAAAAAAAACAAAAAAAAACAAGGCTATTTTATAAAAATCCAATGTTGCTTTCATTACAAAATTGTTTTATTAAAATTATAATTTCTTAGCAAACTTTTCAATGAATGTTTTAACAATTGTATTTTGATAAATTTTAATTTTTTTGGTTTTCAAATGACACTCGCCCAGTTTAGCCAATTAGAAATGTCATTTTCTGTTTTTAATAAAAAAATATATGTTTCATGAAAAACTTTCCCGTTTTCATTAATTAAATCGAAACATTTCCAATTAATTAATTACGGATATATGTTCTTTCACTTTATTTACTTTTTTTCATAGTTCTTTCTGGAAGTAATCAATATCTAGTTTAATTTTTTGTTATTTATTTCTAACTTCGGTCATAGTTTAAAATACTGATTTCTCCCTTGGATTTGAACGCCAAGTGCGCAAAATAAAATGGTGTCTCCAGTTTCGCCGATAAAGTGTAAAAGCACCAAAAAGGGGGGCGCTTATCTTTTCGCAAGTTTTTTTTACCGACACTCTTCCATTAGTAAATAAATGAAAAATTTCATTAGTAAATGAAAAATGTCTTGTCAACCTTTATATTTAAAAAAAAAAAAAAAAAAAAAAAAAAAAGTAAATAAATAAATAAAACAAGCAATGTCAAATTGTTTAAACAATAAAATAATAGAACAATATATGTACTTTATTTTCTGGACGAAGGCTGTTTCAGGAAATATTTCTAAAACTAAAGTGAAACTGATCACGTGGTATCAGTTTACAAAACTTTGACAGTAGGTCCGTCTTTTTTTTGTTTTTGGTTTTTTTTGAAGTATCCAAAAACAAAAACGTTAGAACTACATATGTTGACTGACTGTTCCCCTTAAGGTGTTTCGAAAACTACAAAAGAAAACAAGCATTTTGCTATCTGTTAAATAAATGTGGTAAGTGAATTTAATTTTCTTTTTCTTTTAGAAATTTACATTTCATTAAAATATTCTGTGAATGAAGCAATTAAACATTTCTTTTGGAACTTTGCACAACAAAAACAAAATGTGAAAAATTTATTTAAAAAAAAAGTTAAACTAAAAACAAAATCCTTTGAACCCTAAATTTGTAAACTAACTCGTCGCTTAGAGCCGTTCAACTAAAGGACTGTAGGGGCTTGGTCGGCATTCACCGATGCCTGGTATCACAGTCGTGATGTGAGCATAGGAAAATGTTTTCCAACCCCTAACAAAAAATAAAAAGGCTGCCAAAAACAGCATTAAGGCATAGGTGATTTAGAAAGTTCAATTAATGACTTACATTTGACAATAGAAATAAACAATTACCAAAAATTTACTTTTTTATATAGAAATAAAGAGGTAAACTAAGACATTAAATGAGAATAAACATTAAAGGATGATAAGTATATAATTATATAATAAAAATTAATATAGAAATAAAGCAATTTATTTAGCTTTTAAAAATAACATTGTAAAAAAAATTTTAAAAGTCAAATAAATAGGAGTAATTTGAGATGATTCAATATAAAAGGCTAAAAATTTAATCAAAGATTTAGTTATTTTTAAATTTCATTTGGAAATAAGAATATTCTAGAAAGTGGAATAAAAATCAGTTAGCGACTGAAACTGCAAAAAAATCTTAAATTTTAAAGAGTTATCGAAGATAGAGAAAATAAAACAAAAAAAAATGAATATCAAAAGATAAACAAAACATGTTATTCCCCTTGAAATTTGCTGTTATTGTATTTTTGTTGAATTAATCATTACTTTTTTTAAAAATATTTTTTAATGTATAAGATAACTCTTGAAATTGATTGTTATTAATTTCCTGGTGCATGTTTAATTCATGGTTAAAATATTTGTTTTGACTTTTCTCTTCAATAAAAGAAATTTTACGAAAAAAATCAAATCGTTTTCGAAATTCCCTTAATTGTATTTCCACTTTTTCTATGTACCAAATTTTTTCGCTACGCAAAAACTTTCGATTATATAATGGTATATTTCAAAACAACAATTTCACAGGAATCTGAATCGTACTTGGTATTGATTAACGATTCCAATACCTTCCTGGAAAAAATTTAGGAATCGTCCCAACACTAATATAAATATTACCCTCTCATTTAAAATTTTTTTCCTTATAATAAAGCGCTCTGCTCGAATTCTTTTTCATAAATATATATATATAATTCCCCTACATTGATTGCGTAAACATAAAACAATAGTGTATGTATGTCTACATTAATAATTATTTAATTATATATACACTACTTGATCAGTGTATATAATTTTTAGGATTTGACAAATAAACACGCAGCATTACTTGACCAGTTTTCTTGATTTTTGGAATGTGACAAATAAGCAGTCAGCATTATTTGATCATTTTATCTGCTTTCAGGAATGTGACATAAGGAATCAGCTTAACTTTATCAATGTGCATGAGTTTTGGAATGTGACAATTAAGCACTCAGTATTGCTTGATCTATTTATGTGATTTTTGAAATATGACAAATGAGCACTCAGCGTTACTTGATCAATTTCCGTGATTTTTTGGAATCGGCACTTTTTCACGAGTTTTGGAATATGACATTGTCAGTGTCATACATCATAAAGATTTTTTATGCATTGAGATGTTTGGGAGGAAACTATGCTATATAATATGGCTACTTGGTCTTTTGGCTAAAATCAAAATATATTATCTATTCTCAGCCTTCCAATAACTTCATGCCCATTCCCTTAAAGAGTTTTGGCAATTATTACCATGAGGACATTATTGACAAAAATCACATTTTAACTAATACTAAACAAAAGTGGGGGTAATGTTGGAGAATTGCCTTGTGACAACAAAAGACACTAATTTCTGACACCCCACTCTCATCTAAAAGGTTTGGTAATCATTGGAGGCCTTAGCACTTTTAATAGCAACATAATCGTTCTTATTCTCACCACTGCCATCAACACTATATTAAGATGAATGTATTTTTTCGGTTTTATAGTGTAGAACCACTCAGTTTAATGGTGGGATAATAGACACCATTAAAATGACGTCATTTTCGGTAACCTGAGTAGCATTTTTTTTTCAAATCTACATGAAATACATTTTTTTCTTTTAAAATTATGTAACTACATTGGAAATCCGGAAAAAAGGGTAACCGCCTTGCAAAAAAAAACAAGCAAAAAAACTGCCCAGTTAAACCCACACAGAATTAGTCGTTTTGGCCAATTCTTGCATATTTTTCATCCGAGAGTTTGCTCTTTTTAACGATACCATGGTTGGAAATGACATATACCAGACATTACAACCATGTAATTCCTACAGCTACCTACCTTGCTGTCAAACCTGACATGGTTATATGGAATAAGTCAGAGAAAGTGGCAACCTTGGTTGAAGTGAGTGTCCTTAATGATACAGGTCTGAACAGAGCTGAAAGGGAGAAACAGACCAAATATCAAGGTCTCATGTATGATATGAAAAGAAACTGAAATCTTAGGGAGATATCGATCATACCAGTTATTATAGCTGCCATAGGGCTTATGGAGAACCTGAAATCTTAACTAATATTTCTGGTAAACCAAGTGCAAATGAGATCCAGATAATTGCACTTAAGGGAACAACGAGGATACTAAAAAGAGCTCTCGGCTGGTTTCAATAAAAAGCAGGGCAATGTTGGTAGTTGGTTTAGCTGTCCCATACCCAACATTGCCATCTTCAAAGGAAGAAAAATTTTAAATACAGTTTCCTTTATAATATAAAAGATGATATTGCTGATCCATTGCACTTCTTTTCTATGGTGTAGGCAACGGGATATACTCAACTTTATAAATCTGTCTCCTTTACAGAAAATAATTTTGAGGCCATTTGAAAACCTGTGAACTTTTTAAGGTTAATATTCGGTACTAAAATAACTGACTATAATAATGCTACTTAGCGTTATTGGCCCAACTAATCCGTCTCTTATCTAACCTTCCCACTGCCACTAATGTCAGCAGTGTGAATAAAGAGGATGAACAAAAGTAACTTTAAAAAAAAATTTTTTTTTGTATACATGGCTTATTCACTTAATCAAAAATAAAAATGGCCGTTGAGTGTAATATTTATCGTATATTGTCTACCATGTTAAAATTAAAGATATTTTAATGAAAATATTAAAAGCTTTCAACCCGTCTTAAACTAACAGGCTTAATCTGAGAGAGAGAGAGATTGGCATGTGACCTCTCCCTTCCTCCAGCATAAAAAAATGATTATATATAGTACACCAGTACTTGGCACCCAGCCCTGCCCGGGTTTAAAATTATCTAACATCAGAATAAATGACACTACCGCCATTGTTGACGTGTATGATTAATTTTAGGGTAGGTTGAGTTTGGAAGCACACGCTTAGACAAGTCCTCACAGTTGGTATATTATATAATAGAAAATATTTTCCATCTGATATTTTTTGAGATGCAGATTACGGATTTGTACTGTTTGGATTATTCAGACTACTATTCTCATCTTGGTTGTTATTTTTGTTTAAACTAATTGGGATCTGACCTTCCTCAGGTGCGTCTTTTCAAACTCTAGTATCTGCATAGAATTTCAGACTGGCCACTTTATTTAATAGGAGTAGATTGCTCTTGTTCTATCACTTATAATTGGGTGAACTTGATTATTTTTAGTTATTGCCTGTAGCAAGGATTGAATCTTCAACCTGCAGAACACTCACTTAGAACTGATTAAGGCTTAATTATTACTAAAAGCGATAACTCTGAATAATTAATATTTTTATCTTTGGAGTCATTTCAAATATATCAAAACATTCAGACTAATCAGGAAAGGCCATAAAATAAAAACTGTTGGACATTCATGTTTGAAACTTGGTGGTCAAGTCGAGCATAATTAAAATTTTTACCAAAAATGGTTGGATTGCAAAATGAATTATGAATCTTAACAATTTCATGCATTTTTTTTTTTTTTTTTTTTTTTGTCACCTTATATTTGCTTTAGTTTTGATTGTAATGGAAATCACCGACCTTGAAAGACTTTTTTCTTTTTTGTATTGTCTGCGGAAAAAAAAAAAAAAAATTAACAAAAACCTTTAAAAAATAATGCTATTTTTTTTCCCACTCTAGTGAAAAAAAAAAAAAAAAAAAAAAAAAAATTGCTTCTGAAAAAGGTTTTTATTTAGTAATGACTTGGTTTGGAGCTTGGTAAACAAGTGTTTTCATTGCAAATATTTTTACCAAGTGCGATTTTAAATCAACAGCAAGTGAGTGTCCTGTAGTGTGAGGTAAATGCAATTTTATTTATTCCATTTTCATCCCAAACAAGGCACAGTGCCACTTTGATGCAGGGGGCTACTATCGGGGACGTAAGTTGCGGGGATACTATGTAGGGAGTTGAGCAGTGAGATATCTGTTTACATTACACTTGAACTTCTGAATGTCAGTACAGTTGGAAAAGCAGGAACTCTGAAGGGAGCTCTGAAGTCTAGCAGTTCTGAGGAAGAAACTATTAGAGTAGAAGGCTTTCTTACATCTAGGGATCCCCACTGTAGGGGTGGGATTTTGCTGCTTGTTGGGTTTGTCAGGGGTATTTCTGTGTTAAGGAGGTACAAGGGCTTGTAGCTTCGGAGCATTCACTATTAAAATACTTGTAGAACAGGCAGAGGGATGCAACATTTTGTCGATGGAACAGAGGTTGAAGCTTAGATGACAGTTAAGGACCTATCAGGTTGGTGACTCTCTTCTGAAACCTGTCCAAGAGTGAGATGTTCAAATATTTTTGCGACCTGAGCTTGCAGTTGGACTTTATTCTTTTTAATCTCTAAGCTAATACCTTATATTGATATACAAAATGTTTTTTTTATATTTTATGTATAATGGGCTATTTTTATCTCTGCCAAGGAGGTTGGTTGTTTGTGTACAGTGTAACGTCCACACTCCTTGACCAATCGCTATCAGACTTTGTCAAAAGATCAGTCATGGTCTAACTTACAACCAATTTAATTTGTGGATATTTATGTCATAACCAATAAAGTTTAGCTTGTTTCAGTGTCGTGGGTGAAAATCACACCTTGGCAGTAAATTTGTGTTTTGTTAATTTGGGATTATATTTGGTTCATATCATAACGTGCATACTGTTTTGCGTTGACCTTGAAAAGTTTAAAATTTTGAAAGAATGTTAACTTGTGATTTTTTTTTTTTTTTTTTTTTTTTTTTTTTTTTTTTTTTCATGTAACCAAATTTGATATATGAATCTGATGCTTATTGATAGTGATCACTAGGGCTGTGACAATATTCTCTTTCAAATATCCTCTATATTCTTTTTTTACACGGAATATTCTTTTTTAAAAAGAATATGCTTTTTTTGCATAGGAATATTCTTTTTAAAAAGAATATGCTGCTTTGAGACGGAATATTCTCTTTGGCTATGGTATATTTATTTTTATAAATCGCATATTTTCACTGTACTTCAAGCGAATATATTTATGCTAGGTACCTTAGATTTACGTTTGCAACAATATTAACCCTTTCGATTCCAATGGGCCAATATATCGGCCATGGGGATTTAAGGTAAAAGAAGACCTACAGATATTTCGGCCTTACTATAGTATTTTAATAGAACGGGTATAGTTGAGTAGTTGGTAATTTTGCAATGTTAGGGTCGAAAGGAGTAATTATTTGTTTTTTTATAAATTCTATTGATGATTTTGTAAAAGCTTCAGTTAATGCCGAAAACGCAAGAAAATATATAGAAAAAACGTTTATTTTTATGCTATAAATACTTCTAACAATTAAACACTATCAAGCTTAAACAAATATTTTATTCATTGCATTTTACAATTAAATGCGTTTTTAAGTTCTCAAAATTGAAACTTCTGCGTTTGTCTGCTAAAACGGTCTTATACTGGGAAAAAACTCGTTCCACGTCGCATGAGACTACTGGGGCATATTTCAAGCTGGTCATTTCTTCGGCACTTAAAACTTTTAAATGATCTATGTCATCCAAATTTCCTTCATTTTCAAAAGCCTTCCCACTAATAAGTGCATCGAGACGTTTTAAAGTAGCAAAACCTTTGTTCTTTGAAATGACATTCTTCAGCTTTTTACGAAATTGGGAGTCATCCATCTCAAGTGTCATTTCGACCTCTCTAATTAATTCAATAGATTTTGAAAGACTCAGCCCTTTAGTCTCCAACTTTGCAATATTTTTTGTTAAAATGGAAAAACTGTTGGCGATAAAGCCGAGATCAAATGGCAGTGATTCCTCATCCAACAGTTTTTTGGACTCCAATATACTTTGGGCCTCTGTTGAATCTAGAGACATTATGACAGGAGTAATTTTGGGCAAATGTTTGGCGTAATAATGCGCTGCATCTAACCACGTACCCCATCTTGTTACAATGGGACTCGGTGGAAGGGGCACTCCTGGGGCTAGTTCCCTGAACTTTTCGATCTGATTGGGTGCTTTTAAAAATATACTTTTTACAGTTGAAATCAGTTTATTTACTTTTGGGTGCGCCTGCCTGACTAATTCCGCAACCCTGTGCAAAACAAGTAACGTGCACCATTTTCGGGTATAAAAACTGAAGAGCATTCATAGCTTTGGACATATATGCAGCTGCATCAGTGGTTACAAGGAGCACATTATTATAAAGGACTTGCTGCGGCCACAAAAACTGCAATGAATCGTTAAAAAAAGCAGCAATTGTAGAATGATTAACTTTTGGCAGACATGCAATATTTCCCAAATAGCACTTGCTGCGTTCCTCTTCTACCCCAAGAATGCCAAACACAAAGCAAGCAATAAAACGCTGCTCTACATCAGTGGTTTCATCAATTGAGACCCACAGTTTCATTCCAGCAGCTTTTTCTCTGAGTGACTTCACTTTTGCTTCGTACACTTCACTAACGTAATATTTTCTTAGTGTAGTCTGATTTGGAATATTTCTATGTGTGTACCTATGAAGAAAGTCTTTGAACACATTATTGCTCAGTTTATGAAACGGAATATCCGCTGCAATCAACGCTTTGCATAAGTCAGCATTGAACAAATTATTCGTACTGGCTCCTAAATCAGTTGCTGCAGTAGGAACTTCGCCTAACGTTGTCGTGTAGGTCTTTTTTGCCAGATGTGCGTTGGTTTTTAAATGCTGCTTTATTAGAGATTTTTTACAACTTTTTATCTGTAAAAATAAAAATCAATTATTTAATGGTAATATATAGGAAGGGTGGAAAAAGTTATTTGAAGCCGATTAACATTTATTAATTAACGTAAAAAGTAGATAAAATAAATTGTAAATTTCAACGTTCAATCAAAGTTTAATACAGTTAGATTTACCGTTATAGAATTTCAAAAACAAAACTACTATAACAACGCCAATCTATTAGCCAACTATATTGCAAATTTTGTGTATCAAAGTTTGTTCCTACCTGGATATTGCAGTATTTGCAGGTTAAGCAATTGCCAGTTAACTGGTAATCTTCAAATTCATCGGCATATCTTGCCATCCGTTCAGCAGGAGTGCTAATTATTTTCGGCATTTTTTGTTTAGTTTTTTTAGATCTTGTAAATTCGTCCTGGGTATTAACACGCTTTGAGTATCTACAAGGACGAGATGTCTGTACATATTGATATATATATATATATATATATATATATATATATATGCCTATAATATCACTCTTTTTCAGCAGACCAAATTTTAGACCCTTTTTTATGTAAATTCACATCTGTTAGGGTTATACCACGTTTAATTCATCTAAAAAAATGAATAAATTAAAAACTCTTATCCAAATATTTTCTTCCAGCATATTTTTGGCAAAACAAAACTTATTCCATAAATATTTTGCATATTCTTTTTTAAAAAGCATACTTTTTTTTACGGAATATGCTTTTTATCAAAAGAATATTCTCTAACCCAATATATGTAAAGAATTGTTTTTTTATTAAAGAATATTCTTGACATTGCCCTACTCATTAATGTATATACTGTTTATATACTGTGAACAATTGAACACTCTATGGAACTTAAATATTTTATTTATTGCATTTTATAATAAAATTAGTCTTTAAATTATCAAAATTAAGCTTCTTTGGTTGTCCACTAAAATAGCCTTATAATGAAAAAAAAAACTCGTTCCAATCGTAGGAGATTACTGGACCATATTTAAATCTGGCTATTTTTTCGATACAAATTGTAGTCACAATCCTTTGGACACTATGGGGCCGATATATCGGCCCTGGAGACCTAGGGCAAAATGGATACGCGGATATTTCGTCCCTAATATAATCCTCTAATAGAATGGCTCTCATTAGGAACCAAAGGTTATTGTAAATTCACAACTACGAAGGTTTTACCATGTTTAATTTAATTTATATAGAAAAGAAAACTTCGTAAAATTAAGACTCGTATTATTTATTTCAACATATTTTCAGCACAACTTATTCCATAAATATTTTGCATATTCTTTTTTTAAGAGAATAGGCTTTTTGTTAAAGGAATATTCTTTAAAAAAAAAGAATATGCTTTTTGTTAAAAGAATATTCTCTAACGAAATATGCAAAGAATATTCTTTTGTAAAAGAATGCTTGTCACAGCCCTAGTGATCACCGTGCAAAATTTCAACCTGATCAGATAAATAGTTTTTGAGTTGTTTCCATGGCATAATTTAGGAAATGAAGTAAGGTCCGGATCAGACTTGAGCCATCCTTATGTTGGCAGGTGGACGTATGTAGTCTCATGAGTGACTTGAGTTTATTTCTTATATTTACTTATGCCCTTTATACTGTTAATCTTGTTGAAAGCAATATCTTGTATGCAAGTTGTAGGATTAGGCATTAAATACGAACTTAAGACTATACAGTTAATGGGAAATTAAACCAAAACGAAGACTCGCAGTTGGGTGCATCAGGAGCAATAAACTTGAAGTTGAACTGCGACTGTTAACTATTTCCAAGAGTTACGTCCTCTTTGATAATTATATTGAAGGAAATAACTTGACACAGTAGGTAGTGCTAGTACTTTTCCTTTTGTCGCAGTGGAGACCTTAATTTGCAAAGAAGTGTTTGTGATTTGTTGTTAGCCAAGCATAACCAATAAAGTGTACAGATGTCGCTTCAGTCTCATGGGTATTGAAGAGTAGAGAATCAAAGCTGTTTAAAAGTGAAGAATCTTGGACAGTTAACTGACTTTGAAGATATTTGTGCTTTAAGATCTAAAAGTATATATATATATTTTTTTTTTTTTTTTTCTTAAATATTTCAAGTTTAGTTCCAGACTGACACCAAATCTCCACTATAGTATGAATCGTAACATAATGAATAAAAATCACACATTACACTTCATTAAATTTGTTTGTTACAAAGAATGCTGATCAATTAGCAAGATTTGACAAGTTTCTACTGGTTGTTAGGAGCGATTGATGGGTTTCGGCAGAGGTCCGTTTTATGTGTCTTTTACTTGTGCTACATTTCAAAACTATCAAAATAATCGATTTTCATAGGAACAAGAATGAATAATTCTGAAAGTAGAGGTGATTGAAAAGATGTTTTTGTTTCAACAAAACATTTGATTAAAATTCTCTCAAGCCAAAAATGCAGATAAAAATTAAGTGGTAAATTGAAATTTCATAAAAAAATAAAGTGAATGAAATATTAAAATGAATTTGTGTGTGTATGTGTATATATATATATATATATATATATATATATATATATATATTTTTATTAAACTAAATATTGCATCAATTTCTTTTGTTGAAGGTAATTGAAAATTTATCTGAACGATTTTCCTGGGTAGATTAATATTGTTCAAGAATGAAATTAAATTGTGCTCAGCTTTTTAAGAAAATTACATTTCATAGTCTTCTAAATATGTGAATGGTATCTATATTTTGACAACGGCACATTCTAAAACAGTTTTTAACTGCTTATCCTCTGGTCCCAGTTAAACTTGACCTTGATCCAAAGTTTGTGGCTTTATCTGTTTTTTTTTTTTTTTTTTTTTTTTTTTTTTTTTCGATGAAATAACCATACGAGCATTACTTGTGTATGTATGTTGGTTGTTCTTGTTTTACGGCATATCAACCCTTTTCGGGTTATTTAATGCCGAATCCAAAGATTTTGAAGAAAATTTTTTTTAATAGAATATATTTATTTTCCAAGCGGTTTCTATTTAACCCATAGTTTGGACCCTAACAGGTACTACCACTCTGGGTCAGAGTGGACCTGGGAGCAATGGCAATTAAAGGGTGGCTGCACACTTCCTAAAGCCCGCAAGCTGGGGCCTCACGACTGGATATAGTTTAAGGTCATATCCAGGACATATATATAGTTTTAAAAATAATAGGCGGAAGTTTCTCGAGCTCTTTCGGCTATCATCTCGTCAGGAGAAAATCGATAGCGAACAAAATATTGTGTCGAAAAATAAAGAGTTCTAATGGGGAACTTATTAAATGTGCCAAAAGTACGGGGACACTAAATAAATTTATTTACGTTTAAAAATGATTAAAATATTGGCACAACGAGGGAAAAAAAAAAAAAAAAAAAAAAGCGGGAGAAAAGATTCAAAGTTCCCCAAAGAGAAACAATGTTTTTGATGTTTCTTTTTGCCGGCATAAAGAAGGTTGACGCACCGCAATAGACAGACTCCAAAATCTTTAAATGGTTTTTGGAGTCCGCTCTATGTAGCACCTCGAACCAATCTATTTTATATCTATCGGCGCAGCACGGGTTGTCAACCAAATGCTGGCCAATAGCAGAGTCAAAGGCTGCAGAAGGAGGGAGACCACCAGACCCCATCCTCCCTTGTCTGATCTTCGATGGAACATGCTGGTTTATACGAGTCAAAAGGTGCAAGGATGTTCGCCCAACATAACCAGCATCGTACTGGCATCTAAACTGATATACAATATTACTATTTTGGATGTAAAGCAAACTATCCTTGCGAAAAGACGGAAAAGCAGGTCTCGTAGTATATACCAAACGCAAGGACACAGAATTGAAGCAGTCGTTTGGTATATACTACGAGACATATCCAGGACATATATATATGTGTGTGTGTGTGTTTGTATGTTAATCGTTTACTTGAAACTTACTGCTTATATATATATATATCTAACAATAGTAATGAATTAAATCTTAGGTTTTTTTTTTTTTGGTTTTTTTTTTTTTTGTATTTTTATAATGAAAAAGATATTTTTCACAATTTTGTCAATTTTGAAAAGTTAAAGCTCAATGAATGCCTTTTTATTGGGCCCAAGAGCATAGTGTAATAATTCTCAAAGTTCCAAATATCAAGTTTTCTGTTGGTTATTTATTTTCAAACCGTATCCAGTACAGAATTGTTTCATATGTAAACTAACAAGTCTGCAAAATTGTTATTACTGCATATTTAGTCACATGCTCTTTTAGATGTTTATCTTAAAAAAACTTACATGGTTCATGTAACTGACACAATCTGCTGTTCCTAAGGTAAACGACTAAATATGCAGCAATAAAAAAAGAAGTTTGCAGACTTGTTAGTCGCAATAAGAAACAATATTGTAACGGATATTTTTTGAAAAGTAATAAATAGCTAATTGAAAAAAAACAACAAAAAAAACTTGATATTTGGAGAATTATACCACACACACACACACTGAGTAAAAGACAAAGATAAGTGCTCAATACGTTAGTAGAGCCAACTGTTTTTAATTATTATAATAACCCCAAGTGAATTCATTTAATTCATTACAAATTGTTTCGATAGACAGGATAAAAATTATCCGCCCATATCGTCAGATGATTAAAATTAAAATAAAAAGGAAAGATTTCTTTTTTTTTTTTTTTTTTTTTTTTTTTGTGATTACATATGGATATTAAAAGCCAAGAGAAAGGGGAGAAGGGAAAGGGGGAATGGGGAAAAAGCAATAAAAATATTAAATTAAAAAAATTGATAAAATTATAAAGATGAGATTTCCCCATAGGTTTCCAAATTTACTGGATTTCCATTACTGACAATTACTATCTTGTCCAATTGACTGCTGTACACTCTTTAACCCTTATCCTCGAGTGACCCCTGGGCCTTGATAAGTGGTGATGCCTATATATAAAAAAAAAGAAGGGAAAAGGAAGAAAATAGATAATTGATCGTGTCAAAAGTTTCAGTTCTGGATGATAACTTGCACGTGTCTCAAGGCTGAAACAGAGTTAAAAAGTTAGCAATCGTCTATTTTTTTCCTTCTCTTTTCTTCTACATGCAGAAAAATAAAGTTGCCGTCATTATTACAAACACATGAAAGTTGATAATCATACCTTGTTAACTGCTACTACTTTGCGTAATCCTACCAGACTGTACGAACCTGACTTGCAAAAAAAAGTTTTTTCATATCTTAGATAGGATTAAGTCAAGACAAAACAGTTGGAAGCCAAGAGATTTCTACAACTTGATCTTCATTCCAAATCAGTCTAGTAAAGTGGAGGAGACAGATTGATGATCCTTACTTAATCATACCTTATCGTATTTTAAATTAACATGTTCACAAGCATGTAGTGAACTGAATACTTTTTGTTTTATTTTTTGATTTAATTTTCACTCCAAACAACGCACAGTGATACTTTGATGCAGGAGGGCATAAGTTGCAGGGGTATTATGAAGGGAGATGAGTAGCAAGATATCTGTCCACATTACACTTGAACCTCTGCATATCAGTACAGTTGGGAAAGCAGAATTTCTGAAGGGAGTTCCAAAGTCTAGTAGTTCTGGGGAAGAAACTATTGGAGTAAAAGGCTTTCTTACACCTAGGAATCTCTGCTGTGAAGGTGTGGGATTTAGCTGCTTGTCAGGGGTATTCACATCAAGGGGGTACAAGTGCTTGTAGTTCGTCAGAGCATTCACCGTTAGAGTACTTGTAAAACAGGCAGTGGGATGCAACATTTCGTCGATGGGACAGAGGCTGAAGCTTAGATGACAGTTCAGGACCTATCAGGTTGGCGACTCTCTTTTGAACCCTGTCCAGGAGTGAGAGACAAGCAGCAGATGCACCAGCCCAAATGTGACAACAGTACTCCATACATGGGCGAATGATGGCCTTATAGAGCTACAGGATAATTTCTGACGTAAGTAACTTTCTAGTACGGTAGAGAGAGCCCACCTTCTTCGCAGCAATCTTGGCAAAGCTCTCAATGTATCTATTCCAGTTCATGTTCCCTGTAAACATTAGGCCGAGGAGTTTAAAGGAAGTACTTTCGAGTAATATGTTCTTGGCCATTGCTATTGGTGGTAGAGAAGGTTTCTTGTAATTATTGAAGGAAAAAAAGCTTAGTCTTGGCAGCATTGAATGTGACCGTCCATTTTTCTCCCCATTCCACTACAGATTGGAGGTCATCCTCTAGTGTTTCTGCCATTTCCTTAGATATGTATTCATTTGTTTTCCCCTCATGCCTGTTTTTGAGTGGTGTCATCAGCAAATATACCTGTCCCAGAAACAATTTTATCAGGGAGGTCATTTATGAATATCAGGAATAATAAAGGTCCAAGGATAGACCCCCTGATGTACTCCCACATTTATATCATATTGTTTAGATGTACGACGTCGAGGACAACCTGGATTTTTCTCTTAAGGATTTAATTACATTATGTATTCTTCCAGTGATACCATATGATCTAATTTTCCTTAGTAGACCATCGTGCCATACCCTGTCAAAAGCCTTAGATATATTGAGGCTACCATTTTACCCTCCCTTGGTTTGTCCAGTGAACGGTATATACGTTCAGAGATTAGTTAGGATATCTGCTGTGAAATGGGCTTGCCTAAATCCATATTGATTCTGTCAGGAGTTTAGCAGCTGTAAGGTGATGGACTAGAGTTTGACTAACTAAGGACTCAAATATTTTGTCGAAAAGCGGGAGAAGGCTAATGGGGCAAGAATCTAATGGGTCAATTCTTTCGCCAGAATTGAAAACTGGTACCACAGAAGCGGTTTTCCAGCAGTCAGGAAAGCAAGATTCGTTAAGGCATTTGTTGTAAAATTTGGAGAGAACTCAGTAGAGCATTTTTTAATAGCACAGCCAGGATGAGATTGGGTCCACATGCTTTTGAGGTGTCTAGGTTTTTTATGATACCATGTACCTGAGAAAGAGTGATTTTCAAACTTCTTTCAACTATGTTACGTTACATTGATTTTTATTGACCACTACAGTCTAATAATCCTCAAATTCAACAAGTTGATCTGATTTTACTTTCATTGTATTATTTTCAATTAACCAATTTATACATTAGTGGTTTTATTTGCCCAATATTTAACAGTTGGAAAGAACGCTTAGTGTGCTCTTGGCTTTCCAAGTCAACAGGGCATTTGATCAAACTTCTTGATGTTCCAGATATATCCACATAGGTTTTTAGAATTTGATAGTTGAAACAGGTTATTTAGAATAGGATGGCTTAAAAGTAATTTTTTAACATGAACTTTTTAACGTATATAAATTTGAACTTTTAATGACTTCGATATTAGTTTTGATGTATTTAAAAAATTTTTTTAATTACACTTAAATTCTGAATTTGAAAGTTGAGTAAAAAGTCATACGATAGCATGTGTTATTTTCTGTGTCGTGCTTAAATCTCTTTTCCGAGTGACTATCATTTAATTATGACTTTCCATTTCTTGTTATAAATAATTTTACCAATAATTATTCATGAGATTTTTTTTTTTAGTGATCACCACTTATCAAGGCCCGGAAGCCACTCAGGGATAAGGGTTATTGCAAGTACATTACGTTAGTGTGGAGATTTGATGAAGTGTTTACTTAAGGGGGCGGTTCATTAGGAATTTGTTAACGTTGGATTTGAAGACATCCAAGTTGTAGTCCGGTGGGAAGCAGGCAGACGGAACAGAGTTCCACAGGCGTGCAGTTCTAAGAAAGAAGTTTTGTTCATGAAATCTGCGTTTTGATTTAGGCACAGATATAGAGTGGGGGAAATTTTTCACAGTGGATTCAGCTAGACGGGTGTTTTTCATGAAAGATTGGTGAGGGGGGACCAGAGATTGGAGTTCAGACGAGCACCTGCCATGGATATAACGATAAAACAAGGATAGGCTCGCAATGTCTCTTCTGTGGGAGAGAGGTTGCAGGGTAGAGAAAAGGGCATCCTCCACTAAGCCACAAAGTCTATTTTGTACTCTGTCAAGGCAGGATAGGCTGTTTTTAGCAGCTCCTGCCCAGATATGGCAACAATATTCCATCCTTGGACGTACTTGGCTTTTATATAGATAGAGAATTGCATCAGTAGTGAGATATCTTCTGGAGCGGTAGAAGGATCCCACCATCTTTCCAGCGACCTTGGCAACTGACTTGATGTACATGTTCCATTTTGGATCAGGAGTAAAAGTCAAACCCAGAAGCTTGTCAAAACACGGGGCCTCACCCAGAAGAGAGCCATCCATCACAATTGATGCCAGATGGGGATCAGAGCATTGATGATGTAAGGATAGGAGTTTGGTTTTGGATGCATTAAAGGTAACCAGCCACGTCTTCCCCCACTGAACCACGCGCTTGAGATCAGAGGAGAGAGAATCAGAGAGAACTTTGTCATTTACAGCCTTTGATGTGTTGCCGTAGATGGTCGTGTCATCAGCATAGATGTCAACGAATGATTTAAGTATGTGTTTAGGAAGGTCATTGATGTAGATCAGGAAGAGAGTTGGGCCCAGGATTGACCCCTGAGGGACTCCAGCATTTATATTGCAGGCCTCCGATTTTTGTCCATCTACCCCTACTATTATGAGCCTATCGGAGAGAAATGATTTAATGATTGAAAAAACATTTCCAGTTATACCGTAGCTGGAAATCTTGTGAAGTAGACCCTTATGCCATACCTTGTCGAAGGCCTTTGATATGTCAAGAGCAATTGCCCTAGAAAGGAAGCCTTTGTCAAGAGATTCACTAAACCTGTGGGATATAACCATCAGCACATCTGTGGTAGATCTTGCAGAGCGGAAACCATATTGTGTGTCACTAAGAAGGTTGACTATTTCTCTATTCAATATGGCTTCCAGCAACTTACTCATAACACAGAGGAGACTTATTGGTCTGTACTGAGAGTGAGATGACTTATCACCTGAATTCTTAAATACAGGGCAAACTGATGAGGTCTTCCAGGGAGTCGGAAAGCACTTCTCCTTAAGGCAGCGCTTAAATAGTTTCGTAAGTATGGGAGCAAGTTCTGGTTGACGCTTTTTTAACACTATAATTGGGATGCCATCAGGGCCAGTTGCTTTACTGGAATCTAGGTTCTTGATTAGCTTGGTGACCTCATGCACGGATATTTGTATGTTATCTAGCTTGTTCTGTGTTATAGGAGGAAATATGGGGAATTGATGGCCTTCGTCGCATAGGGTAGAATTAGCTGCAAAGTTCTTTGCAAATAGTTTGGCCTTGTCTGACGTTAATGTGATGACCTCTGGTCCATTGATAATGGTTGGGATAGAATGCACACTTCTGTTCAGGATCCTATTTGTTCTTTGCCAAAACTGGTGGGAACCAAGCCGCTGATCAGCTACCTTGGATTTAACAGACTGGGCATATAGCTCTCTAGCATTTTTTATTACTCTTTTACAGTGGTTGCTGGCAGTCCTGGAAGCAGCTTTAGTCTCAGTGCATCTATTACGTTGGTAGCTATGGAAAAAGTGATTTCTGTGCGCGATAGCAGCAGCACATTCTGGAGAGAACCATGGTTAGCTGTTAGGTTTTGTTGGAATTTTTTAGATGGTATGAATTGGTCTATGCCTACAATTAACCATTCGGTCAGATCTGATCTATAGAGGACACTTCCTTTTTAAACATGGAATGCAGAGGTAAATCAGATATGAATGTACGGAAGCTATCCCAGTCAGCCATAGAGTATCGGTATACAGTACGGTGGAGGGGTACGTCTGGGGACTTATTACATTTTGTTTTTATCTTAACTGATACGACGGAGTGGTTGGAGGATCCTAAAGAATGAATGGAACATGAACATAGCTCAGGGGAAGTTGAGAGAAAAAGGTCTAGGAGGCTTGCATATTGACCGGGTGTATCGGGCACACGGTTGGGTTCGCGAACAATCTGAGTGAGGTCATAAGCAATGGCAAAATCATGACAAAACCTCCCCTCATGGTCTGTCTTATTTGAATGGGTCAGCCATTCCACGTTATGGATGTTGAAGTCACCACAGATGTGGATGTTAGCCGAGGGATGTGCAGACTGTATGTGGTCTATTTTCTCAGATATGCTCTTAAAGATAGTAACTCCGCTGTTGTGGGGCCGATAGAGGGCAAATATAAATGCAGTGGTGGTAGCAAGTGCAACCCTGAAGCACATATAGGGTAAATTAGGATCTTCTCTAGAGATATCCCTGCCACACGGGAAGCCATCCTTAATGTTGGCACATGTTCCATGCCCATGGCGATCTTGGGGGTCAGATTTAGCTGTTAAGTTAGAGTATCCGTTAATTATAAACTCATCTAGGGAAGTGGTCGGCCCTATTCCAGTTTCACTTAGAAATATGTTCGGTTTCGTCTCCTGTAATTGGGTTTCAACCTCTGGAAGGTTGGAATGTAGACCCCTGATGTTGGAGAAAGAGACCTGGTAGTAGATGGGGTCTAGGTTTAATCGAGTTTTTATTCTGGAGATATTTCATGTTGAGGTTTTGGGATTTGTGGAATAGGTCGGCATACTTGGTTAGAGCAGTACAGAGAGAAAAAGACAGGAAATTTTTTTTCTTTTTTTTTTTTTTTGTAGCACACGAAAAGGTAAAGCCGTAACAATTACCCACTAGTATGGCATCGAGAGGTCCCACCAGAGACTACTGCATGGTCCAGATCCACTCACCAAATTGCAATACAGCAGTCCCAGTACTTTGCGCATGCTGATAGGACAGCCTCCTTAGTGGTTAAACCAAGGTTCGGGTCCCTGACTATCAGGCGGATAACGTTAACCCAGACAAAACGTTTACCTCCAGCACCCTTGCTAGTGACATGGCCACAAGGACAGACAGAGACAGAAAAATTTCCGACATCTCAGACTACTGGTCACCAAGTACTACCGACCTTTAAGCAGCTGTTTCTTCACCCTTTGTCAGAAAAATCACTCATTGAATGAGGACTGAGGGACAAAAAAGGAGAAGCCAGAGTTACTGGAGCTGCCGATAACACATCCACTGTATTATCTACTCTCCATTAAAAAAAAAAAAAAAATCTGAAAAGGAAACACTTTGGTTTCGATTATAGCTGACGGCACTCAAGTCATCTATTTTTATAATTTTACTAAGAATTCGAGTTTTGTTTTCGATTTTGATTGTAACTGAAGGAACTCAAGTTATATATATATATAGTAATTTTGACATTTGCTTTTCTATTTTATATTTAATTCTATCACCATTTTATCTTTTTTTCCTCTTCTTCACTGATTTTTCTTAATTATACTGTCTTGGCGGCCGTGTTAAATGCATACCTTATTTTTCTTTTATTAATATTATTGGAATTTTTTCCCTTTTTCCTTGTATTGAATTATTCCACAGATTTCAGCCTTTTGGATTATTTTGGATCATCTTTCAATAACGCGGTTTCCTTGGATTTTACTTGTGCAAATGGAAATTTAATTAACTTTCTTGGATTTACATATTTGGATTTTACCGTCATTGGATACTTTACCTTTCACCAGACTATCCATTCACGTGAAATCACCTTTTTTTTCACCATATCCCCTCTGCTTCACATTTTGTTATCAAGTAAGATCTTTGACTTACTTGCAGTTTCATTAAATACTTTTGTATGCAAAATACGATCCCGCATTTTGCTAATTCCTACCCTCTGATGAGAAGGAAAGTATTTCTTCGAAACTCCGCAGATTAAGGACTATCCACTTAAGTATTTCCTTTTCAGATTAAATATGTTAACTCTTTCAAAGTGTTTTTTAACATGTATTATTAACTATTTGCTCTTTTATATATATATATATATATATATATATATATATTTTTTTTTTAAGTTTTGGTTTGTTTCAAGCTGATACACCCAAGTCATACGAATATGTTTGTAGTTTTGCAATCACAACTTTATAATATAAGAATCGATTGTAAATTGACTTTATAAAAATATATACAAAATCTGCATAACTTAAAATATATTTGAGCATATTTTATGACCGGGCTTCGTAGGGTGTCTCTGCTAGCATAGATAACTACTTTTGCAGTTTTAACAAAAGAGCTTCAACAATATCTGGGCATTTCCATTTATGCTGAACATCCACAGAATGCCAACATCAATATATTTCATATGAAAGAGTTAGCTAGTCATAAATTAATAGCATTTCATTAGTTTTTCTAACCTCAAATTTAAACCTAATAAATTTCAATGATACATAAAGTATTTTTAAATGTCAATTACAATGTATTTGGGTGTATTTTTCTCGCCTCCATTCTGGTGCAAATCTCTGGAAGTACAATTTTAACTTCTGTAACAAGATTATCACGCTTTTCTCTGGATTTCTCTAAAAACCTGGACTGGTGAAAATGTCATCCTGTGAAAATGCAGCACATTTTGTATTTTAATGTGAATGGTCAGATCAAAGAAAAAGTATTGTGCATGGTTGATATCAGGACGTAGTTTCATTCAGGTCGAGTAAGTCTAAACAATTTTTTGCGATGGAATTAGGCCATCTTTTCTATATTTGGAGGATTATCAGAACTTGTTTTTATTATACTCCGTGTGCATCAAACTAACCCACCTAAAAATGATTAAAATAAAATTGTATATAAATTTTATGAACGACTTAAGTTTTTCTATTTGCCTTGTTCCATTCTTTTGATACCGTCTCTTCACCTTTTTACCTTATTTTTTTTATTTTACCTTATTCCCAACTTTCCTTTTTCTATTTATTTAACTTGACTTTTTTTTTTTCTATTTACCGTCTTCCTTACTAACTTTTTTCTTTTTCTTTTATCTATTTACCCCACTTGTATCAACCAGTTGTGGAGACAGGAGATGATATCAATACCATAATTGATGAAGGAGTTTTGCTCATTGCCAACCATCAGTCGACAGCAGACGTTCCTGCCATGATGAATGTGATGCATAGTAAGGTGAAGTTAGCCAAGCAAGTTATGTGGATTATTGACAGCACCTTCAAATATACCCATTTTGGCCTTGTTTCCAGCCTTCGTGGAGACTTTTTTATAAGACAGGTTTGTCAATCTACCATTAACAAATAGTTTTTCAGACTTTATTTTATTTTGTTTGTGCATGTTTTAAGTACGTTTGTATACCTAGGTAAAAAAAATACAAAAAGACCCACAAAGTTGGTATTTTGTAGATCAGTCTTGCCCAGAATGAATATCTAAAATTTAGAAGAAAATTCTGAGGGTAAATTGGGCCGAGTTTCATTTGTCAATGTTATGTACTAATTTGGGGGGGGGGGGGAAATGACTATTTCCATGAGGAATCTAAAGTAGGTGTGTGTGTGCGTGTGTTCAGATAGAGGAATGGGTTGGGTGGACGAGAACAGTTTGGGGGGAGGGAATTGGAGAAAGAAAGGATAGAAGTTTTAATAGAAATGTTACATTTTTTTTCCCTGGGCAATGCCGGTTAGCCCTGCTAGTGTGTGTGTGTGTGTGTGTGTGTGTGTGAATACTGAGGTAATTCAGTATACATCACCAGGAACATCTAATTTAAAGTATTATGTAAAAAAAATACAAATTGTTTTGTGGTCACTTGATGTAAGCAAATCTTAATGAGTATAATGCAGGGCTGTAGAGTTGAACACAAAACCATAAACTGATTCAAACTCTACCCTTTTTATGTAATTAAGTGATCATAGACTAGACGTGTCAAAACCTATGCATATGCTTTTATCATAACTTTTATCAAAGAATCAATAAACGAGGCTGATATTGTGTAAATGCACCTGGTATCAGTCTGCATAGTTTTACTTACTCTGACTTTAGTAAAGTTGTTTCCAATTTTCACTCCACAGCTTCGATATGATGTAAATAGTTTGTTTAAAGGGAATTAAATTTTATGCTGATATATAAAAAAAAAAATATTGTCCATTTCTCCAATTTGAATCTTCTGAACCCTTGATTCACACTAAAATCTTTTAACTACTTTACAAATTCTTTCCTTGATAAAATTTATTGTAGTTGTAAGGTTGTTAAATTTTTGAATCCTCCAAATCTTTTTTTTTTTTTTGTGTAAAAGTAGCAAACTTTAAATCAAAATAAATCACGGAAAAATATTTCTATTATACAAATGTGGTTTATTCCAAAGATGAATTTTTAGCATTTATAGAAAGAGTAATTTCTTACTGCATCAAGTTGCCCTTGCATGTAAAAAAAAAAAAAAAAAAAATTATAAAATAGTTTTAAAAATAACATTGACGACTTTGTGATTACGGTGTAGTGCGGGCAATTTGGAGAGGTTTCAAATGAGATATTTAAGACTCTGAACTTAATGGACGTTCATATTACTTGAATTCTTTGAATTACTGTTCTCATCTTGAGTGTTATTTTCACATTTCAATTGATGTAACCCCAGACTTTCTTCAAGTGTATTTTGTCAAACTTTGCGAGTATTGATGGTAAAATTCAATCGTAAAGTTGTACTCGTTTACAGATTAAAGGTTCAATCCTTTGTGCCGGTGACTAGAAATACAATTGCGAATTACTTGGGATTTTTACCCATTTGACACTGACGGAATGGGAGCATGGTACCCTCATAGATTAGATAAAAGGTTCCATTCGAAATTCCATGCTGATTCTCAAGTTCAGCAAGATACACCTGAAGGTTGGGGGTTACATCAACCGACATGTGAAGTTAACACTCAAGATGGTAACAGTAGTCCGAAGAATTGGAATGATATTAAGCAATTCTCATCTCAAAAGCTTAATTACTGAAAGCTATAACATGTGAAAGTGTGGAGAAAAAGCCAAGTAGAAACAAAAGTAATCCTGAAAAAATTGGAGGGAGGTGTTAAAATGTAATTTTGCATTTTTTTTTTTTTTTTTTTTAAATTTTTTTTTTATGGTGGCATAAATATACATTAAAAAAAAAAAATTTCTTGTTCATCCAGGAATATTTACTCAAACCATCCAATTTAGTGTCTCCAAATTCATCCAAAACTTTTAAAAACAGGTTGATATTTTGTTATTACAGGTCTTGCATTCTGTAAATTTTGAATTTTAATAAATTATTTTAATTTCACAGCAAAGAGATGGAGAATATTAAATTTCCTGAAATTAAATTTTTTAAGGAATTTAATATCGGCATTTTATGTATCTACTAGCAAAGTCTCCACCATAACATTTGACCTTGAAAAATAGTGTGCACCATCTCTAGGTGAGGGACCATCATGCCAGGTTTGGTCATGATCGGTCAAGTGGTGTGTGCTATAGGAGAGTATATATACATACACTATGAGCTTGACTTTAATATTAAAATGATGTGCACCATCTCTAGGTGGGGGAACCATCATCATGCCAGGTTTGGTCATGATCGGTCCAGTGATGTGGGTGTAGGAGTCATACACACACGAACGCTAGTACTTATATAATTTTTTTTTTTTTTTCCAACAACCTTTTTCCACAAGGAGAACGAAATCCAAGGGTGACATGACGTTTTGTTTCTAATTTTGATTTTATTACACAAAGATGTTATTTGTCATAAATTAACAGGTTTATTTTCTTAGAATCAAAAAAGCTGGTGCTCTGCTTGCCACGAGAATGGGTAAAAAGCTGGTGATAATCGCAATAAGACAATTGCAATGTAATTAAACAAATGACTTTTGTTTTTCAATGAAATCTCTGAAGTAAACGTGTTGAGTGCATGGAGGTCATTGATTGAAACTGTGGCAGCAGTTCACCTATGATTACACCCATCACACAAAAAACTTTTTAATTTTTTTGCAACGTTTTTGTACCAGTGCCCAAGAACACGGGTATTTAGTTCTCATCCACTGCAAAAACTGTGATACCAGGGTTGGAAAGTGGGACTTAGAAGTCGGCGCCCCAGAAGGGCACTTTAACCTGTAAAAAGTGCCTGGGCAGTCTCATCGGCATTCCTCAGTAAGGATGCCTGAGTGATTAGCAATAAACTAACTGCTTTTCAAAGAGAAGGCAAAGCCTGGGAAAGTGGACCTCCTAGAACTGCATAAAACCAGCCTTACACTCCAATCAACAGGGACCAGGCCATTGCGGGAATGGTCTAATCTGTTGATTTTGGGAGCTGAGGATAAAAATCGCAATAACTGATTGATATTGTTACACTACCACATTTTTTTTTTTTTTTTCATTCTTTTGCAGAATTGAACTCTTATTGACTCCTTTTTCTTGATCAACTAAAATGTACACGTTGTTATGGAAAAAAATTTAAGTTGTAATCCTTAGGAAAGCAATCTCATGGTAATGTGTTCCACAAATTGAAAGCTTTTGCAACAAACTCTGCACATGGAAATTTCATCACGCTAAGCACATGGAGAGAAAGAACATTAGTTTTCTTTGGTATAAAGACCAGTTCTTGCTGTGGATGGTTTCTTGTAAGACAAACGAGAATTCTGTCGAGCAACTTTCATAGAAATAATGACAAAGTAGAGATTAGCAACATCTTTGAGAAATGAGTTGTAAGGAAAAGAGATCCTCTCTACTTCCACTAGATTTTAAGGTCAAAGTGAAAGAGTGCTCAGTGTGGCAGCAATATTCTATGTTTTGAATATATCTGATTCTTTTATAAGTAGAGGATTGCATATGGAATTGGGTACTTTCTGGAGCGGTAGAATAATCCAACCCTTTTTTTTTTTTTTTTTTTTTTTTTTTAGTGACGTTAGCAAAAACTTGGTACACGTCTTCCATTTTAGATATGGAGTAAGTCAAGCCTAAGACCTTATCAACAAGGAGCTTTCTCTGGTTGAAAACTTCATTTTTACTGGGACAAAACTATGAGCACTGGTGGGTTGTCAAAGGAGATGAAGCTTAGGTTTAGGTGGCTTAAAAGTAATAAGCCACTTTTCTTTTTCTCCACTTCACTATCTGCTCTAGATTTGAGTTTTCATAGGTTTATGAGAGCAGACCCTGAAGAGCTTCATTATACTATCGTTGCTACTTAACTTTAAGTATTTTATATATGTCCTCTCCTATGTGTGATCTTGCTCAATAGAATATCTCGACCCTTTCAAGTAATTTTTCTTTCTTCTGTGCTTAAGATTTGTGTTCTGAATTATTTTATTCTGAACCCTTGATTCACACTAAAATGTTTGGATTATTTTACAAATTCTCTGCCTAGATAAAACTTATTGTAGTTGTTAGCTTTTCAAATTTTTAAATCCTCCAAATCTGTCCTTAAATCTAGAACTTAAGATATGAATCGGAAACAATTAAGGAATCGCTGAAGTGAACTCGTGTCGGTCAGTATAGTTTGACACTCTGACACGAATTCAATTTACAGTACGTATGATCTTCGTTTTACTTTTTAGGTAGATCAGTTATGATGATGGGTCTACTCAAATTAGGAGTGTATGCAAAGGCTGTAAGATTTGTAGACCATGATCACTTAATTATGTAGAGGAATCTGAAGAGAAGTCAAGGTTGAAGGTACTATATTCCAACTTTATGAACCTGCTATTATATAAACTAAAGGTGATGAAAGGGACAAGAAAACAAATCTGACTCTGTATTTAAATGCCCAACTTCCGACTTTTGTAAAAATTGCTTATTTTGAACTCTTCACTTCGGAAATCGGCTATGAAAGATTTGACTTTGAAGTTAGTTTTAAAATCAATCAATCCTTCATAGATTTCTGACTTTCAATTCCCAACTTTAACTTATCTCTGCTCTAGATAAACATCTACTCTCAGTACTTTCTGAAACTTTAACTGGCATGAGCTCATTCCAACTTCTACAATCGACTTGGTTATTTATTTTCTGGAGAATCTTGTACTCTGTGACTTCAGGTAATAATTTATCTATTTTATTTTTTATTCTTTTACAAGATTATTTCACTTTAAAATTTTTCATTTTTGTCTTCATACTCTTTTAAGAGGAAAGGTATACAAACAACACCTAACCTTGGCATGACATCAAATAACTTTGTCAAAGTTTTGCGGTTATGTTATAACCGAGGAATTATGAATATCCTCGGTTTGTGGGGAGTATTATTTGTTATACAGGGTGACCTCCCACCCCCCAAAAAATGGGCCCCGTGTACACTTTGTCATATCTCCATTATCTATTCACTGATTGCCCTTATTTTACAGGACATGGCAGAATCAATGACCGTGAGTACACCAAGACCCCAGTGGGAGCTGGGACAAAGAATACACTGTGTTAAATTGGTCCATTCTAAAAAAAGTTCAAAAATACCGTTTTTTTTTGTTTTTTTTTGTTGTTTTTTTGGGGGGGGGGGATTCACCCTGTATTAGAATAAGTGAAGTTAAAATATTACACTTGTAAATAAGTGAAATAAAGATGTTGATCGGTTGAACTTAAGACCAATCTCACACTTTAAATCGTTGTTACTGACTTATTTTATTTTTGGAAATATTTGTTTATTATTGATTAAATAATTGTAAAATGAGACCTTGCTTACAGAAAAAGGTATAGATTCTGTTTTCAATATAACTTTCTTTTTTTTTCTTATAGGGAGGTGGGTCTTATTTTACAATGAATTGAGATTAGATGTCTTAAGTTTGCAAGTGGAGATTTATTTTATTATAAATTAACACACAAAACAAGACCCTCCCCCGTCTTCCCTCTAAAAGGTTAAAAAGAAAATAAAGATTTTCATTTTTTTTTTTTTTTTTTTTTTTTTTCGAATAACTATAACAAAAATTGCTAAAACAAATTTTAAAGTTTGATAAATTGTATAAAGTTCTGGCAGAGTTTGTAATACAAGAATATATTGTTCACTCTTAGTGTACAAAATAACATTTTTAGGCATGCCTCTTATCAGTCGGTATAAATATCAATATTTAAAAAAATTACTATCACAATTTGTGAAAATTGTTGTGCCAATAGCCTTGAAAATTTGGATTTGATACATTAAAAAAAAAATAAATACAATCGCTGCTTATAAAGCTCCAGAGCCGCTTGAGGATAAGGTTGAGATAGATTTTAAATTAAATAATGGGTATTATGCGAGAACCAAAAACTATTTATAGAATAAACAATTTGATTATGAAGACTGTTTGACATGTACATTTAAAAAAAAAACAAAAAAACGTGCAGCCTGCAGGGCAGCAGTCCCATAGTAATGTTTGAAACCGATTGTGGAAATTCCATTTGATGTTATAGACTCTGGGAGGGAAAAAAAAGGTAAGTTTAATGTAGGTGTGGTAAAAACGAGTTCTTATCGTGAATGTCTCTGGAAGAACCAGAGGTGTGAGCTCAGTCAAGCATCTTCCATGGAAATAAGGATAGAGTAGGGAATGATTAGAAATGCCTTTTCTGTGAAAAAGGAGCTGCAGAGAACAGAACATATTTGCCATTTGATTGCAGAGTTGATTTTGTACTCTTGTCAAGACAAGAAAGGTTGCTCTGAAGAGCATCTCACCAGATGTGGCATTAATTTAGGATATATGATTCTTAATTATTTAATAAAAAAAAAAAAAAAAGAATTCAGTCTGTTATGTATAATTTTGAAATACCATTTTCATCAGATTGAATGAATCTATTTCAATATTTTAATGTTTAAAGAGCAGTTTATTCATGTGCATTCACTCTTTTGGGTCTTGAGATTAAACAAACTATTACTATTTAGTGAAGGAGACATTGATTTTTACATATGTCCATTTTGAATAAGTTCACATGAAACCTGATAGGGCATTTGAATTTTTCATGAAGTTGACCTCTTGGGACATATGTTATCTCTGAAGGTTTTATACTGACTGAACTATAACTGTACAATTTGAATGATGGACTCATTTATTGTGCATTATTTGAAATATATTTAAAAAAAAAAAAAAATTACGTATACAATGCTTTGTTCAGTTTGTTTTGTAGCTGTTGCACAAAGGAATCTATTTTTTTATGTACCAACAATATCTTGTATTGTGTTGAGTTGTAATTCAGTTGGTATTAACCGGCACGTTGATATGCAGGTGATTAGCACACCCTGACATATGTTGATTTGAAGAAAGAAATCTGTTTCCAATCAAATTTTGTGACAAGATGTCCTATCCCGTTCTTATACTTTGCCAGAAGAGATGGAGCTCTAGGATACCACTTTTGTTTTTGAAAAAAAGCTGGCCTGCCCAATTTCTGTTCCAGTATTCCTTTTGATTTATATTTTTGTGGAGATTTTAGTGTTTTATGTGGAAGATGGTGACCTTTTTCCTTATTCAATTCCTGTCAGCTATGTTCCCATTTACAATGCCTCCCCACGAGACAGTGTTAGACACCAGAGTCGTTTTTTAACGTGGAGGAAAGGAACAAAGATAAAAAAAATTGTCTCAGTCGTGAAGGACTTCTCCACTGACAGAGAACAAGAAATTGAAGTGCAGCATCTAGAACATGCTATTCTTTTAAACCATCAATTCCATTATATGGCATATCAACCCTTTTTTTTTTTTAAAATGCTTAAACACAATGCTTATTGTTACACTGGCTGTTTCAACCTGTCTCCGCCTGTGCTAAAACAGAATATCACTGTAGAAATAATGTTGCTTATTTCATGGTAGCAGGAAATGTGTTGATAATTGATGCTAGTAGAGAAAATATGTTAAAAATACTTGCCAACATAAGTATCATTTGATGTTAATTTTCTTTTTTTATTTCTATTCTCCTAGCTATTGCGACCAATCAGAAGTTTTGTCTTGAAAATAAATTTAATATTATCACTGTCAGATAATCAGTTTTTAATTCATTTAATTAATTGCAAAACTTCTCAGAATGCATGTTATTCATCTGCCATGATCTAGCCTGAGAACAGTTGCTGCTGCATGCATGTATACAATTTCTGCGATGACATACTGCAATGGAAGTTGTCAGATACCTAATAGATATTAAAGAACTCCAATAACCACTCTTAGAAAATGAATTTATATAACTGTATGCCATTAAGTTGCAAATAAAGTTTTATGGCTGGTGAATCATTGGCAGCAGTGATCACCTTGATTGAAAGCTCAGAGATAAACGGGAGAGAGTTAATGAATGGTTAAGCATATCGCTTAATTATGTTGTAGCTTTGTTTCACCATTTTTAAATGCGTTCTTAGCTTGATTGCTTTTTTTTTTTCGAGGTGGCTACATATGAGATTTTTAATTTATGAAATCGGTAAGCTCAGCTCAAGTCTTATCGATTCTATTTTGTTCACATATACATTAATGTTGATTATCTCCACATTAAACAGATTCTTTTTCAAAAGTTTTTGTGTATACTATATTTCTGACCCCTTTATGACCCCTACCTGAATTGTTTCCTGTTTCTCAGCATACCAGTAACATGTCTTGTCTTGTATACATTACTAGCTAATATATTAATTAGCAAACCCTTTTGATTAATGTTGATTTATATTTTATATTGCAAGCAACTCATTATAGGCAATTGATTGAGCAGTTTTATTTTATTCCTAGCTTGGAGATAATTATGCATTTATACCTTTTCCAATAGTATTAGTGTACAAATTATTACAGCACTTTAAGTTGTGATTCTATTCATTATCATGTGCTACCAATTTTAATTTTACGTTGGGCTGTTCGTTTTGACATCACAACTCCTTTTTTAGTAAATGATTGCTAAAATTCAATAGCTATTGTAAATAATTCATTAATAAAAATGGGTTGCTATTCTATACAATTCTAGGATATGTTTAGTTCATAACTTTCACAATGAAATTAGTCAAATATTATTGAAAGTAATTTGCTTGGGAATCGTGTAAATATAAAATGTATAAGGTTGTATGAGTGATTGACAAGGTTTGACACCAGGTTAATCTGTCGCCTGATAAGAGTAGAATCTGATTGGTTGGTTTAATCATGTGACCTACAAGGGACTTCCAGTAGGAATTCAGTTGCAAGTTAAACATTATTGAATAAACATAAAAACAAGTCAACAACCCTTCATAAAACATGTCTGGAAAAAAAAAATTGTTTGCACTAATTATGGTTGTCCACACTTTTCGGGATCCACAGTGAACAAACTCTCACACAAATGCAAAATTCCTTTTATATTATAAGTAGAAATAAGTTGAGATATCATTTTCAAACAAATACGTATTGTTCTTTATTATAGTGGAGAATGTGAGATTCTGCTAGATATAGAACTTTATAGGCTATGAAGGTGGTCAAAAGTAAAATTTAAGTCAGTAGAAATTGCTTCCTTTAAGTTAAATATATATTTGTAAAAATATAGCCATCATATTTCTTAATGTACAGACCAGTCTACTAAAAATATCAGAATATCTTCACCTAACTCACAAGAACGAAAATCAAGCAACATTTGTGCCTCATCGGGATAGCCAACATAAGAGTATAAACAAACAAAATAGAATCTATGAGGTTGGAGATTAGTTTGCTGATTTCTTAAATTTAGAGTTTCTTCATTATTATATTAACCCTTTATGACCTGGATTATGATGTAGATGATTAAAAAAATATATTAATTTTAATTAGTTTAAATGGTAATGATGTCATGATTGTTTTCAAACTGGAAAAATTATGAAGTTCAATAGTTAAACTATCACTGGTAATTTTTGCATTTCATAAAATTACCCTGATTATTATCCATAGTGCTTGAAAAAAAGTTTGACAACAAACAAAATCCTCTATTCTTAGACAGATGGCGGCATACTGAATGTAAGCAATGGAGAGTTGCAATCTGGAGGTATCTGGCATCTACCCAGATACTGAACTATTATGTACAAGGTGTTTGAATTAATTCCCGCTTTATTTATGTCGTTATATTCATTTGTTTATGACTGAACAAATTAGTTCAACCAAGTCATAAAGAGTAAAATTTTTTTTTTTGTTTTTTTGCTCCCGCTCTTCATCTGGTAGTCAAGGTTCTAATAGGTTAAGTAAATTTTCACAATTTCTGTAACGTTCTTTAATTCTGTGTTCACTTTTAAGAAATCTATTTTTTGTAATTCTATTTCATGCAAAAACTACAATATTAAAATATGCTGTAATTTATTAAAACAAGTTAAAAGAATTATTACATTCTTACATGGATACATTCCCAGAAATGACTGAGGTTCTCTGTATTTTATTGTCCCCATAGGAAGTTTGAGTTTTTATCGTATGCTCTTGCATAATTTCAATATATATATATATATATATATATATATATATATATATATATATAACATGTAATTATCAAGTTTATGCTGATATGAGAAATTGTATCAAATTTGTTTCAGCTGGGTTTCTCTGCATTATATCAGATTACATTTGAATTACAAGTATACTCAAGGGCAGGTTAAGTACTCTCTAGCACATTCATCTAGAGATGTCTCGATAAAAACGTTGGTCTCCCACCCCCCTCATTGTGTTGGTGTCAGGAAAGGCGTTCAACTTATAAAAATCTTGCATTTTTAAAGAAACGATTTTCAAAGAAATCTGATCAGAGATAAGTTGGAGGTAAATTTTTAAGATAAAATAAAAATACAAAACCTTAACAGCATGTAAAAGTTATGTTAGACCAAATATGATGATGCCCCCCTCCCACAGTTATTGCTTTGATCTTTATATTTTCGGTCTTCCAGTTTCTGCATAAACAATATTTGTCTTTCCTCCCATTTTCACTTTAAACATAGTTCTTTGATGCATACCTCCTTTTGTTTCTATTCAACATTTTTCTTAGAAAATCAACAACCTCGTTTTAATATAAAACCTTGTCAATTTTATTTTCAGGTCCTGCAGAAAAACAACTTATAAGAAAATTTGTTTGACAGCAGTGTGAAAAAAAAGTCAAATGATAAATTTGTAATTTATTGAAAATTATAAAAACAAATTCCATTTTAGAATTCTCTCTGCAATTCTGTTGCAATAATATTGGTCCCTCATAATTTGAGAAGCTTGGGTTTGATATGTAATAATACAAAGTTATACACAATGGATTAAGTTTGTAAAAAAAAAAAAAAAAAAAAAAAATTCTTTCGTTTTTAATTGTTTATTTTTTTATTTATTTATTTATTTTTTTTTCATCCAAGGGGAAAGATTCTCGTGATCAAACTCTACACGACCTACGTGCTCATCTAAAATCTACCTTTCATCGATTACCGCGAAAATGGTTGGTACTTTTTCCTGAAGGCGGCTTTTTACGTAAAAGAAGAGTAGCCAGTCAATCGTAAGCTTTTTTTTTTTTTTTTTTCTTGCTCCACCAAGCAATAACATCAAAAGCAAATTTTATAATTGGCTTGTTAACAAAAAACATCTAATAATTAAATTCTTGAAATATTTGACTGATAAAACTGATTTTAAATAAGATTACATTATTCAAATTGTGAAACAGGTTTTCCAGTAATTATTGAGGTGTTTATCATAGTTCTTAAAGTAGCTGTGATTATAAGTTTCACAGTGTAGTGTTAAACCGTTTATTATTAGTTCTTTAGTCTTAATGTATTTTGGAAGGATGGCTGGGGTTTGTGCCTGCCTTTTGTAGTGGTGGTGGAGTACTGTGCTTGTCTTTTGTGGTGGTGGTGGAGTACTGTGCTTGTCTTTTGTGGTGGTGGTGGAGTACTGTGCCTGTCTTTTGTGGTGGTGGAGTACTGTGCCTGTCTTTTGTGGTGGTGGTGGTGGAGTACTGTGCCTGTCTTTTGTGGTGGTGGTGGTGGAGTACTGTGCCTGTCTTTTGTGGTGGTGGTGGTGGAGTACTGTGTCTGTCTTTTGTGGTGGTGGTGGTGGAGTACTGTGCCTGTCTTTTGTGGTGGTGGTGGTGGTGGAGTACTGTGCCTGTCTTTTGTGGTGGTGGTGGAGTACTGTGTCTGTCTTTTGTGGTGGTGGTGGTGGAGTACTGTGTCTGTCTTTTGTGGTGGTGGTGGTGGAGTACTGTGTCTGTCTTTTGTGGTGGTGGTGGTGGAGTACTGTGCCTGTCTTTTGTGGTGGTGGTGGAGTACTGTGTCTGTCTTTTGTGGTGGTGGTGAAGTACTGTCTGTCTTTTGTGGTGGTGGTAGTGGTGAAGTACTGTCTGTCTTTTGTGGTGGTGGTAGTGGTGAAGTACTGTCTGTCTTTTGTGGTGGTGGTAGTGGTGAAGTACTGTGTCTGTTTTTTGTGGTGGTGGTGGTGAAGTACTGTCTGTCTTTTGTGGTGGTGGTGGTGGTGAAGTACTGTGCCTGTCTTTTGTGGTGGTGGTGGAGTACTGTGTCTGTCTTTTGTGGTGGTGGTGGTGAAGTACTGTCTGTCTTTTGTGGTGGTGGTGGAGTACTGTGTCTGTCTTTTGTGGTGGTGGTGGAGTACTGTGTCTGTCTTTTGTGGTGGTGGTAGTGGTGAAGTACTGTGCCTGTCTTTTGTAGTGGTGGTGGAGTACTGTGCCTGTCTTTTGTGGTGGTGGGAGGCTCTGTGCCTAGTGTTTGCTTTTTGGGGGTGGAGGGACTTTCTTTTGGTTGGTTAGTGTTCATAGTTTGTGGGATGTTTTCCACCTTCCAAAAGTTTCTTTAAACTTCCAGCCGTTTTTATAATTACTAACTATTATATCGTCTGTCTCCCCTTTGATTTCACCCCCCCCCCTTCCAAGTTCACAGGATTATTTCTACCAGTATTGGTAGGAACACTAAGATTTTTATGTTCCATATTCCTTTCAGTTCTCCAGCCAGTTTCATATTTATTTAGGTTTTTTTTTTTGTCTTTTTGATCTTTACCTTGTTAACTATTATAACGTGTAGTCTGCTTAGTTGGAGTTAAGCTGTTTGTATCTCCATATCCCAGAGGATTCTCTCATTTGTGTTTGTACTATTTATCTGAATGTTCAAAACGGAATTTATAATTCTCAGTGTACTGATTTCTCCATGCAGTCATGCCTGTTCTTGTACTTTATTTTATTATTTTATTTTTTTAATTTTTTGGCAAATTTGCTGCATCCACTTATGTGGTTTACCATTTCGTCTCTCTGTCCACAAAATCTACATTGATTTTTTTTTTTTGTTTTGTTTTGGATTTAACTTATTTTAATTTTAGCCTTTTATGTACTTAATTCTAACCTTTCTTTCCAGCTGTAAGATTCACTCTCTTCAGGTGTCCTTTTCTTAACCCTGTCAAGTGTTTTCATGTTATTTTTATTTATTTTTTTTTTTTCATTTATACTAATTGTTTATGTAGCTGGTTCTTTTCCCACTTTTCTCGTGGCTTATTTTGTTTTGCTGCTTCCTAAATTGTAAATTTTAATGATCTCTTGCTGCAGTGATTACTTTTTCTGGGCTACATATTTTTCCAAGACTTTCAGTGATTTTAATGCAATCTTCTATACGTACCAGTCCTTTCCTGCCTTCATTCCTTTTCACATGGTATCATCTTTTGGGTGTAGTGCATTGTGGATAGCTTAGTTTTCCTCGTCTTGTCAAGATGCCAAAGTTCTTTCGTTTAGCCTATGAATGGTCCAGATAATCTTATTAGTGATATTGTCCAAGTATTTATACCTTTTTAATTAGATTTTTATTATAGTTTAGTTTCTAGGAGTTTCCTTGTTATTCTTATGTATTCTTTACTGATCTTCATTTCTGTATATTTTGATAATGTCTGCTTCTAGAACATCAAAATACTTGACTTTCGTGCTTATCAAATCTCCCTTTCGTTGAGCAATTTTATGCTGTGTTGAGACTGATCTCATTGTGTGGGTGTGTAGAATTTTCATATTTTTAAAATATGTAGGGGGAAAACACCTAATAATTCTGGTTAACTCTAATAACATTTTCGGTACTTGTACAGCTTAATCAAGACATTAAAAAATGAAAATATCGAAAAAGCTTTAAATTGTACGTATCCGTTATGGAATGAAGTTCTCCGGAAAAAAAATTTCATTTAATTTCATCAAGTTGTTTTTGTTTTATAGCGAAAAAACAGTTAATTATAATACCGAGCAAAAGGTTCGATTTTTAGGAAGAAAAGCTAATATTAAAGATGGGAGGGAGTGTCGGTGCTTTAACTGGAGTTATCTCCCCGTGACGTTTCTAAACTCCAAACAAAAAATTAAGAACAAATCCAAGATGTCTGCCTTCAACATGCTCTCATAAAAACGTATTTTTCCGCTGTAAAAAAAAACAAAAAAAAAAAACTACTCGATCAAATTAAGTGAATTTTTTTTTTTTCGGAGATCTCCAGTTCAAAACGGATACATGCAATATAACCTTTTTTTTCGATATTTTCATTTCTTAATGTCTTGCTTAAACTGTACAAGTACCACAGTTTCATTATAAATTTGTACATATTTAAATAGGCACCGCCAAAACTGGGGGGGCAGGTAAGTACTTTTTGACGGACCGTCTTTTAAAAAATCTACCAAAAATCAGGTAATTATCCGATCAATACGAAATTTTCAGTGATTATTAAGAGAAGAATGAACTTTATAACAGTGTACTTATTTTTCATAAACGATATTTATATATATATATATGTATTTTTTTGCTTACACCCCCCCCCCTTGTTTTGAGGGGGTTCCAAATATGCTTAAAATAATCATCTGAAACTGAACACAACATATTGTGTTGTTGTAAGGGACAGAATTATAGATTAAAAAAAAAAAAGAAAAAAAAATTGTTTGCATACCTTATTTTGACGTCTGAATATCAGAACTTCGATTGTGTTTAATTATCCCGCTTTTGAGTTTTGAAGTGTGAAATTCGGTGATATGTTAAGTAAAATAATTAATTTAAGTTAAGCAAAACAAAAAATTTTTTTTAATATTTATATGAAAAAAGCCATTTTAAAATCTTCGATAAATAAATCAACAATTTTTTTTTTAGCGAGCCGAATAATGCATGATCATTATTAAACAGGGCATGCTTTGAAGAATCGATACAAAAAAAAAAAATTTAATAAATATTGTGCCCTTTGTGTTAAAAATAGCATCATTTTTTCGATCCCGTTTGAAAACGTTTGCCGCCTTTCGACTACGGTGGACCAAACACGCTGAAATATTTTTTTTTATTCTGCTTTAAATTGCCCCCTCCCCCATTTTGGGGAGCCTGGCTCCCACACACATACACATTAAAAACCAAACTCATACAAATGTTCACCATCTGAGCCTCAGCGTTAATAATATATTGAAATTTTCGTCACTGAAAAATAAGTTTTTTTTTGGCCTGTTTGGTCTTCCATAGTTTGCTTTTTATCAAATACAAACGTAAACATTGTCGATCTAGACTCTAGATCTACGCGAAGTAACTGGTTGCCTATATGAATAAGTGGAATTATTTGAAATCCAGGTACTTATAATATTTTTGCATATTCTCATAGAAAATCATCCTAAATCTTAGACAACAAATAAATAAATTATTTCAAAAACCTTTTTTTTTTTTTTTTTTTTTTTTTTTAAATATTTATGTACGTTTTTTGTGCAAGACAAAAAATGTCAATTGTTAACTTTTTGGGAAAATTCAACATTTAAAATTTAATTTTAATTAAATTTTAAATGTTAAAATAGTAGAAAAAGTTTTAAATGTTAAATAGTTAAATGTTAAAATAGTAGAAAAAGTTTTACATTATTCTGTTTTCTATATGATAAAATTCAGGATTTTATCTTTCTGGAAAAAACAAGTTACTCAGAAATAATGGATTTTAATAAATGTAACTTCGTTTTAAAAAACAACTTGATTTTTCGGCTATTTTTGGCGGTGCCTATATTTAAACTTTTTTTATTTTTTTTAATGCGAATTAAAAAAAAAAAAAAAAAAAAACTACATCAGTTTTAAGATACGTATCTTTATTTGAGGATTTTTACATTTCAGGAAAAGTTTTCGTTATATAAAAATGTAAGATTTATAAAAAATCTTTTCCAAACAAATATTTGCACTCGTATCGAAAGGATGTTAAATGCAAGGGACATAACTCCATTAGACCAAATAAATATTTCACTTAGTCTAATGGAGTTATATCCCTTGCATTATTTTAAAATGAATACAAAACTACATACGTTGACTACATTTTTTTATAAGTATTTTTAAACGTATTTATCCTCAGTTACCTTTTATCTTTTAGTTTTGAATCATTCTAGCGTTTTAGGGCAGTTCACTATTTTTTCTCTTTGTATTTATAATTTTCAATGTTAATTACTTTTAAAGATTTAAATTTTTTTTTTTTTTTCATAATCATAAAAATGCTAAAAACATTAATTTTAATCAGGTATTTTATTCTTGCAATTTGAAATTAAATTTGTAAAAGTTCTTCATTGTAAAAAAAAAAAAAAAAAAAAAATACTAAAATTTATTTTATCGATGCACTTACTGAGATTTACAAATATCATAATCTCAATAATGATAGTTTATATTTTTTGTCATCCATAGGTTGCCAGAAATGCAGTCAGCTATACATTTCTGAACAATCAACTATTGATTCTTAAATTAATTTGAAATAAAAGGGAAATTATCAATTTTTTTTAATTACCCCTTAAGCAATAGGTGAACATAATAGACTAGGCACCGCCAAAGAAGTAAAAAAAAAAATATATAAATATCGTTTATAAAAAATAAGTACACTGTTATAAAGTTCATTCTTCTCTTAATAATCGCTGAAAATTTCGTATTGATCGGATAATTACCTGATTTTTGGTAGATTTTTAAAAAGACGGTCCGTCATAAAGTACTTACCTGCTCTCCCCCCCCCCCCCAATGTCATTGGGAAGTTAGCTACAAACCATTTCAATATATAGACATGGTCACAATAAACTTCACATAATTTAATTAAAATTATGTGGAGATGGCAGTGTACAGAAAAAAATAATTATCAATAATTGTTTCTGAATTTTTGAGATGAGGATTGATGATATGGACTATTGTTCCCATCTTGTGTTATTCTCGCAGCGTTTCAGCTGACCTTCTTGAGATATATCTTGTGAAGTTGGGAATCTCAATTGAACCCATTGCATAATGAATAAAGTACAAATCAAATTCTGTTCTAACCTACCTTCTTTTTTTTTGGGGGGGGGGGGTTGAAAATTCAATCCTTAGTTCGGGCAATACTAGTAATGCAATCGCGACTTAACAATTCTACTTGGTCATAGCTGTTGGAATGACAGCATGCTATCTCAACAGGTTAGAGTTCATTTTGTACAGATTCTAGTTTCACAAAGATTTCCAAGTTTGACAAGATACGTCTGGAAGTTATATCAGCCAAATCATTGACAATAACACTCAACACTTTTTTTAATTCTAGCAATGGTAAATAGATCAGTGTGTAGTAATAAACCCAAATAAATATTTATGAACTACAGCAAGTATATCTAAACTGTCTGATTTTATCACATTAAATACTAAAAAAAATTTACTAAATTCTGAATTAAAAAAAATTTTTTTTGAACAATTAATCCAATGAAGGAATTTGACGTTTGTGCACTAGTCTATAAATCTTTCCATCAAAAGTTTGCAGTCATTTATACAATTATGACTTTAGGAAAGCATAATTTTAAAATTCAAATGAAGTTTATAAAATAGTCATTGATAAAAAAAAAAATAGGATGCACATATGGAGCGGTACCCCCCTCTATTTTTATTTTATTTTTTTTAAATTTATTTTTTATTTATTCATTTTTTGAGCAGATTATTTTCGAATGGACACTAGTGTACCAGATTATCAAAAACTTTTTTTAAAGTCCATATTCAAATATTTGTAGGGGATGCTAAGTTTCTAATCCCACATTTTAGAATCAAATTTCACGAATTTGGACTCTTATAATTTCGCTTTCTCCGATTATATCTGACTACTGTTCTCATCTTGAGTGTGATTTTTCACAACGTTTCGGTCGATATAACCTCCGACCTTCTTCAAGTGTATCTTATCGAACTCAGGAATGTTTTTGTTGAATTCTGGAATTTGGACCGAATTTCGACCGGAACCCTTTATTTACTTGGTGGAGGTAGCGTGCTCCTGTTCCGTCAGCCATGACTGAATAGAGGTCCTAAGTAATTTGCAAATGTATTTTTCAGTCGCCCACACTAAGGATTGAACCTTCAACCTTTAAGAGAATATCACTTTTACAATTGATTTTCCCCAGTACTCTAACCACTGCGCCACGGGTCCTTGCAAGCAATTCTAGTACAAATTTTTAGGAGCCTTAAACCTATTTCTAGTTGTAAATATCTATTTATTACTATATATTAATGTATATCTATCTCTATACTTATTACTTGTATATATTTATTATTTATAATTACTGGTTCCCATATCATATTGAATTCTATATTAAGCAGTTGGTTATTCCGCAGCATATGTGCTGCTTCTTTCAGTTGCCTTGCTCTCCACCATTCCTCTCTGTCTATAATTTTTACTTTGTCCCATAATGGTAGTTGCTTTCCCTTTTCCTTCCAAATATGGTCAGCTATATCTGACTTTTCAGTCTCTCCACGTACTACGGTTTTTCAATGTTCTTCTAATCTTTCAATAAACAACACTTTTCACCTCTGTATAGTTTTCCACATTTACATGGGATTTTATACAGTTCTTTGTCATGATATTTTTTCTTTAGGGGCTCATAAGCTGTTTCTGAAGAGTTGAATCACTCCTGAATACTGTCCTGATGTCATATGGATTACATATTTGTTGAAGTTTTTCAGACAAGCCCTTCATTGGTTCAAACACAAAAGGATAAAGAAGGTCGGAGGTTACATTGACTGGAACATTGTGAAAATCACACTCAAGATAAGAACGGTAGTCTGATCAATAATATAAATAACCAACCCTCACCTCAAAAATTCAGAAACGTCATATTTATGGTTATCTTAAAGTTTTGTTACAGAACATTTACAAAGGTTCTGCCTGGAAGAATATTTTTTAAATACGCATTATTCAAGTTGTGTCACCTGACATTTACAATCTAAGGGAAATGAATGTGCTAGAGTACCAACTAAAGACTTACTTTTTAAAGTTTTTTTATTTTATTTATTTTATTTTTTTTAAATTATTATTTTTTTTATTTTTTTTTAAATTATTTTTTTTTTTTGTTTTAAGGGTATTCGGGTCTGTATTGCATTAATAGACCTTAATACCCCTAAAAATAAACTTTTTAAAGGTAACTTTTTTTTAAATTATATTTTGCAGCATCTCCAGCAAAGTTTATCATTTTTTGCTTTGGAATATTTATGAATGGACATGGCATGCCCACAGAAACACAACTTGTTCTGTGCAATTAATCTTTCTGATTGAGCATATCATAAAGTTGTATCCATGAGGCAAATTTTAATCCAAATTCTAAAATAGGCCAAAAACTTTTGAAGACTAAAAAAATGTTGAAATTTGGCTTAAAAATATAGTGGTTCTAAAATGGGTGATCGATTTATTAGAACATTACATTAGAAACTGAGCACCTCTCTACTAAAGTTTAGATACTGACTTTTTAAAAAAAAAAAATTCTTTTGATAATCTAGTAAACTGGTGTCCATTTGATAATCTGAAAAAAATTGAAAAAAAGGACGAAAATAAAAAAAATAAATAAATACAGAGGGGAGTACTGCTTCCATATGTGCATCAAAAATTGTTTAAATTGAATTCATCTGATTTAACATTGAACATTTTTTCTTGTTTACATTCTTACAGGTATGCCAGGAAGAAGAATCTCCCAATCCTGGAGCATATAACGCTACCCCGGATTGGTGCCATGCAAGTCATTTTAGAAGAAATGGCTGACAAACATACAGAAACTAAAGACCGATCGCAGAAAGATTATTCAGAAAAAGGTATTTACTCTCATTATTATCTTGCTGATGAGTGCTGATGAGAATAAACCTTTTACTTACAGGATGGGAACTATGTTTTTTTTTTTTGGGGGGGGGAGGCTCTATTGCTTACAACACTATGGAAGCATATATTTTGATTCTATTTGTAAATTAAGTACATACCTGTGATCTGTTGGGTCACAACCACCATTATTATTCTATTTCGTTCAAAAATTCATAAATTGTAACACATTTAAGACCTTCTTGATCTTGTATACCTAGAAGTACATTTTTAACTTCTATTATTAGATTATTTATCGTTATATAAGATTAAAGTTTTGGTTATGAGAAGCAGAGGGAGTAAATGTGACAGTAAAAAATTCCCCTGCTGTCCTAGTGGGGGGTGTTGAGTAAAGAAGCCCGAAAAAAATGTAGGCAGCCCAGGTGGAGAGAGATATTTAAAAAAAAAAAAAGTTGTAGTAGACAGGCAGGCTCGAACCCGTAACGCAAAGGAGGAAAAGATGAAAAAAAAAAACTGATGTCTTTGCCAATGTGTCCATGGCAAAACCGGAAGTCGCAAATGTCGAAATAAGCGTAGTTAATCAAGAGACGATGACGTGCAACAATGTGTGTGGAAAAAGCGACCCCCCCCCTCCGTGTAGAAAACTGGCAAGTTGAGGTGAAGGAATTGATGTTTTTGGCCAATTTTTTCGATATTTATCGTCGAAAAGATCGAAGTTTAAAACAATACCAATTTTTTCATATTCTGATACGTCTGTCGGAAGTTTTTGTGAGACATGCAAACACACATTTTGCCCTTTATGTAAATACTAGCGGGGGTACCCGGCGTTGCCCGGGTGTTTGGAGGTGTGTGTGGTGTTAAATAAAAAAGAAACCGGGGGGGGGGTAAAAGTTGGTAGGATCGAACCCGAAGCCCTGAGGCGAAGTTTGAAAATAAAATTGGCCAGCCAGAATGAGTTACTGAAAGATGTTTGAATTTATTTAAGTGAGAACCAAATTGACAGGTGCGCGCACGGCTATTCCGCAAATGAGGTCAATGGCCAGGTTTGTTTGTTATAAGCAAAGTAAAACAAAAAAAAGAAAACCATGTTAAAACTTAAGCGGGGGTGAAGGGGGGGGGGTTGTAATCAAAACATCGGAAAAAAACCCCCCAAAAAACTAATGTGAGGCAAATGAACGATGTTAAATGTAAAAAACGAAAAAGAAACGGCTTAAATAAGCTGGTTTTGATATTAAAATTTAAAAAATCAGTGGGTTCCCGGGTGTTTTTTGGTGTGTGTTCGGGGGTGGATAAGCGAATAAAAAAAAAAAACAAAAAAAAAAAAACGAACGTTACGTGAAAAATGGCTTAAATAACACTGATTCAATATTTAAATTTAAAAAACTGAAAAAAAAAAAGACATCTGACACCACGATTTGAACCCAAAACGTTTAGATAACGAACCAATGCATTAACCAACTGACCTAACGCGACGTACATGAAATTTGTTTAGTTTTTCAACTATTTAAAGTAAATCAGGTCATGACGTCATCTGACGCATGCGTAGAACTGGTCGTTGTCGCAAGAAGACCGTTTTTGTTCTGTTGAAAATTGTCGATTTTGGGGTGAAAAAATGAATGTTTTTGGCCAATTTTTTGATATTTTTCGAGCGAAGGATGGAGCTTTGATATGATACCAAGTTTGTGAATTTTCGTTGTCTGTCGAAAGTTTTTAGTGGACACACATACAAACATACATACACACATACATTTTCGCTTTTATATTTATAGACTAGCGGGGGTACCTGGCGTTACCCGGGTGTTTGTAGGTGTGTGTTGAGCACCAAAAAATGTTAGTAGGTAGGCAAGCTCGAACCCGTGGAAGAAAGTGAAAGAAAACGTGACCTCTTACCACCACACAAAGAGTTGAGAGAAAGTGAAAAGCATTCAAATTTAACAATTAAAAAGTTGACTTGCAGAAATGAGTTCACGCATGTGCAGAAATGAACGTTGGCTGAAGACCAGTTCAGTTTTCCGCCGTTTCATTTGTTTGTTTCTCCACGATGTTGGGGAAAGCAAGCTCCCCCCGAAAAAGAGGAACTCTCAAATGAATAGCAATTTGATATGAAGGGTTTTCCCAACATTGATCAAAGTTAATTGTTTTCAAAACTTCCTGGCACAAAAGGCTTCGATGAGTTTTGTTTTATTTATGCGAAAAAGACGAGCAAACATGCGAAATGACGGAATAGAGGGAATTTTATAAAAGTCAATCAAAATAAATGTAGAGATGATGTCCGTTTGCAAATCGTAGATATTATGATCTAGGGAAAGTTGTAAAAAATAGTAACCCTCTCTCAAGAGATCCTCGCCCCCAAGCCTTTTTTGGACATTCAAAACGCGCGCAGCCATTTTGCCTTTTATTTATATATATATATATATATATATATATATATATATATATATATATATATAGTTCTCAATTTTATTGATTAGATTATTTTTATTTTATTTTTTTTTTTTTTAGTTTTTACATGGGGGGAGGGTCACCACTTATCAAGGCCCGGAGGCCACTCAGGGATAAGGGTTATTGCGTGTACAGTAATCAATGAGATAGTATTGTAGTAATCATTAGTATTGGAGATTTGATAGAGTGTCTTACTTAAGGGGGCGGTTTGTCAGGAATTTGTTTATGTTGAATTTGAAGACATCCAAGTTGTAGTCAGGTGGGAAACAGGCAAACGGAAGAGAGTTCCACAATTGTGCACTTTTGAGAAAGGAGCTCTGCTCATGGAATCTACGTTTGTATTTAGGCACAGATAAAGAGTGAGGAAAATTATTGACAGTAGTTTCAGCCAGATGGGTGTTTCTCATGAAAGATTGGCGAGGGGGGACGAGAGATTGGAACTCAGACCAGCACTTGTCATGGGAATAATGATAAAACAAAGACAGGCTCGCAACATCTCTTCTGTGGGAGAGAGGCTGCAGGGAAGAGAAAAGGGCATCTGCCACCAAACCACAAAGTCTATTTTGTACTTTGTCAAGGCAGGATAGGCTGTTTTTAGCAGCTCCTGCCCAGATGTGGCAGCAGTACTCCATCCTTGGACGTACTTGGCTTTTATACAGATAGAGAATTGCATCAGTAGCGAGATATCTTCTGGAGTGGTAGAAGGATCCCACCATTTTCCCAGCATCCCTGGCAACAGATTTGATGTACCTGTTCCATTTCAGATCAGGAATAAAGGTCAAACCCAGAAGTTTGTCAAAACATGGAGCCTCCCCAAGACGAGAGCCATCCATTTCAATTGATGCCAAATGGGGATCAGAGCGTTGATGATGTAAAGATAGAAGCTTGGTTTGGGATGCATTAAAAGTGACCAGCCACCTCTTCCCCCATTGTACCACGTGCTCAAGATCAGAGGAGAGAGAATTAGAGAGAACTTTGTCATTTACGGCCTTTGATGTGTTGCCATAGGTGGTCGTGTCATCAGCATAGATGTCAACGAATGATTTAAGTATGTGTTTTGGGAGATCATTGATGTAGATCAGGAAGAGAGTTGGGCCCAGGATGGACCCCTGGGGGACTCCAGCATTAATACTGTGGGCCTCTGATTTCTGCCCATCAACCACTACTCTTATGAATCTATCAGAGAGAAATGATTTAATGATTGAGAAAACATTTCCAGTAATACCGTAGCTGGAAATCTTGTGAAGTAGGCCCTTATGCCATACCTTATCAAAGGCCTTCGATATGTCGAGAGCAATTGCCCTAGAAAGGAAACCTTTGTCAAGAGATTCACTAATCCTATGTGATATAACCATTAGCACATCTGCTGTAGATCTTGCAGAGCGGAAACCATATTGCATGTCACTAAGAAAGGTTGTTTCTGTTGAGGTGGTTGACTACTTCTTTATTTAATATGGGTTTCAACAACTTACTCATGACACACAGGAGACGTATTGGTCTGTACTGAGAGGGAGATGATTTTTCACCTGAATTCTTAAATACAGGGCATACTGATGAGGTTTTCCAGGGTGTTGGAAAGCACTTCTCCTTAAGGCAACGCTTAAACAGTTTTGTAAGTATGGGAGCGAGTTCTGGTTGGAGCTTTTTCAGCACTATAACTGGAATGCCGTCATTCATGTTTGGCATTACCTGGGGAAATTTACTGGAATCAAGGTCTTGATTAGCTTGGCGACCTCACGCACAGATATTTTTATGTTGCATAGTGTGTTGTCTGTTATAGGAGGAAATACAGGGAGTTGATGGCCCTTGTCGCATAGGGTAGAATTAGCTGCAAAGTTCTTGGCAAATAGTCTGGCCTTGTCTGATGCTGACGAGATGACCTCCGGTCCATTGATGATAGTTGGGATAGAATGCATGCTTCTGTTCAAGATCCTGTTTGTTATTTGCCAGAACTGGTGAGAACCAAGCCGCCGTTCAGCTACTTTGGATTTAACAGACTGAGCATATAGCTCTCTTGCATTTTTCATTACTCTTTTACAGTGGTTGCTGGCAGTCCTGAAAGCAGCTTTAGTCTCAGTACATCTATTACATTGGTAGCTATGGAAAAAGTGATTTCTGTGCGTGATGGCAGCAGCACATTCAGGGGAGAACCATGGCTGGCTGTTAGGTTTTTGTTGGAATTTTTTGGATGGTATCAATCGGTCTATGCCTACAATTAACCATTAGGTCAGGTCTGATACTATAGAGGACACATCCTTTTTAAACATGGAATGCAGAGGTAGGTCAGATATGAATGTACGGAAGCTATCCCAGTCAACCATGGAATATCGATATACAGTACGGTGGAGAGGTACGTCTGAAGACTCATTACATTTCATTTTTATCTTAACTGCTACAACAGAGTGGTCAGAGGATCCCAGAGGAGATAGAACGGAACATGAACACAGCTCAGGGGAAGTTATGAGGAAAAGGTCTAGAAGGCTTGCATATTGACCAGTAGTATCGGGCACACGGGTGGGTTTGAGTTAAAAAAATAAAAATAAAAAAACCCAAATCAGTTTCAGTGATTTATAGCAAATATAGGTATGAGATATATATATATATATATATATATATATATATATATATATACAGCCTTTGAGATTTGAAAAAAAAAATCACTCGACCGCCGGTTGAGTGTGAGGGAAAATTTACTCGCCCCAAAATATTTTTACTCGTCTGACTTTATATCTTTATTTCAGTCAATAATAGTAAATAATTTTACAACAATTCAAGAAATTACCGTGTGTATAATCTAACGAGAAAATATTTGTTTAACCCTAGTAAATCATCTACGTTATACTACAAACATTTCAGTAAATATTCAACAAAACGTTAAAATACAACACCAGTTTCTTCATATAGCATCATTCATATTATTGTTCCATAGAAATAAGAATCATTTCTTTGGATGCTTGACGGAACAATGCGTTTTTTTCCTCTTTCAAATCTTCATCTTTACTTTTGTAAGCATGAAGTGTATGTAGTTGTAGCGTCGAAGAATTTTTTTTCCAAAAGAATTTCAAAATCAGAGCTAAATGAAGGCAACATTTTGACTACACCCAAATGTGTTCCAATGATCTCACAGCTAGAGATGAAAGAATTCGCAAATGATTAGATATAGGTCATTTTAAGTCACCGCATATTTGAGGGTCGTAAAATAAATGATTAAGTTGTTCTCAAAAAGAATGCCATTTAATAATAATGGCACAAAGATGTTGATTTTGACGTTCATGTATTTTTAAAAATTCAATTTAAAATTTTTCTTTAAAAAAAAAAAAAAAAAATGGGATCCACAAAGTTTTAAAAATATGTGCAGTCCTCTTTCAAAATGTTATAGCTAATACATAGTATGATCAGAATTCATGTTTGGCATTACCTGGGGAAATTGAAGAAACTAAAAAAAACTCCTGTTCCCACTTCATTCAGTTTTTATACTTTTATAAATATCAATTTTCAAGTTAAAAGTAAAATGTTATTACTGTGTATGTCTGCGTTATATATAAAAGAATCATTGAATCAAAAAAAAAAAAAAATCGTGCAGTTAATAAGATGTCCTTTTGTTAAGCAATATGCAAGTTAAGCTTAGTACTTCAATCCTACATAATCAGTAGATTAGAAAGGTTGTGAGAAAATGAAATAAGAATTTTCATCTTGCTCTATTGTGAGAAATGATCTGTGTGTGTGTATTTTATTTTTAATACCTACAGACACTAGTTTCATCCTTTTGGAACTCATCAGTGCAGAGAGTTACAATTACAGCCGGCTGGGAGATTCAAACCCAGCCACTAAACCATCTCTGAATCCATTAGCAAGGAACAAACTATATGGCCAATGTTAACTACAAGAAATACAGTTGAAATTAACATTTATATTAATGTCATTTATATTAATGTCTAGTCTGCTTGACTAACATAAAAAAAAAAAAAAACTTGTAGAATTGGACGTTTTACAGTCTCAGAAGTTGAAGTTTACCATTTGATTACTGACTCCAAAGCTCTTCGGGGTGGGAAGATACAAAACAAACCTTCCATATGTAATGGAGGAAAACTGACATGAAGAGGGAGACAGATAGGGTGAGGAGTATTATAACGTTTCTGTCTTGCTTATTGGATTTATAGGGAAGCTTGCAGTTATGCTGATTTTTATGTACATAATAGCATTTTTATTTACATACTAGCAGTTCAGCCCAGCTTTGCTTGGGCCCTATATACTATTCATAACTATATATATATATATATGTTTGACTCCTGTCCATGTAACCTACATCTAAAATTTCAAGTGTTTAGACCAAAATTGGCCAAGGAGTTTGGTAGAGTCTGCAATGGTCCACTCTTTCAAATTTGATCTCTTAGCAGCCAAAGTTTTGCTCTAAAACTGATTAAAAAGCTTGCTGCATGTCTGAATACCCTTTATGTAAAATTTCAAATGTTTAGACCTAAAATTAGCTGAATAGTTTGCTAGAGACCGCAAAGGTCAAATCTTTTGAACTTTAATCCTTGGCAGCCAAAAACTGATTAAAAAGCTTGCCCTATGTCTGACTACACTTTATGTAAAATTTCAAATGTTTAGACCAAAGATTGGCTGAGTAATTTGGTAGAGACCGCAAAGCTCAATTTTTTTAAAAACTTTGACCCAAATTTTGACCCCTTAATATTTATTGTTTTGGGCTCAAATTGAATTAAAAAGTTTGATCCATGTTCAAGTAACCTACATCTAAAATTTCAAGTGTTTAGAATCGGAATTTGCGAAGGAGTTTGGTAGAGTTTTGAAAGGTCAAATTGTTTAACTTTGACCCCTTGACAGCCAAATCTCTGGCTGAAAACCAGATAAAATTTTTGCAAATCTCAATACCCCTTATGTCAAATCTTGAGTCTGTAGACTGAAAATTGACAGTCGTTTGGTATGGAAATGTGTACACACACATATACAGGCAATTTCACTTTCATAGATATATAGATAACATTAAAACTGCCCCCCCCTCGTTTGATAAACCAACAATTAAAGAAAATTTTTTATTTTACTGGTTCTTCCTTTCTTCCATTTTCTATTTCTTTTTGTCTCTTTTTTTTTCTACTCCCACCATTTTTCTCTTTTTTGGTGTTCATATAGAAAAGTAATGTTTTAAATCTATGCATTTCAGGTAAAAACAATATGTACTTGCGTGTCATGTCAATATTAGTATAAATTCCAAAAATTATGTAAAATAATCCAGTAGATGTGATAGATGCATTTTTAACAAAAAAAAAAAAAAAAAAATGTTCTGACAATTTGTTTAAAAATGGCGGAAGTACAATTTAGTTAAAATTATTGGTTGCAGTTACCTCTCCTGGATATTGTGTACTCTTTAATATTGAAACGTACAATGAAACTCTATAAATTTCATTTTTACTTGTAATTATTTTTCCACTGGATCATTTTCTATAACTGTTAGAATTTATATTAATTTTGACAGCACACATAAGTGCGTAATGTTTTCAGTTGAAATGCATTTGTTTAACACTTCACTATTCCACAGAAACACCTTTCTTTTTCTCTTCTACCTTTCTCCCAACCATTCTGCGTCTTTACAAAAGTCATATACCTCATCAAAAATGTGTTTTACAGATATTTTTTTTTTTTTTTAATTTTTTTATTTTATTTTGTCTTTGCAGATAAATTGAAATTCAAGTATGTGGTTGATTTGACGATTGCCTATCCTGGAGGTCGTCCTCTGGACATTCACGGAATTGGAATTGGTTACTGGCCTCCATGTCAAATTGTAATGCATCACCGTATATACCCAATTAGTGAAATTCCGTTGGATACTGATGGACTCACAGACTGGATGAACCAGCGCTTTGTAGAAAAGGAAGCATTATTAGAAAACTATTACAAAAATGGTGTGTTACCAAGTATAACAGACGAAGAAAAAAGAAACTTTCCTCGAATCACTTCCCGTAAAATGAGACCTGACCTAATTGGCGTTCTTCTCTTCCACGCATTCTACATGGTGTCTGCCTATGTTCAGTACAAAGCCATTTCAACGTTTCTTAGTTGGTTTGATTAAGCCTCATTTTGTTGAGTTATTGAATGTCATCTTTAAATTTCATATCTTTTGTTAGAATAAAGGAAATCTTTTTTATTTCCTAAAAGAGTGACTTCATTGTTGAACCCATCCTCATCATTGCCAACTTACTGAAAATAAGCCGGTTTTCCCTGACATTTTTTATTTAATTTAATATTGTCTAACAATATAAAACAGAACAAACATTACTATTTTGTATTTTACTTGAGAATTTGGATTAAATTTTTATTTATCTAATTATACTAAGTCTAAATCTTTTTTAAATATTTCAAAGCCTCCCCCCCCCTTTTTTTTTTTTAAGTTTATAGTGGTAACAAATAATTTTTCTTGTCTGGAAAAAAAAAAGTTCAGGTTATTTAATTTAAATGAGAAATGGTTTTTAAAAATGTTAAATTTTCTTTTTTTTGGCTTTTGATTGAAAACATAATTCAAGAAATTAATCACAAGCTTTGTATTTTTTCTTTTCTGAATTTTGTTTCTTTCCCTTCTCTTTCTTTCTCCTCCTCCTCCTCCTCTTTTTCTTTTAGATAAAAAAATATTCAGAAAGTTCTATAGCTTCATTTATTTTCAATTATTTCAATCCTTTGGTTAATTGAAAAAAAAAAATAGATGTTATGAATTCGGTTTCTTCTGAGTGAATATTTAATGTTAAATCTACCAAAATTGCCTGCACCATTTTTTTTTTTTTTTATAGTCCCTTGCTCAAAGAACTCTAAAATATGTAATGATAAAAATTTCCCGGTTCCATATTCACATAAACACACCTAAAAATTGAGTTACTAATTTAAAAATAGATTTGTTATTGACAGAACTAATTTATTAAAATCTTTGACTGATTCCACTTAAAAAAAAAAAAAAAAAAAAATAGATTGTTCTCATTGAGTCTGGATTCAACTGAAAGATGAAGTTATAGAAGAGTTTTTAACATAATTGGTATTTGATCTACATTTAACCTTTGCCTTGTGGTTTCAGATCTCTTGAATTTCAAATTGTTAGATTTAACAATCAAGAATTATTTTAGATAGGTATTTTCTAGGTAAATGATGAATAAAAGAATTTGAAATTGTAAATTTATAAAAAGATGTAAGATTTTTTATTTTATTTTTATTTATTTTTTTATTTATTTTTTTGAGACATTTTAGTTACTCCCCATCTGGACATAAGGTAGGGTTTGAGATTTGATCAACCTTGGCTGGGCCACCTGAAATAAGGATCTAAAACCTAATGATTCCAGGAACCTTATTGATGATGGCGTTCTTGATAATAATTTGTTCCTTTTTAAAGAATTTGGATAATCTTGTGTTCAAATTTTTTTTTTTTTTTTTTTTTTTTCAATGTTATCAGTTTTGACATTTTATCATGCATCCTCATTTCAAGAATGAAAAAAAGTGCTGAAGCATTCAAACAGGTAATGTCCAGTATCCCACCCCGCACACCACTTTTGTATAATCCACATATTTCTTTTAGGGTCTTGATGTTTCTTAGGGTAGTATTTTACCCTCCACCCCACTTTTTTTTTTTTTTTTTTCCCTTTCCAGTTGTAACTTTTCATGAATTACTGCATTCATCTCAATGGTGTTGTCATAACACAAAGCTGCAAGTTAGCAAATCCAGCCCTATTTACCTGTATTAGGTCGTCTTCTGGAGGAAAGTTTGCATTTCAGAAACCTGAAAAGAAGAAAACATTGTCGAAGATGCTGTCCGATGCTTTGTTTAAGCTTTCTGACAAGTTTTTCTTTTTTCTAGTTTGATTGGCTATTAATAAATGTAAAGAACGCAAAAGTAGGGTAATCCAATGGATATAGGTGTGGATTGTGGGCTCTGCATTATGGGTCGGTTCCATTGGTGCTACTGCATTATTTTCCTAGATATCCTTGCGGAAAAAGTATGAATCCAGACATGAATTAAATAACAGGGTAGACTAGACTCTCAAACCTTGGTTGTGCAATTAGTCAAAGAAACGAAACGCTAAAGTAACACCAGTTTTTCTCTGCTTATCAAAGTCGTAGAAATTTCCAGGTTAGTATCTGGGGGCACGTTTAACTTATGGGGGAAGGAGATACACCCCTGAATCAAGATGGAAGGCAACAGGAAACTACTGTCTTTACTTGTCTTCTCGTGATTATCATGGCTCTACAATTTGGAGAGCTGTGGTCGCTGAAGCTGTTAAAAAAAAAAAAAAAACAGCAGGGCTGCTGCATGCATGCATCCCAGCATTGTTTCTAATTATTATAAACTTCTTTGCTGTTAGAACAATGTCACTTCAAGAGTGGTATGGTTGGGACTGTGCAACTCTTGCTTCATTAGACTCCTTGTGCGTGAACCTTTACAGAAGGTATCCATTGTCCCTTAAGACTGAAAGTTTATTTTTATAAAAGCATATTAACAATACGGTAGAGCATGAACATAACTGATACAATTTTTGCAATAAATCATTTTATTGTATAAGTACTATTATTTGCTCACTTGGAGTTTTTCACACAAGTCATTATCGGTGATTGCTCACTAGCTTTAAAAGTGGGTTTCCCTGGATTCTAAGAAACAAGCCTTCTCAGATTTCCAACACTATCTGCTGCTTTTGATAACCTTTGTAAATCACTTTGTTATCACAAACAGTCGGTTACTATTGATTTCTTACCAATGACAATAGTTGGCTTTCTCTGTAATGTAAGTGGTAATAACCCCTTTCCAAGGTTGTAGCAATTTTCACACCCTTCCAGTGGCTGTCTGATTGATGCACTCCCTCTATCTTTCCATCCTTCTTGACTTTTAATGGCATTATCAGCCGAGGTTAGTGCCACCTTTCTTGGGAGTCTTATTTTGGGGCCAGAATTTTATATTTTCACTTACCTTAGATCTACACAATGTTCCTTCTATACATTTTTTAAAATAATAATGTCGATATCCATCTAACTTGAGCTATAAATAAAACATGAAGAAGGCAATATTAATCTACATATTGATTAAATATTTGTCACGATCAGGCACCAACAAAACAAAATTTGGGAAAAGGTGTTTTTATTGGTTGAAGACATGTAGAAATTCCAGTTGATTCCAGTGCTGATGTTATTATAGGGAAGAGAGCTATCTCTGAAAAATCCTTGTAAGAGTTTGTGATCTAGTTCTATTCTATGAACATTCTGTTCAAACATGCTCTCATATTGCATCAGTTTTGAACAGATATTATACTTTGATCCTAGCTCAAATACTTAAAAAAAAAAAAAAAAAAAAAAAAAAATGTATTTTAGTTTTATCTTCACAACATTAGATGAAATTAAAAATTATTCTTTTTTGCATTGCATCTTTGGCGATCGGGTGATTCTATTTTTTAAAAAGGGATGGAGGCTGTTAATTTACATACGAACATGAAATGACCTTAACCTATTTATAGTTTACTTGTGCATAAAAAAAAGTTACATTTTTTTATTTATTTATTTATTTTTTGTTGATTCCTAACTCGCTTCCAAATTTTATAATTAAAGTTGCTTGAAAAAAACCTTTCAAGTTATCCGCTGCTAATGCTGTTGTTAAGCAACTTGGACTTTTGCATAGAGCTCATGGAAAATTTTGCCTCGGGATTATCTAGTCTGCATGAAGTTCTCTTCATTGCGGCAAAATTGTCAATATCCTTGACATAGAGAACCGCAATATTCAGCGGTTACATGCAAAGTCTGGAAAGGTTTGATCCAGAACATACAAAGGAATTTTATAAATTGTGGTTTCATGCCCAACTCATTTTTGCTTAGCACATGTAGAAGCATAGACAATCAAGACAATGGATCATAATCTTCCGTCCTCTCAGACTCCTGGATTTTTATCAGCTATTTAAGCAGCTCTGACAGTATCCCTGCCCCCTGTTACTGTTCCTTCTACCATATTGAGGAAGAGTCGATTTTAGGAGGCAGCTGCTGTTGCTGGGTATTTTGTCACAAAATGGCCACATAGATACACATAACACTATAAACTAACTTATTTTTCTGCTATAAATTGCCTTAAGTAGAGAATGTACTCTATTGTCACAAACGCTTCTCTCTTAAACATTGAGAGACAAAACAACCTTTCTTTGCTCTATAAAGTTTGATTTGAAACTTACAGGTTTTATATTATCTTTGAAAACCAAAAATGGTTTTTGTTGCAAGCAACACTAATACTTCAGTCAATTGCTGCTTGTGTTCAAGTGATATATACTGGACCAAAAATAATATCCATTGCAGAACAAGTAAAATTAATTCCCTGAACAAAAACAGTTTTGCACCACTTGTCACCTTTTATGAAGATATTGCTTAGTAAATCTTATGTTTAGAATCCTTATTCCAATGTGGATCAAAATTCAGTACTTGGTTTTAATTTTACAAAATGTCTACGATTTAAGGTTTAAGTCTAAAAAGTCTTAAGAAAAAAATTTAATTCAGGGAATCTTGATTGATTGATATGATATCAAAGTCAATGCAAATCTGAAACATTTGGATTTTCCAAAGGGAAGTTGTACCTATACTATGTCTTTTAGAAACACTTCAAAATACCCAAAGAAACTGAAATTTCATGAAAACTTGATTGATGCCTGATACATTTTATTAAAATTTAACAAAATTGGAAGTATCTGAATTATCACAACAAAGAGCTTCCACTCCCTTTGCATAAAACTAAACTAAATATAGCCCACATTGCAATCCTTTGCACCTTGCAGCTGTGTATGAAAATTCATGATTGGTAAATTCGTTTTGGAGTGAATTCTGTACATACAAATATATAAACATATATACATAACTTTAGTAAGGCATGAAAATATATATGGCGATTAAGTTACACAGAATATTCCGCGTTTCATTCTCGTGAGAATCAGGCATACGCCGGACGAATTCTCACGAGAATGAAACACAGAATATTCTGTGTAGCTTAATTGCCGTAGTTATCTGCATAACTTATAACCTAGCTCTACCTATGTATTGAGCAGTTTTGAAATAAATACTGAAAATTTATGCATAAAATTATATTTGTGAATAATCAAAGCAATCATACATAACTTTATATAGATTACTTTCTGCAGCCTTACATGCAAAGGATATTGTCACATATAGATATTTAAATGGCTACAACGCGTATTATTATATTAGAGGTTATAATTTTTTAGTAATTATAGTAGCAGTTGTAACAATGATATTTAAGTACTTTTTTTTTTTTTTAAATTCTGTAAAGTTTAGTTATGTAGACAAATCTGTTAGACCTTAACTTTGTGTATAAAACTTATATGTAATAGCATGTTTATGCTGTGTATATAACTTAAAAAAAAAAACGTATGCCACCAAAAATATTATGATCAAAAAGATTGGATCTGTTTTTGTGCTGTTTAGTGGCGTTTTATTTTATAACTCTAGTAGGCAACATATTTAATTTCTATTTTAAAATATTTCAAACTTTTTTTTTTTTTTTATTATGTTGGCAAATAAATAGAACAATCTTTATTTTCATTTGAAAACGTCTTTTGATAAAAACATAAAAAATATTTAAAAAAGTAAAAAAAAACAAAACAAAAAAACCCCCAAAACATCCCTAAATCATACAAAGCCTTTCTGAAACATTTTTTGTACTATTGATGGTTAAGAATGGTTTAAATATGGCAGGGATGGGTATGTTTGAAGTCGAGCTCTTTTTGGTAAAAACAAAAACTAACAACTTTAGTATTCCATTAACCCAGGGATGGCCAAAGTCGAATGCATCTGTCAGTATCCTACAATTTGAGTTTTATTTTCTTAAATTGGTCATATGGCATATCAATCACTTTCTTTCTTTTTTTAATGCCGAAACATATCTATTTTTAAACAGTTCATTGTATACAATTAATTGAAAACATTATTATACCAATAATTGAGGAATGTTTATATGTATCAATACATAGTGTCCAAGCCTCCTGTAGGATTTGAACTCTGCATAATAGCTTCTAAAGGCTGTGATGGCATCCATTTTAGACTAGTCATGCAATCTGCTTTTTGTTTTTTTTTTTTTTTTTTTTTCTTTTTTTTGCTTTTTTTTTGCTTTTTTTTTTGCTTTTTTTTTTTACTTTTTGGGTTTTTTTTTTGCTTTTGCTTTGGTCTTTTTTTTTGCTTTTGTATGGTTAATTTTTCAGGGTATGTGAACGTTTTCCAAATTAAATTGATATTTTTACAATGCCATTTATTCTAGTAAATGTGTACTAAAAAGAAAAAAAGGGGGCAGGACAAAAGACAATGAGGTTTCTACCTTCTTCCCATTCCTCCAGCCAATTTCCTATAAAAACTATAAAAAGCAAAGATATTCCAGCTATATTTTTGAAAATATAGCTAATGTATTTTTTGTGCAAAATTGTACGGGAGCATCTGAACTTGCATGTGAAAAAAAAAAAAATGTTGAATGACGCAAAAGGTTGGCCATCCCTGTATTAACCTAAAAGCTCAAACCCTTATACAAATTATTTTTCTGATTCAATATAAAACATGCTCTCCATTATTTTTCAGACTTTTCTAAAAAAAAAAAAAAAAAAAAGAAAAAAAAACTTTGAAAGCAAAAACTATTGCAACAATCAGTGATTTCTGAATGACATTGAAGCAAACAGTGGATAGTTATTCCTCCCCCCCCTCCCAATAGATGTCTACGGTCCCTTGCTCTCAGATCACTTCCTCTTTATAGTATATACTTTTTCTAAACTTAATCATGAACGTTTTGTATAAAGAATCATTTGACATGAAGAAAATTTGGGCATTTATTAGTAGACAACAAACATGTAACAAATGCACAGAGAGTTACTAATTTATCTTTTTTGGATAATTTTCTTTTTTTTTCCCCCTTTTTATTTATTTATTTTTTTTAGCTTTTACTAATTTTATATCAGTGACATTTATTGGGTGGATTTCTATCAGTATTTTGTTTCCTTTATTTATTTATTTTTTTTTTTTAGTGGTCGAGATTCCAAAGATGAGTTTCATGTTCACTATTTTGTTGTTGTTCTAACTTAAGCACACAGAACTACTTGATTCCAGGTAAATAAATGCTTTGAAATAAGTTAAACTGTAAAAAAAAAAAAAAAAAATCCATTTTAGGTGAGAGTAGCTTATCTTTACTTTGGTAACATTTATTTATATATTTCCGGGCTTTTTTTTTTTTTTTTTTTATTATACCAATAAATGCTCAAATTCTTCTATATAAAATAACAAAACAATTCGCTACCATCGTTTGCTGTAATGGTTTATTTTTTTCATAGTAAGGGAGGTGAAAACTGGTCAACTTTTAAACAGATTTAAAATATTTCAATTAATGCCATAATTTGCTGTATAAAGTAGCAGACACCAGCATTTTGTATTTTTTTTTTTGGTTTTTTTTTTTTTTGTGTTGAATTTAATATTAAAGATTATAATCTTTTCACCCAGTGTAAAACAAGTATTTTAGCTTTTGTACAAGCATATATTTATAAAAATCAAGTTTTATAATTATAGATAGCATAAGTAACTTATAATTTCGTTTCATCTCTTCTGAAAACTAGCTTGGCCTAGTATTAAATCGACCCTCACAATGGGATTATAGATACAGAATGTATTTTATCTTGAAATAAACTGTGGGTTTTTGCCTAGAATCCAACCTAATTAAGAAAAACAAAAATACTGAAAAAGGTTTATGATGTATATACACGTCTACGGAACGAAAATATCATTCCAAAATCTTATAAATTGATAGTTTTATTTTTTTACTAAGAAAATCAAATTGAGACAGCAGGCATTGTCTTGATTCTTTATCTTTAATATATAAAGGGAAATAATCCAATCCGAACTACCGAGCTCAAAATCAGCCTTGTAATGGCTACAATTTACTAAAAAATTGTATTTTCTGTATAAAAAAATACTTGATCAATTTACGTGATTTTCGTTTCGTGATGGGTGTGTATACAACTTTTTTTTACATTTTTAATAAGGTTGAATTTTGGATAACAACCAAATTGTGCAAAGTTAAAAAGAATTATCTCCCTTAATTTTATTCATAGATTGCAGTAAGGATTTTTTGGCTAGAGATAAATAGCTTCAAACATAAACCCTGCAAGAATTTATGAAAGTCAAACTTTTAATTACTAAGATCCCTAATATCTTTATGATCTTCATATTTCTCTAGCTCTTTTGCGTACTCTACATTATGAATCTTCCGTTTCTTTATAATTATCTTTCTGATCTTTCTGCCTTCTCCCTTCATCTTATGGATTTTTTATCTACTTTCGCTCCAGATTTAAACTTAATTTTTTTGTTTCCTTATAAAGGAACCTACTTTCAGTGTTAACAGATGTAAACTTACAAATGAACACGAGATCAATACCTACGTTTTTATCCCTTTAAAAAAAAAAGGACATTAAATATTATAGCTTTTTCCTTTTCATCCTTTTTGTCCTTTTCTCATTCCTTTTGAGCCATCTTTATCATTTATATATCTTTGCCTTCTCTTTACATTTTCTTTTAAGTCTTTGCCCCTCTCTCCTTCTGTGGATCATACTAATTAAAAAAAGTAAAAAAAAAAACAAAACAAATAACATACATCCAGTGTTGACACATAAAATATGTTAATATGCTTTTTTTCCTTTTTATTTAAAAGTTAATTAATAAAAAAATAATAAACAAACTTTGTTTATCGAAAAAAGTTGTCAGGTTTTCTCTCTGTATTACAGAATGTGTGTTTTGCAATTACTGGTTGTGAACAATTCTTTAAAAAAAAAGAAAAAAAAAAAGTTTAATTCCTATTTCGGTTGGAAGTGTATAATTTTTTTTTTAAATAAAAAAAAAATTCCAAGCCGTATACAAAGATATATATTTTTTAACCTATTGCTTGATTTGAACGTTTGATCTGATTCTTGAAAAGTTTCATACTTTCATTAATAAAATGTGCCAGACAAAGCGCATTGCATTAGTCACCCACTTTTATTTTTCTATCTTCAAATCAAGCAAACTTATTTCCTGGTGCTCTCACTTTCTCACTCTGTTTATCTGGACGGATTTTCAGTATTTTCACAGACATGGACTGCACTTGATCTTGACAAAGTTTGGCTTATCATAATTGATGTCTCAAACCACAGATTAAATATTGATGCTTTGCCCTTGCCCTGATCCAGTCCACTAACATATGAGCTTTGATCTGTTTTATATTAACTGCCATGTCAATTTTTTTTTTTTTTTTAATAATGAAAATATTTACAAATAAAAAAAGAATTTATTAAAATTTTTTTTTTTTTTTTTTTTTTTTTTTTTTTGAGAACTCTTTTTAGGATAATGCATCTTTTATGAATAAAAATAATTCTAAGCTGAACAATGGTAATGTCAAATTTTTGATAATTAAAAAAAAAAAAAAAGTGTTATATTTACCCTTAGTTCTTCATATTTGATGTATATTTTCATTGATTGCTTATTTTCTCCATAATGCACCATTAACTTGCTGACCATTATGACTGTCAGAAGGAACTAAGTATCCTCCCGAAGGCCACTATAGCAGTGTCCATGTATGGTAATGAGATTTGTTTGTTTGAGGGTCTGTTTATCTTGGTAAATATAATGAATGGTACTCTAATATATCCTGATCTCTAAGTATTGCATATAACTTGATAGTAATACACTTTTGGGGAATAGGAATATTGGATTAGCCGAAAGTTTTAATCAATTTATAGGAACCCAAACATCAAGCTTAGAAATATAACCGATTTTTTCCAATCCATTTTCCATGCTTGATTTGAAAATCTTTAGAATGCCTGCAATCTTGCTAAACTAGGGCTTTCACATGGTAATTGTCATTCATCTTTATCCAGCTATGGTGAAGATCATCTCCCTGAAAAAATCTCCTTTTTTAAAATCAAAATATTTTTGGCTCACCTGTTTTGTAATGACTAGAGCATATTCTTTTGTTTGTTTTGACTCTCACTTATATATCCATTGATATCTTATGTTTTTGTGTAGAGCGTGACGTGATCCTCGGTTGATTGTGTCTGTGTCAGATATATACTCGAGAGTAAAAACGATGAAAAGAATATGCTGTTGTCGTAGCCCTAGTAATGACATTAACCCATGCATATCTTTTATGCAAGTTTCTGTAGCTTTTTCCTACTAGTGTATAAAAAAACTGTCTACTGCTCAATTTTCTAAATATATTAGATAAGTACGAAATGAATAAGTCTTCAAATGTCTACAATAGATCTACAGATCCACATTTCAAGAAGCATTACTTTTATATATTCAATAAATATCTTAAAACTAATTCCGTGTAGCAAAAAGGTGGGTTTATTCAGTAGTAGAGTATAAAGATTCTGATTAGATTTCCAGTGCAAACCAAATTGTTTCTCTTGATTGCAAGAGAATAAAATGAATTGTTTTCTTAATATAGCAGTCTCATTCCAAAAGGAGTTCTCAATATAAATATTAAAAAAAAAAAATAGCTGACAGTTTTATAAGTAAAACTTTCTGCTACCCAAATCCTTAAGAAGAAAGAAAATAGAAAATTAAAATCTTTATGGAATAGCTTATAAGAATTAGCCGTGCTTACAAAGCTTATAAAATTCTTAGATAAATGTTTTCCACATCTTTATGCTATGTTTCTTGTTTCTCGTGTTAGACAAATGCTTTTGTGATTTGAAAATTTAAAATTTTCGTAGAAATTAATAACCCCGCAAGAAAAATGAAAAATAGTATCCTATTTTTGTAGTGATAGCTCATGGGCTTGTTTGTGGGAATCGGAGACTGAACATTTTTCTGCAACTTTGGTCAGTCAAATGAATGGATGGTATTTTTAAAGAAAAAAAAAAAAAGCAGATGAAACTTTGCAGTTTAATTGCTTAAAAAAAAAAAAAATTATGAATAATCCAGGGTCATACCTGTAATGGGCTGCATTTGGGAGGCTTTATTTGTGTCAAGATTTTTAGTCTGCCAATATCTTTTTAGCTGTTAACACTTCATTCTCATTTTTATTTGATTTGATTTGATTTAAAAAATAAAAATGAAGACATTTCTTGAATAAACAAAGTTGTCGATATGTAAAGAAAACCCTTAAAAACGTTGATGTAAAAATGTTTACAGAATGTGTAAAATGGCAAATTTTACTCAAGAAATTAAAATCATAAGTTTCTCAAGATGAGAACAGTCGTCTGAAGAAATCAAATATGAATATTAAATACAGTTTTAATTTAAAAAAAAAAAAAAGAAGAAAAGTATATTAATGTCAAAGAAATAGTTCTCAATAAAATTCAATTTTTATATATTTTTTTTATAAAGTACATTCAAACTTATTTAAATGTGATTTATGATGTAATACAGAACCTCAGCTGAAATTTGATGGGTTAGAATTCCCTTTCTCAGAGCAACGAGAGTAAAGTATTCATAATTAAAAAAAAATAAATCTGTAAATTGATCATAAATATTGCCTCCAGTAGAGCCTTCCAAACATTAGCTCTCTTGGCTTGTTATAGATATGGCTTTGTGAAAAAGCTAAAAATATATAAAAGTTTTGATAAAACCTTGTACATAAGTGAAGCGTACTGAAATTGTAATAAAAAATGTTCATACCTTCAGACTGATTTTCTTTTAGTAGTTAAAAAAATTTTTTTTTTTTTTTTAATTTAAACATTTTTTTTAATTGCCTTAAAAGTCAACTGGAGGCTTGAAAGCTTACTTTAAAAATGTGTAAAAAAAAAAAAAAAAAAAAAATTCCAGAATAGTTAGCATTCAAGAACTCATAAACAACAAATAATTTATATCAACTGTAGAATTAAATTTTCTACTAACCTGTATACCTTTAACATGTGGAAACTAAGATTTTATTTCAGAATTTCATTTTGCTGTTTGTGTACCATATTAATAAAAAAAAAAAAAAAACATGGCAGCCGAGGTGATAACTTAACTTTATTGCTGAAAAGATAGTAACAACAAACAAAAAACCTTACCACTAACCATAAATCCGAGTGGCACCTCCTAAACAAAAATCCCTTATAAAATCGTGCTTAATTAAGTTCAGCTATCACTTCAGTTGCCAAAAATCTGTTTCTACACGTTACAATTATATGGTTTGATAGAGAATTTAACCCTAGTGTTTTCTAAAAAAAAATTTGAGTTTTTGACTGTTAACTATTCTGTACTTTATCCCAACTTTTTTAAGTATATTAAATAACAGTAACTCTCACCTGTAAATGGTTTCCAAAATGTTGCAGATTTTTTATCATGTTTTGGTGAATGTCATGCAAAGATCCCTATTTTTAACATTGTTCACAGACTACCAACAATCAATGTGTCTTCATTAAAATTGAATATCAGTCAGCAATTTGTATCAGGCTCTTTCTTGGCTGTTCTACACAATCACCAAATGTCAACCAGTCTTTCAATACCTTTGAACGTGTCTTGCATTTGTCTTTTTCTTTTCTTTTATGTAAGGATTCTTGTATAAACTGTCATCACCTCTGCTCAATTCTTTAAATTTATTAAAAAAAAAAAAATTTCATTTTTGTATCATTAAAAGACTAAAAAAAAACAAAAAATGAATTTCATGTTTTATCTCACCATTTTTTTAAATTCTGTGTGGTCTCAGATCAATGATAAGTTTCAGTAACGCAATCCTTTTATTTTTTCTGGATCAACTCAAAGGAATACAACTTCAAAGCTTTATTTATATTCAATTTAATTTGGTGCCTAACAAACTTTAAAACTCTTGTATCAATTACTAAGGGAGATAAATCGGTTGAAATTGTAATTGCTCAGATCATTAAAGTCTCTGGTTATCCCTAATCGACTCGCCATTCCAAGAACCCTTTAAAACTAAACTTTGCTCAGCTTTTACAGTGATTTTCTTTCTCTCCAATGGTCTAACATGTCCATTCTGTATATTTTGATTTTATTTGAAGAGGAAAAAAATGTTCCTTTGACAAATCTGTATTTTTAAAGACTCATTGAAGTCTTGCAGATTTAACCAATTGACCAACCTCTCCAAATAGCTATTTTATGGAGAGAAATCAACATATATAGAATGAAGTTGCATTCATCAAAACAATGTTACACAATATTATTAGCGATTTAAATTATTTTAAAGGAAATACAATTTGTAAATTAAAAAAAAAATTTTTTTATTACTAATTTCCAATTTATTTGCATTAAAAAAATTAATAAGTTATGAGGATTTTAAGACCGGTAATTGATTGACTAAAGTAACAAGATGCTTAACAGAAAATAAGGTATCAAACCTCTTTTACTCACAATGAATAATTATGGAACCAAGGCAGTTTATAAACTCTATTAAATTTAAAAAAAAAAAAAAAAAAAAGAAAAAAGTTTAATGTCACTAATGAATAGTTAAACTAATTTCCCAATTGTTTTCTTTCAAATTTATGCCACCATTATTATCGTTTACCATGAAATCTTTTCAGTATTCAGATAAAATAGAATTTTTTTTGCAATGATTTTATCTTAAATTATTTTCAAGGCATTTAAAAAATTTACTAATGTAGTCTTTCATTGCTTGTAGTGAAATTGGTTTTATTTTACCAAAAAATAATTTTGTACTAAGTCATGAATTATTTACTTAAACAAAATATTAGATGTTTATATATTTTTTTATAATACATAGGAAAGTATATTTTAAAAAATTTTATTTTGTGAAAATATTTGATTTTTCAATCAGATGAAAATCGAGACATAATCCTTTGTCTACAGGTCTTAAACCGATTATTTATGGTTAAATAGATTCTTTTGACACCAGTTTTCTTTTAAATGAATTTGTTAAAAAATGAAAAAAAAAAAAATAAATAAATAAATAACTGCTGATAATTGGTTGAAGATATTTGGACATTAATACATGAGTTATGTCCCTTGATTTTCGTCTTCTGATTTTTGTAAAAAATGAAATTTCTCCATGTCGTAAAGTGATTTCCTAATGTTTTTACGATAACTACTTGTTTAAGTATTTTCTTTTACTTACAATGATGTGATTAAAAGTACAAAACATGTTTAATGTGGAAACATTTCATTGTTAATAAGCAACAATATATTAGGAAATTACAAGCTTTTATTTTTACAGCTATTGTATTGAGGCACACATTCTAGAATATTCGTTTAAAATGTTTAAGAAAAAAAAATGGGAAATTTTAACTTGAGCAAAATAGATCATTTTTAAAAATTATGCCTCTCTTGAATATAGTTTTTTTTTTTTTTTAGTTTACATTTTACTTCAATAATAATCCCCCCCCTCTTTTTTATTTATTTATTTTTTGCTGGGATCAAAATCTATTCTAATGTTGCATTTCATCTATCCTGTTCTTGGTCAGATAAAGAGGGAGTGGGTCCTTCTTGACTAAGGCAATTTTTATTTTTGTCCCAATCCAGAGTGGCTTTTTAGTTGAATTTTCCCACACTTTTAATGTTGGACAACAGTTAGGGAGTTGGCTTCTAACTCTACACTCGTAAGTAGGCAAGCCAATAGGAACAATATTAGAGGTGCCATCCTCTTGCCTCTGTATTAGAATATGACTGTATCAAACCTGCTTGTTAGGTGCTTTATAAAGTTTATTTTCGACAGTTTGTACATTAAATGTCTAAAATAATTAACATTTTGTACTTCTGTAGTTTAACATTAACAAGCAAAATGTTTACAACTACAATATTAGTATTGTATTAGGTTAAATTTAAAAACAAAATTATTTATCAAAATGTAAAACTTTTTACTGCAATAGAAAAATAGTTCCTATTTACTTGCCTCACCAAAAGACCAAAGTTAGATACAAAGTACAATTTGATTTTAAAATGAAAAGATTCAGTACCCCTTAAAAAAAAAAAAAAAAGTTACTCCGAATTGCAACAAAAATAAGAAACAAAAAATGACTTATAGTACCAGAACAGTTACTACACTCTGCTTTGACCAAAAATAAGTAGGTTTTTTTTTTTTTTTTTTTTTTACTGATTAATTATAAGATGTGAGGAAAGTAATGTTTCTTATCTGGGATTTAACCGATTTCCCTAATCTAATTTGTGCATAGATTCTTTAAATTATTTTTAATTGATACTAGACTACCCATTGGGTCAGTATGTTATATTAGCTATGGAATTTATGTATGAGCGTGACATTTGTGACGTAAGGAAAATAGTTTTTTGTGACCTAACAGAAACATTTCTATGAAAGTATATTAAAATGAAAAAAAGAATATAGATAGATTTCTACGAGTTGTTCTGTTTATAATAATTGATTATTTTTGAAAAAAAGAACTTACAGTCATTGAATTATAAGTGGTTTGCCATACTTATAGGTAAATGTGCACTGAACAGATACCATAATACTTAAAGTTAAATTCAAATTTTGATATCTTTTAATTTAAACACAAAAAATAATTGGGATCCTGAAAATGTACACAGTAAAACAATACATTTTATTGTCGCATTGATTATTTATTTGTAACGCAAATTAAAAAAAATATTTTCGGGGTTATTTAGTTTGGTAGTGTAGAATAAAATGTATAAATGTTTAAGGTGTATTAAAAAATGGAGAAAAAATTTAAAAAGGCGGTGGGTAAATTACCGTTGTAAAATGCTCTTATGGTTGTCAATGAGTAGATTTAGTAGATTTATTTGTAAGAAAATTGTAGATTTATTTGTAAGAAAATTAGACAAGTAGATTTATTTGTAAGAAAATTGTGTAAGAAAATTAGAAAATTGTGTAAGAAAATTAGACAAGTAGAAAATTGTGTAAGAAAGTTAGACAAGTAGATTTATTTGTAAGAAAATTGTGTTAAAATAACTTAAACATAATATGGAAATGAGCAATAAAAAAAGCAGAAAGTATTAACAATTGTTTATTTGGATAATTTAAACATAAAAAAAAAACAATTGAGACGCTGAAAACGTACACGGTAAAACAATATGTTTTATTGTCGCGTTGATTATTTGTTTATGTACGCATGCGCAACCAGAAAGTCATAAACTGGGTTTGGGTTACAACACCTGTTACAAGGTCATTTGAATTTTATAATTATATAGATAGTCTAATGGGCCAGAGACATTATTGCTTGCCATCAATCCTTGAACCAGTTGGCCTTGACAGATGACTAGTGTGATTGGCTTGATGGTGTTTCGTTTTGCAAATGGTAAGTTGCTTATAAGATGCAACCTTTGTCAACACTTGTGGCCTTGTTAATAAAATCTGCGAAAAACCCAGGTCATGAGTCTGCATCCACAGGACTGCAAGCAATCAAAATACACTGCTAATCTCAACAGATTTGTTTCAACTAATCTGTGGGGATGCCATGCAGGACTTCCTCACTATTCTTGGACTAGAGCTGCACTACACCAGGGTTTTGCAAAAGGACATTTTACTATTTGTTGAATGAATTTTTACTATTTTTAATTACAAGCAGGGGAGGGTGGTGTTTTTTTTATAAAGCATCTATTTTAGTTAAATTAAAAATGTTTTACTGTCTGAAGCAACATTTTAAAGTTTAGACTGTTCATTTTTATATTCTCAAATAATTTTCTATTTAAAATGAAAAAAAAATGCCTTCTCAGCTGAAAATTCCAACCTTAAGAAAACAATTGCTAGCGATCGCGACTGATTATGAATTTTCAAGTGTTTCAGAGCAATTTCACTCAATTTTGTATGAACATCTCAGATGGCAGCCGAAAGCTGTTAACTTAATGATTTATCGAGATAAAACAAAAAGATTTAATTTTATAATTAAAAAAAAAGACCGTTTTTAAAGTCCTTTTTAAACGAAGGATAAACACTATTGGTGACATAATTATTTTGATTTATCTATTCGTGATGCTTTTGCATAAAACTTAATATAAAATATAAGCATGTAAAGTTACCATAAAAGAAAGTATAATTTGGGAATTGGTCTAAAACAATTTCTACTTCATTGTAACCTGTTTGTAGTTAAAAAATGTTTAAAGTTCCATACATATCTGATGAAAGTAGCCATTTTTATTTAATCAGTAATGCAAACAAAACTACTTTCCTGTTTATGGAATTTTAAAGACTTATAACTTTTTTTTTTTCTCCAATGCAAATGTGTCACAAATGAGTAGGTAACGCAGAATAAATTATCAACTAATTCTCGAACTGTATTTTTCTTGAAAATTTGTTGCTAATAAATTCTACCATTGGGTGGTGGAATTAAATCGTTTATAGATTAATCAATGCCCCCCCCCCCTTCATACTACTTAGAGCTTTACTGCTCAATTTTTACAAGGGAGATTATTTGGTTGAAGAATAAAGATCATTTTATGTTAAATTTACATAGAAAATACAAACTGGAACTGGCAACATTTTCTGAATTTCTTTTTATTATAATCTGATAAGTTGGTGCTTAATTGATATTTCGAAAAAATTAACAAAAACAAAAAAACAACAAAGAAAGCAACATACAACATTACATTTATAATCTCTTGGTCGATTCTGGATCAGATCAAAGTGTAGTATCTCAGTGAAAGGAAGGAAAATCCTTGACTTTTGTATTTTTGTCACATCAAAACTATCCTTTTTAGGAATTGGGATATCCTCCACTTAAAAATAAACGAAAACATTATGTCTAACTGGCATTCTGTAGAAACATAAATATATCCAGCATGCCTAAAACAATTTAATTTAAATTTAAGTAATAATTAATTTAGATGTAATAAAAAAAAAAAATAAATAAAAAATAATTTTAAGCCAGCATAGTAAATTAAAACCAAAATGATGACCTACCTAGTAAATTTAAAATAGCCTTCTAGTAAAGGAAAGTAATTTCCATGCCTTTTAAGATATTTAAATTGTTTTAAGTTATTAGGTTTATAACTAATTAATTATGGAAATAAAAAAAAGTTATGGAAATATAAAAAAAAAAAAAAAGTTATGGAACGGCATTTATGCACTTCCATAACTTATCTGTATCAGCGTTTTTTTTTTTTTATATAGGTACAAACGCAGAATATTTAAACCAAAAAATCTTAAATTAGCAACAACAAACTGTATGCTTTTAAGGTGTCAATTTTTTATTTTATTTTATTTTTTTCAAATTACTATATCTCATGAGATAGCATTTTTTTTTTTTTTTTTTACAGAAAAAAAATAAAACCTGAGACTTTTTTTTTTTTTTTAATACAGATTTTAATCATGAAAATTTTCTAAACTAAAACTATTTTCTTTATAAAAGAATTGTTTTTAACTTCCAGTTTTTTTTTTATTTTCTTCAAATGTTTAAAAATATTTTACAAAATCCCCTCTGGCATATCTTTGTATTAACCGAATCCTCAACATAAGCTATTCCTGAACTGATTTTTTATATTCTAATATCTTTGGTAATCTATGCAGATTGACTGACTTGAAGCTGCGCACTCTTCCATTTGCTAAGTTGTGAGAATGGAGGCATTGAGAAGGGCCTTACAAGTTGAGTAGCTGAAGGCTTTTTCTTTATTAAACTCTCGAGACAGACCACCTGATTTACTTCTGAGTTTAGAAAGTTGAACTCTTGAACCATCAAAATTTACATAGATTAAGGTAGATCATGAAACTGGTCTGAAATATTGATATTTAAAAAGAATGCATGCAAGACAAAGTTAAAATAAAAAAAAAATAAATAAAAAATCAAAATGAATTGTATGGGCTCATTGTTTTTCATAAAAATATGAATTGAAAACTGTTTAAAAATTATTTTTTTTAAAGACACTGGCACTTAAAAAAAAACAATCAATCACCTTGCCATGAAAAAAAGCGCCTTATTGATTTTTTTTTTTTTTTTTTTTAATTAGGCAAATATTTGAAGTGGGTGTGCCAATTAACAAACTTTTAGAATCTTGGTGCATTTTGATATATATTTTTTTTTCAAAACGATACTATAGGTGTCACCATTTTGCTTGCCTATATCCCAGGAAATAGTAACATAAAATGCTGACTATGTTGATGTTGTGTAAATTTTACATGATTTAAGAATCAGAGCATTATGCATCTTTTAATGTCTGCAATCAAATTTATGTTCTAATCTCGATTCTTACAAGCATGCTAATCTGTTAATAAACATTGCCATTTCCATCAAGAGACCACACTGAATACATCCTTGATACTCCAGACCTGGAGGGTTAGAAATATGAAGATTCTGGTTTACCTAATTGTGAATAATCAATCTCTTGGGTTGATGGCTGAGATCTAAAGAAATGCTGATCAAAACATTTTGGCTGCAGAAACTATGGCATCCCACTGGCTTCACTTCTCTTGGAGAAGTTTCAAAGTTTTCCTTTTAGATTAGTTATGCTCTCCCTCCTCCTTCCTTATAGAGTTGAGTCTACTTGTGGCTGAATGAAGTCTGGTTTACCTTACAAATTCACTTAATCCCTTCTGAGGAGTATTTGTACTCTAGAAAACCTGATCATACATATGTTCCTTTAGTCTGTCGTTTTGTCTGATTATTATAAACAATGTAAATTAAAATTTCATCTCTGAAATAAGATGGATGAATTTTAGATAAAATCCTATGCAAAAATGGGTGCTAGTTGATAACTCACCATCCATTTAAAAAAAAAAAAAAATAAATAAATAAATAAAATTTTTTATGTCCATACCCATGACAGAAAGAAATATTGTCTATCACAAATCCTAAATTGATCAAGTAGTTTTATTTTTCTAAAGAAAATAATTTTTAACCAATTAATGGGAATTTATAGGCCTATTCCCCTCCCCCATATTAAAAAAAAATCATACAAAAGTTTGAATGATTTGGAATTATCTCCCTTGTCCTGCAAAATGGTGAGTTCATCGTTTAGCCAGTTATTTTTTATTTATTTTTAAATAAAAATACATGATTAATTTAAAAAAAAAAAAAAAAAAAATTATATTGTTTTGTCGTGGATATATATATATATATATATATATATATACCCCATAACAATTTTTTTTATTTTTTGGTATTTATGTATCCAAAGGGCAGGGTGAGGAGCTACATCTAAAAATATTATGTTAATTTAAGTTGAAAGTTATTTTTTTAGACCCTCACCTTGTTGTTTTAGACCCTCACCAAGTTGTTTATGCTTTGTGAAGCATAAATGCCGTTCCATAACTTATCTGTATCAGCGTTTCTTCTTATATGGGCTGATTGGTACAAGTGCAGAATATTTAAACCAGAAAATCTTAAATTAGCAACAACAAACTGTATACTTTTAATGTGTCAATTTTTTATTTTATTTTTTTTTTTCCAAATAAAATTTTGTTTATAGTTGTTTTGCCACACTAAAAAAAAAAAAAAAAAAAAAAATTAAAATAAAACCATACTTAATTACTCAAGCTTAGAAAAATTAATCAAAGTTAGGCTATTTTGGCTTTAATGTGACATTCTAACATTGAATATTTATATTTTTATAATAAAATATTACTAGTTTAATCACATTAAATGTATATATAGATTGGTAGGGAATTTAATTTTACTTGGTTTGCTCTCAATTATTTCAAAAACATGTTTTAATGATTTTTCAACTTGACTATTTTTGCACTTTGTAGACCATTTTGTGTACATTTATGAAGACTAAAATGATTTTATGGTTCAGTTTATTGTAAGAATCTGTAGAACTTTATGCAGAAGATTTTTTTAATCTCATTTGTATCTCTACATTTTGAGTCGTGTTGCTGAACCTTAATTGGTTGATTGATCATTCCTCAATTTTTAATTTTTAGCCATTTTTTTTTCTTTCATTTCAACATCTTACAAATTTTTCGATCATTGTTGGAATTATTTTTTTGACAGGCAATCAATGACCAACCTACATGCCTAAAATCGAAATGACAAAAGGTTATTCCTTGTTATTTCCAACAAGATTTGTTTCATGGTTGTCAAAAATTCTCTAAATGTGGCTTTATTTTATTTCTCTCTCTCTCTCTCTCTCTCTCTCTCTCTCTCTCTCTCTCTCCATTTTGGCCATCTGGTATGTGTGTGCTTTCTGAATTGCTGATTGCATCCAATATGGCCGCTTGATGCTAATGTCAAACATGGAAGTTGGATGAGGGCTGGGGGAAATGTAGCTTTCAATTAAAATGTAATTCAAAATGCAGTTTAAGGTGAGCAAGGAAGTTAATGTAAAATATTTATAAAATAAGAATGTATGAGGAAGATAAAATAAAGTTAAAAAAAAAAAAGTTATCTAAAAGAAAAAATGGCATAACACTTTAAAAAAAAACTAGATGATTTTTGTTTTTAAATATTATTTCAAAAGTACTGTATACACACTGAACAATTATTATGAAATAAAACTTGAAGATGGGTAAAACCACTACTTTCGTGTCCTCTTACATAATATTAGACTTTGATTTTATTCTATGTCTACAATCCTTATTGTATGACACAATCATGGTGACACACCGGTTCTCACCAGATTACCAAAGTTAAGCAACGTTGAGACTGGTCAGTACCAGATTGGTGACCATTTGGGAATGCTAGGCGGTATATGTATCTTCTAGCAAGGTTGGGTGTGGGGCCAGCACCCTCATCCTGAGAAAATGCTTCAAAAGCATCTACAAAGTTGCGGATGGCCTACACCCCTCAAGGGGTTCAAGGCTATAGGATGGTTGGACAATCCTTATTCTAATTTAATTAAAATCCATTACATGATTTTGATTCTAAAAAAATGCTTAACATTTAAGGTTGGCTTAGTATTTAATGCCCATAAATCAAATTTAATATAAATCTGAAATATTTTAATTTTCAAGTGGAAAGTTGTGCTATTTGTTAAAAATACTATTACCCCCCCCCCAAAAAAAAAGCCCCTTGAAATTTTGGTAATAATTGACATTTAATGCCCAGTATTCAACAAGAATCTGACTTTTCACAAAAGGGGTTTATCCTTTGCATAAAACTAAATTAAAATAGTCTGCATTAACCAGCTGTGTTTCATGATTCATAATGATCGGTTATTTTGTTTAGGAGTCAATATATAGAAATGTATAAACGTACATAACTTTATATAAATAGCGATAATGTTTTTATTTCTTTTAGAACCTTGTAAAGGTAATTCATTTTTAGAATTTAAGGTCCTGATTTTAATGATAACATCACAATTCAATTTTAAAGAAGGAAAATCCATTATAAAATGCTGCTGGAAGTATGAAAACACAATCGAAGTGCCAGGGTTTCACATTGTCAAGTGGACGAAACCAAATGTGATTTTGAGAACATGAGGTGACACTGCATCAATATGTTAATTCTAATACGTTTTGAAAATTAAATAAAGTTAAATAAACATCTACTTTACAATGATTTTAAAGGGTAGATATTTTTGAGTCACCATATATTATTATATGGACTCTTCCACTTGAAAATTTTTTTAAAATTTATGGGATCTTTCTCAAATAATACCCCCCCTAAAATTACAAAATATATTTCAAAAGTTAATAAAAAAAATGGATTATGCTGTATACTTATTCTCGTGTTTTTCCTAATGGACCTTCTAAATAATACAAATATAAACTTTGACTAATACAAATTATTAACCGTCATCATCTAAAAAAAAAAAAAAAAAAAAAAAAAAAAAAAAATGAACATTCTTAATTTTTTTTCATTTTTTTTTTTTTATTTTTTTTTTTTTATTTTTAGATGACGGTTAATAATTTGTATTAGTCAAAGTTTATATTTATAATCATTCTTCAAAACAATTCGTGGAATGCTGCATGTAAGAATTTCAGATTTAATCTTTAGTTATTATCTCTATCCAGCTTCTCCAAACTCATCCCAATTCCCAACCTCAATTTTCTTGATCCGAGGAACTTGTCTTGGTTTTTGCTTCTAATGCCAATGTCTTGGATTATTTGCATGCCTGTTCAACTAAAAGAATTGTGGTGCTTCCTTTTGGTCCAATGAAACTGCCAGGAATTTTGAACATCTATTTTTTTTTTTCTTTTTTAAATTTGCCTGCAATGTTTTCATATGGACATAACTACATGTAAATACTTTCTCCCCATCTTTTGTGTGTATGCATCCGTTGGTGGGCATAGTAAATGATTCAAGAGAAATTTGAAGAAAATTCTCAAGTGTAACAAATTCGTTTTTTTTCTTTCTTTTTTATACAAAATCTTACAAAAGAATAATAAAAAAAACAGCAAAAAAAAAAACAAAAAAAAACAAAAAAAACGCCCATAAGAAGAATAAAAAGAAAACTTTTGACTATAGTTTTAATTCCCTTTTCAGCATCATTCAAAATGAACAATTCAGAATTAAACATTCAACTATTTTTTCCCCCTCCTTTTTCTAGATAAATTTTGTAAATAAGTTACTACTGAGTATCATATTACAAAAACTTTGCATTATTCAGGCCATTGTTCTCATCTTGAATGTTATTGTCAATGTTTCGGCCGATATAACCTATGACAATCTTCAGATGCATCTTGCAGAGCTCTGGAATCTATTGAGAATTTCAAACTGAACCATTTATTTTATCCATGCTAGCAAATTTATTTTGTTCCGCCAACTACGTGGACACCTAACGTAATTAATTAATTAATGTAGTTGAGTAATAATTAGCTATAAATGAGTCTTCTGGAGATTGAATGAGAAATCTTTACTTACACGTGATACAAGCTTAGTATAAAATAATAATAAAAAAAAATATTTAAGAATTTTACTCAGTAATGGCTGATGGAAGGAGAGCAATCTACTCTTACTGATTAAAGTGTTTAGTTCGAAATTCTGTATAGTTTCTTTAGTTTAACAAGATGAACCTGGAGTTGAAGATTACTTCACCTGAAACGTTGTGAGAATAATATCAAAAATAAGAAAAGTAATCTGACTAATACAAATTATCAATCCTTAGTTTTAAGTGCAGAAAAATATGTATTAATTTTATTTTTCTTCAATTTGTAAACATTGTGATTTTTTCAATTTTCTTTTTTTATTTATTTACAGTCTGGCCCAATACGAAAAGCCTGACTTATGTGATTCTTGAACCCATTTTGACCACTTTATCCTGGGGCTTCTTCAGCCAGTACATATTAATTTAAAAAAAAAAAAAAAAAAAAAAATGAAAACTAGACCAAGCGAATAGTGCAAATGTGGTCTGTTATTAGAGGCGATGTAAATTTTTAAGACAATTGATATAGCAGTTAAAAACATGAAAAATTCCCCTATGAGATTAGTTTGTTGTTTATGTGTTTTACATACTAAATAATAAAAACCACCATGATTGATAAATTTGATGAATCCTGATAAATGAAGTGAAGAGTGACTTCGCATAAAAGCAAATGAACGTTTGAATGAGTAAATGTATTTTTTTTTTGTATAGAATTTGTACTTTATGGTTAGGAATAGCCAAGTTTAATTATACGGTGACCCCCTCCACACCCACACTCTTGCACAAAATATCATTGAGGTAATTAATAAAATTCACAATGACCTTCAGCCATTGCTCACCAAGTTTCAGTTTGGAATCTCTAACAATTTCTGTTTCATTTTAGCGAATCTGTACTTAATTATGATCACGGTTATAATCCTCTTTCAGAATGGAATTTTCTCGGAGCGATGAAGGTGAAATGTTAGCAGCTAAAAAGTTATCAACTGACTAATTATAAAACTTGCCTCCGGTAGGAGGGTATTTAGTTCTCTCTCACTGCAAGAACTACGAAACTAGGGTCAGAAGGAAGAATTGAGAAGTCAGTACCCTCTAGAAGGGGCACTCTGACCTGAAAATGTGCCTGGGCAGTCCTGTCGGCATTTCCCGGTAAAGGTGCCTCAAGTGATTAGCAATAAACTAACCCCCTTCTCAAAGAGAGAAAGCAAAGCCTGGGAGGGTGGACCTCCTAGAACTGCACAGACCCAGCATTACACCACAATCAACAGGAACTAAGTCATTACAGGAATGGTCTAATCTCTTGATTTTGGAGGTTGAGTATAAAAATCCCTGGCCAGAAGGGACTCCAAATGTTAGATCTCTCGGCCTATAATATAAATATCCATGAACTGGACATTTTATTTAATTCGTGGGATAACCCTGTCCATACTTTAAGATCTTGGATTCAAATTTCAATGAACTGAATTTTCAGGAATTGAACTAACTTACTATCACATGATAACTCTCGCCAGGTTTTTAACCACAGCACAATTGTCTGACTGTAAGTAATATAAATCACAACATTCTGAAAAAAAAAAAAAAAAAAAAAATCTATTTTTGTGTTTCTGTTTTATACAGTGTACAACAATGTTTATTTTGGGATTAAAAAAATAATTGAACGACATATTTAGATTCCCATTTTTTTTTTTCTTATTCACTTCAAGTTTGAATGTAAAAATTTTTAAGTGGATGTTTGTCATATGATACTTAGTATAAAAATAAAAAAAAATGAACAAAAACATGAAGGCTCAGTTTATCTAATAAAAGTTCAGTAATTGTCCAATTTATTTACTTCAATTATTTTAAGATTACAAATTTGTGGAATAGCTCTTCCCAGTTTATTCCTGAATGTGCCAACAATTTATGGTTTCAGATGCATTAAAAAGTAATGTTTGCTTTTTATGTTTGACATTGTTCAATATACATTTTATTGATATTATTTAATTAATATTATTTGAGTACATTTATTAAATATTGGGTTGATATTTTAATATTTAATTTTTAATGTTATTTCATTACTTGTATTACATTTAGTAATATATATTTGATATTTAAATTATTTTTAATTTAATATTTAAGTACAAGTGATGTTTAATATTTTTATTCCTCAAAATTCTTAAATTTTCAGATTTAAAAAAAAGTTTGCTTTTTTTTAATGTGGTCTGATTTAAAAAAAATAATTAAATTTTATTAATTTATTTTACTGAATATTTTATTAATATTCATTAAATCTTCTATTTAGTTATTATTTTATTAATTTAATGTTTTAATATTGATATTTTATATTTAGCAGCTTTTTATTTATTTTATTAATATTTGTTTTTAAGACTTGAATTACATTGAAATGATATTCCAAATGAAGTTTTGTATGTTTTTTTATCTGTTTATGAATGTTTCATATATTTGAAAATGTTATGAAAAGTTTGTAAGTGAGAATAAAATATACAGATATTTTATTTTGGAATATGATTTAAATGTAGTTTAAGTCTTTACACACGCACACACACACACACACACATATATATATATATATATATATATAATATGTGTGTGTGTGTATAACGTGTGTATGCATTAACATATTACATATCAGGCTTCATATATTTTGCAAGTATACTTTTATTAAATTACATACATTCATTATTTAATGCTTAAATTGCTTTTTTTTTAAAATTAATATTTAAATGGAAGTTATGTTTTTAATATTATTTCTAAAAAGTGTGAGACATTTCACATAAAAAAAAAATTGCAAATTATTTTTAATCTTCAATCTTTTTCTAACGCTATTTTTAAATCAATAAAGCATAATTTATATAAAAAAAGTTTTTCGTTTAAATTTTAATATTAGTGCCTATCTTTTTTATTTCAGCATTGATATTAAGTTCTGAATCCAGATATAAACAAAAATATGGAAAAATATTAACAACAACAACAAAAAAAATTCCTTATCTAAAACCATGTAATTGTAGTAGCATTACTAGTCACTACTACAATAGCAGCAGCAGTCGCCATTAACAATGTTTGAAATATCTGATCGTTTTTTATGGAAATCGCTCCATACAAGGCATGAAGCCACTTTATGTAAGGCACTAAAAAAAAGGTATACTACTTTAAGATAACAACTAGCTAGACTTAGAAAACTGCAGTTCTTACTCCTTTGTCAGAAACATCGCTTATGGAATATAAATACTAAAGGACAAAATAAGAGAAGTGAGACTTATAAGTGAGCTGCCGAAAGTGAACCAAAGATTCACATTCTTCTTTCCACAAATCGTAAGCTTGGTGCTGATTATCATGAATATTTAATTTCAGTTGGGATTTTATGGGTCCGAGAGGTTATTTAAGGGAGTTTACAAGCACTGTTCACTCTTTTTAGCTGTGAGAAGGCCTAGCTTTGGAAACAGTTATGTCACTTTGTTCAATCCCCAAACTTTTCTCTTTGCATGCAAAGTAAACCTGCTTTTAGTTACTGGCTATCGCCATTAAAACAAAGATTCCACTATCCAAGATGGCAACTATCAGCACATGGACTTGCATGTGTTGCGGACCAGGATATAAAATACCCTAACTCGCTAAAAGAAAAAATAATGAAACGAATTGAATGAAAGAAACAAAGAACTCAAATGCCGGAATAAAATAAACATGTCGTTTATTTTCTGTTGAGAAATGAAAGTCTTCGGTGTACACGTGTTCATTCAGCCGTTGATGACTACGCGCGTAGAAGGAAAGGGGGAATACAATAGAGAAACGCGAAGTGGCAAGTCGGTTGTAGAAAGAAAGGGTTAAACTCAGTAGAACGTCGCGCACATGTCTGTGTCGATGAGTCAAAGCGAAGGGGAAATAGAGTGACGTTAGAGAACGCGGTCGGTTCGTCGACTCAACAGGTCGAACGCTGGTCCAGACGAAAAAGGGTAGTTAACAGGTTTTGTTGATTTTTATACTGGGGTCAGTGTTCCGACTGCGCATGTCTGGCTTTCACTCTAAAGGAAGTGACGTTTCGCATGTGTGCGTACGTTAGCGTGTGTGTGCGCGTGTGAATGTGAGTGTATATACGTGAATGTGAGTATATGCACGTGTCTGTGCGTGCATACATGTGTGTGTGTGTATGAGGATGTGTAGCGTGCATACATGTGGGTGTGTGTATGAGGATGTGTATATGCGTGTGTGTGTACGTGCGCGGGTACGTGTGGGTGTGTATATGTAAGAGAAAACATGTTCGAACACATGGAATACCATTTCGACACACTTCCAAACAATAACCATATGAATTTTGCTAGCCTTACAAACTAACTTTTATTTCTGTGCATGTATGGAATTACATTCTTTTACTGCTAGCATTTTTTTTTCTTGTTTAACAAACATGACCAAATGAAGTTGATATAAAATGTTAGAATGGAACTCGGTCTTAAATTCTACATTTTTGTCTGTTGTTACTTCTGTTGCCATTGTTGTTGTAATAGTGATTACAGCTGCTACATATAAACAAAATATGCTTAGCCTAAACTTAATCCCTAAGTTAAGTTTTTTTTTTCTAATTTTTTTAAATACAGTCAATTTTATTATAAAAAATTTAAAAACTAAAATGAGATGCAAATTAAGAAAAATAAAGTTTGATAAAAAAAAAATGTTCATTTAATTCATAAGTTTCGTATTTTTAAATACTTTTATCACATACTTAGATACTTATTTACAGTAATCCAAATATAAAATAGAAAATTAAATTGAATAAAAATTGAAAAATGAATAAAATTGAAAATTAAAAATTCATAAAACAAATGATAAAGTTTCATAAAAATGATTTATTAAAAAGTGAGAAATTTTAATTTTCTCATTTTTCAAACTTTTTCAATTGTATTTAGCATTAAAAAAAAAAAAAAAAGAAATTAATAAAGACAGAAAAGACAACAAAAAAAATAATAAATCCATGAAAGCACTTGCATATTCAAGAAGAGATTATAATTTTTTGAAGTTGTAGTTTATCCAGATACATGGTGAACACCCATAACGTTATTATGTAGTAAGAAAAAAAAAAAAAAAAAAAAAAAAAAAGTGTAACCCAGATATAAGAGAGATTGTCTCTGGTCCTAAATTAGAGCCTGTGTTAATGTACATGTGTAATGAACCGGATGGGAAGTATCTTATATCCGGGTTACACTGTATATATAAAAAGGATGTTTTTTTTTTTTGTTTTTTTTTTACCAAAATGGAACAGGATTATTATCACAAATATTTTATTTGAATTGGGATTTTTCTATTGAACTATCCATGACAAAAATTGGCCTATTAAAAAATAATAAAGTGCTTAAAATCAAATAAAAAAAAAAAAAGACAAAATGTCTTTGTAAATAATTGGTGCTTGTGCAGTATAATTTGATTTAAAAAAATATGCATCTTAGGTAAAAAAATAATATTACACACTTATGTGTCATATCGAAATTAGTAAACATCCCAAAAATAATGCAAAATGCTAAAGTAGAAGATCTGCTATAACTTTTTTTTTTTTTATAAAAAAGAAAAAAAATATTAGCAATCCGACTTTTTTAAATTTTTTAATTTTTTTAAATGGCAGATTTTAATTAATATTTTGTCAAAATCATGGGTTACATAGTTATCTACTCATGGATTTTAAGAGATCTTCAAAATTAACAAATATAATAAAACTTTGTAATTTGATAAATTTTATTATTGCAATTATTTTCTACATATTTTTTGGAATTTTTACAAGACCTGTAATTACGTGATAGTGCTTTTTTTTTTTTTTTTTAACTAAAAGGCATTTATTTGAAATCGAATTATACTACACAAGCATCAAATATTATTAGTTTATTTATTTATTGCGGACTATTATCCTCATCTTTCTTAGATGTTATTTCACAACGTTTTGCCCAACTATTCCTCTGGCCTTCGGTAACCACAACGGGATAGGAACTCTGAATCTCCTAACTGCATTCTCAGCAATTACTGCCATCCATAATTGTTGTCGTCTCACCACGTTTTCGACCAACTAAGCCCCTGGCCGACTTTGGGTAGGATTGAAACTGCTATCTTCAGACAATGCTCATTTGGAACCGTAGAGATTCAACGTCTATCCACTGCGCCACGGGCGCCAAAGGGGCGATCAAGGTTGGATTTTTTGTTCTTATAAATCCACGTTTATTTATTATCTGATCTTCCATGGTCGGGTCCGTACCGAATGGTATATATATTATTTAACTGGAATTTATTATTCTCACCTGTAGGTGTGGCTCTGAGGTAGAGGTTGCAGGTGCTGTAATCACTTGAAGTCGAAAATAGTAGGGTACCCACAAGATCATTAAAGGTAAATGCACATCCCTAAATAAGAAAAAGAAATATATATATATAATCTGGAAAAGAACAGCACTTGACGAAGAACTCGAAATCACTGTATCAACATAAAATAAACAACATTTATCTACGTGTCAAGAATATTAGTTAGAATTGTTTCAACGTAAATGTTTTCTTGTGTGGAGTGTTCATAATGCAGGAATAGCAAAGTAAGGATTTCGTGTGAATCGCAAGAGGTTTGAAATTTCTGATTTTTATGGTCAACGTCACACATGGTTTGAAATTAATGTGATTATTTTTAAGCGGATAACAGTCCATAATCATGAAAGTGAGAGCGTGCGTTTGTGTTCATCTCGTAAGGTTGAAATA